>NW_027142358.1:4151283-4546609 GCF_026170545.1 Melanerpes formicivorus | reverse complement strand
TGGCTGAGGCAGGGGGGGTGATAGTGGCATGAGGTGCATGAAACTGAGATGGTGTAGCTGCAGTGAACCCATGTTTGTCCTTGCTGTCCCTCTTAGCAGTATGCCCTCTGCCCCAATGCATGAGACAGGGGATAAGCAGGGTGCTTTGCCACATTTCTTCCTGCTTAGCAACTGTAGGGAAGCCTCTGGCTCCCTAGGAAGTAAAACATCCTGGTGCATCAAAGGTCACATTCCTGGTTTTCACAGCTGGTGCTGAGAATGTCCATGTGCCACTGCCCTGATGTGCAGGGGATGAGTGGGACACAAAAGCTACCCCTGTGAAGAGGGAGACTCAGTAGGGTTTGGGAGTCCAGGGCTGGAGGGGAACCTCTGAAGCCATCAAGAAGATGGATTTCTGGTTTGGGGTGTCTCATCCTCACGGTCTTTACAGCCTGTTGGTGTGAGAGTATTTCCTGCAGTTCTCCAGATGTGTTCTGGGATAGCCCAGGCCAGCAGGGAAGGTTTCCAGGTCTCAAGTAGGTCTCCTGAGTGAGTATTTCAGCATGTCTGAATACAGGCTCTGTTGAGCAGTGTGGAGAATAAAGCTCCCATTTAGGATATTGCTGCTGCCTAAGAGGCTTTAGGGATTGTTAAAACTCTTGTCTCTCAGGAAACAGTCTGGCTTCATCTGTTGCCAATTAGAGCCACGGGACAGCAGAGGCCCAGGGTGAGTGTTTGCAGCTCCCCAACCTCACTGCTTTCCCTTTGGGGCTGTGCACAGAAAGAGGTCGAGGCCCCTACAAGCAGAAGATGCCAAAGCCTGCCAGAAGCCATGGAGTAATCAGGATGTGAGCAAAGGACTGGGCATCATTTAGCTCAGCACCAGCCTGAATTAGGTCTTCCCATGTACATATGGATGGGGACTGAAGCATCATCTCACTTTCCAGATTTGTTTGCCTCAGGGGTATTAAAACAGCCTTTAAATAGGAAACAGGACATCAGCTGGTCAGTGGGAGAAAGCAGATCCTTTCCCTTCTGCTGTACCCTGTCTGTGGGGGTTCTGCCCCTGCACACTCCCAAAGAACAGGGCCCCGAGGGTAGTTTGGGCATGAACGAGACCAACTTGTGTTTGGGGTTTGGACTTCCAGCAGCGCTGCAGTGAGAGGGTGGCTGTCACCTCTCAGTATGAAAGAGCTGTGAGGACTCCACAAACAGGAAGCATAAAACAAATTCAATCTTCTGCAAGTTTCCAGGGGAAACCTCTGAAGTGGCTGTAATCCTGCTCTGCACATTGCTGCCTGTGTTCCTGCTGAGGATGAGGAGGAGTCAGAGCAGCCAACTTGATGTTCAACTGCAGGACAGCTCCTGCAGCTGGAGCTGCGTGGAAAGCAGAATATCTTCAGGTGCTGGGTAGGGTTTGGTGGAGAACCACTGCTCCATGTGCCCTGTGCACCCTGCCCAGGCAAACCCTACCATCATATGTGCATGGAGATGCAGGATGCCCTTCCAAGCCCCACACTTAGCAGACCAAGAGCTGCTGCCCTACTTCACTTCCTCCTACTGCAAAGCAAATGGTAGGGTTTGGTTTCCAAACTTTTTGCTGCTTGAACCCTGCAGTGTTTGCATAACACTGACCTAAATTAGCATTCAGCTCTCTCAGAATGCCTCTGAGCATGTTAGGAGTTTGTAGACTCAACTGCCTGGAAACCAGGTACCCCCAGGAGCCTGTTGACTTTGCTTTGTTGTTCATTTTGGATGCCAAATTTGAAATGCAACCTGTGGCTTTGTACTTATTTCCAGCTTCTGTTGACCTACTGCATTCTTCAGACTCCGAAAGTCCATGTTCCATTCATCTCAATCTTTCAGTCTCCAGGTGAGAGGCTTGTCCCCTGCCAGACTTTCCCTCGCTCTGGTGAGGCAGCCCTTCCATTTGTTTGCCCTGTGATATCTGCTTTCAGGTTCAAGTCCCCAGTTCATCTCCCCTGGGTCCTGTTTGGCCAGTAAGGTTTGACTCCTCTGTGGTTTCACTCCCATGATTTAATTCTTTATGAAATCAAGGCTCACAGAAGGCTAGGCCACCCAGGAGATGGGCCAGCTGCCCTTACTGGTCCAAGTGCTGCCCTGGAGAGCTAGCAATGCCAAGGGGGGAAAAGACCATGTTGTTTCTGCATGCAGCTTTGTAAAGGAGAGCTCCTTTGAGGAACTGTTTTTATGGTTCATTACCCTGCTCTTTCCACTGTGCTTCACTGAGAGGGGAGGAAAACCAGGGACAGATCAGGGAAGGTACTGAGGTGTCAAAGAGACATCAGGTGTCCATTTAAACTTTGCAGTGCCTGGGTACAGGTGAGGTGGCATCATAGTCTTGATGAGTTAGGGAAAGATATTTCTCTGAGCAAAACCACCCTTGGGTAGTGTGGCCATAGGCCAACAGAAGGGAATCCTATGGTAGATTTGTACTGCTAGATGCCAGGGCTCTGCTTCACATAAGGCCACAGCCAGTGAAGTCCACATGAGGCTTCACAGAGGCTTGAATGGAAGAGGACTCAAAGTCCTCACAGGTGTCTGATCTAAAGCAAGTCACTTCTCACCTTTGTTTCTAGGCACATCCATGGGAGGATCAGTGAGCAGGGGAGGGAACCATCAGTGGAGCATCACACATGCAATGGAAAAACAAATCTCAGCAAATCCTGATACAGGAATTGTTGAAAGGGAATGTAAAGCTTATTTGGGTTTTGGGTTCCTCAGTGCCATGTTTCTCCAGCTAATTAATTTCCCTAATGAGAGTGAGGCTCTTATCAGATCCAGGGAGGAGTCCACCACAGGAGAGTGGGGGAGAAAATGAAGGGTAGATTAACATATAAAGAGTGGTAGTGAGAGGTAGAGTTTGCTGTTGACCACAAGCAAATTCAATCAGGCTGTGTCCTTTCCTCCTCGCTTTGATGTTGAGAGCTGTTTGCTTGCTGCAGAGTCGCTGGGAGCGTTGCTGAAAGCTGGGGAGGGTAGCAGCGTGCCCAGCTCCTTCCCACACTCCCAGCACTCGCTGGGAATGCCGGGACTGCACTGCTGATGCTACCTCATCTCTTCTCTCTGGAAACAGGAGAGAAATCCCAGGAGCTGAAGGGCTGGCAGTTCCTGTTAGCAAACAGGTGTGAGGAATGTTTCTAGTCTTGAGCTGTAACAGCCAAACTGGTGATGCAGAGCCTCGTCCTCTGGCTGTGCGCTTCAGATGTGCACATAACCAGAGCCAAACCCTGCAGGTCGCTTCACAGCAAGCTCTGTGACTCCCTGGCAAGGTAGAGCAAGCACAAATTCTCCTCTGCCTTGAGAGACAGAAGGGAATGAATGAATGCAAGTACTTTCCTATTTCTTAGGTAGCATCTCTTTTAGTTTTTTCCCCAAAAAATGAAACCTGACTTGACTACAGAGCTGTGCAGCACCAGGAGCAGTGGATGTGGGTGTCAAATGCTCCCAAACCTGCTGAGGTTTGTCAGTGCTGCAGCTGTGCTGCTCCTCAGTGGGTCAGGGGCACAACATGTAGGTGGCAAGTGGGTGTATAATGAAACCCCTGCAACCTTCACACTGCTGTGGGATTGCATCACGCTTCGAATCAGACAAACAAATCAACAGGCTGGGAAGCCCAGCCACTCTGCCTGCTGACTAATCTCCCCTCCCCGTGCCTCTGGCTGCTGAGCCCTGCTGTGGGCTTTTGGCATGCATGAGCCCCGTGCTTTGAGTTGGTAGGAGCTCAGAATGACTTGAACGGCAGGAACAAACCCAAACCTGGAGACCCTTCAGCAAAGCTTTATGGCCACAGCGTTTCAAGCAGAATGCAGCAGCAGTGAGCGACTCCATAGCTCGTGATGCTCTAGAAGAAAAGTGTGGGTGGCAGGGGATGGTAATGCGCTGGCAGTCATTCCCAGCTGTGACAATGAACTGCTGATATCATCACACATGCTGGGCCAGATCCGGCGTTCCTGCTCTTGCCTGAGACCCTGATGAAAGCAAAGGGAATTGCCATCCCAGCTAATGACTGCAGGATCAGGCGGATGATGACACCCTGCTTTTCTTATCTCCTTATCTCTGGCACTGTCTCTCGCTAGCTGTGCCTCTTTCCACTACTTGTGATGTTTCGTTCTGTGCTCACAAAGTGTAAGGAGAGCTCTCCACTGGAGAGCTCTAAGATGCACATGATCCCTGGAAACTCCCTAAGCTTACAGGGAAAACACTCCCGTTTTGTTTCCAGCAATTAAATTGCACCAGGAGACTCAAATCCATGTAGTGCCTTGCTGCTTTTACCCTGGACAAGCAATTTCTGGGTGGTCTACAGTTAGAAGCAGCCAAGGATATGGTCAGAGGTAGGGGTCAGTATCTTTTCCCAGGCAACCAGTGACAGGAGAGGACACAGTCTCAATCTGTGCCAGGGGAGGTTTAGGCTGGATGGTAGGAAGAAATTCTTCACAGATAGAGTGATTGGCCATTGGAATGTGCTGCCCAGGGAGGTGGTGGAATCACCATCACTGGGGGTGTTTAGGAAGAGACTGGATGGGGCACTTAGTGCCATGGTTTAGTTGATTAGATGGTGTTGGGTGACAGGTTGGACTCAATGACCTTGAAGGTCTTTTTCTTTTCCAACCTGGTTAATTCTGTGATTCTGTGGTCTTCACAGCAGCCCACGGAGAGGGGCTCCAGGGAGCCTTCTGCAGTAAGATGTCCTGGAGATCACCTTTGTTTGAAGACCGCTTTCATTCACACCTTTAAGACTTCACTCTTGACAAGGCCCAGTACAGATTACATGCTGAAGAAATCTTATCAAGAATGTTTAGCCAATTCAAGTGTTTGTATGATTGCTGCTGCCTCTGGTCTCATGACCTGATAGGACTTCCTATGATGCAAGCCACAGCACCCTGGATCTCTGCAAGCTGAGCTACTGCAGTTCTTTCCCGGTGGATGGCAGAGTGACTTTGTCTCTTCTGCACATGGGGAGGAAATGTGGGAAGCATAACCTGTACACACTGTTCAGGCTTCATCCTTCCTGCAATCTCCAGCCTTGGGGAAAGTGAAACAGTTCCCCTGCCCAGGAGGGCATGTCTTCCCTGCTAACTAACACCCTGAACTCAAGTGGGAAGGGTTGGTGTTTGCAAACAACCCCAAATATGGCCTGGGAGGCTGATACAGCTCTTTACGTGATGCTAAGCACTAGATAAGCAACAAAAATCTTCTAAATTTGCTTGGGTGGAATCAAATGCAGCTGAAGTGTCAGTCATGGCCTGAGTTGGGAGAAGTGCTATCAAAAGCTGCTGGTGCTGGAGGACCCACATACTGCTGCCCTTGGAGAGGCAATACCCTGTGCTTAGCATGCAGCTGGAACAAGTCACCATCTGTGCTGCTGACAGGCCAGGTGACACAGAGCACAGCAGCCCCGGGGCAGGGGACATGCACCTCCATTGCAGGCAAACTGGCATGCACACTGCCTTTGGTGGGAGGCCAGATCCCAGCGCTGAGGTTGCCTGTTGAAGAGGGGCAGAGGAGGCAGAGCCACGCTGTCAATGAGGGGCCATGAGTGTGGCAGCCAGCCTGGGGTGGCAGGCTGCTCTGTTCCTCTGATGGGGAAGTCAATGGTGAGCCCACCAGGAATTCACCAAGTCTGTCCTATTTGCCTGCCCATGGATCTTCGAGGCACAAGGCACACTGCTGACTTTAGGGTGAATTTCAGGGGAAGCAAAGTCACTCCTT
This sequence comes from Melanerpes formicivorus, assembly GCF_026170545.1. Classification (NCBI taxonomy): domain Eukaryota; kingdom Metazoa; phylum Chordata; class Aves; order Piciformes; family Picidae; genus Melanerpes; species Melanerpes formicivorus. The sequence goes on along the minus strand of NW_027142358.1, from coordinate 4,540,897 downwards.
TAGCCTCTCTGCTGGCTAATGCTTAATTGGTAGTGCAACCCAGTTGGGTTTTCTGTTTGTCTCTAGTAGAGCAGAAGGGAAGTTTCCCCTACTTGCTGAAGGATTTGAAATCAGTAGAAATTGAAAATTAATGCAGATTCAGTTAATGGGTGCACTGGTGATGTCTCTGCCCATGGGCAGGCAGGAGACTTGTGTACTCTCACATCTAAATGCTCTTCAGACCAGATGAAAGAGGACTGAAGACAAGTTGAAGAGCATGACCTCCCTGTAAGGGAAAGCTGCTCCCTGGTTTGGGTGGAAGCAGAGCTGTATTTCAGAAACTGATTTAACAGCTTCTAGTCTCAAGTAAGCTGTAGGCACTACAGACATAAATACTTAGCTTTCTTCCCATTTTTCTGTGTTGCCCAAGGATCAGAGCCACAATCCTCATTTTTGGGGTCCAGGGCTGCAGAACCCCAGATGTACCCACCACCATGGACCAAGGGGAACCATGCTGATGGGGGCCTACCAAGGACAAATCCTCTATCATTCAGACATGCTGAAGCTGGAAGCATTTTCCAAGTCTGTGTCAGCTGTGTGTAAGCCCCATCCTTTGAGATGACAGTGACCTGCCTGTGTTGTGGCTTCAGGAGCCATCATGAGGGCTGGGGAGGTCAGGTCTCTCCTTAAAGAGGGCTAGTGTCACTGTCCTGCTGTGCCACTCAGGGCAGACCCTGTCCTGGGGCCCTCCAGCCTCACAAATGATCACAGCAGGCAGCTCTGCTCCTCTCTCTCTCTCTCTCTCTCTCTGCAGCACAATGTCTTTTCCTTCTCCATTCCCCTTCTGTGAGTGCTTTGATCTCTCTGTGGATTCCGTGCAAAAGCCACATGATCTCATACACCTTTGGGGTTTTTTTCATTGCAAATATCAATTGCTTTGATGACATGTTCCAAGCTTGCCTTAAAAATATTGGTTTAGCTGAGGGCTGGTGCTACAAGCACGGAGGTAGATGTCCTTGTCAACTTTTAAGGGCTTATAGCTGTAAAATAGATGTTTTCCCAGGGAAACAGACCTGCTTACCCATCAAAGGATGCTCTCTCCTGCCTACTCATTTCACAGTGATAAAAGGGACACTCTGAACTACGACAGACTCAGCTTATTTGTAGCTATAATACAGCAAACTCCTAATAGGTTTCAACTAGTGTGTCTGAACGTGGGACAGACGCATGATCCCTGCATCTGTACTTCATGCGCTCTGTTCCATTGTTTTTCAGGTGTGACAATCTGACCCGGTGAGCCCTGAGCCAAACCCTCTCACTGCTACTTGATGAGCACTTTTTTGGATTTGAAGACATCAAGAGAGGGGAAACTCCACCACTTCCTTTGGTAGTTTGTTCCAGTGGATAATCATCCTTGCTACTAAAAATGTGAGTCTCATTTCTCAGATGGATTTGGTTGACGTTCGCTTCCCATCGCTGCCTGGTTTTGTGCTGTTCTCATCCAGCATGCCCTGTGGAAGCCAGCCAGAGCAGCCAGAGCATTTCAAGTTCAAATTCTAGTAAGGCAGCAACATTTATTTTTTCTAGGACTGCAATTTATTTTCTCCAGGGAAGTCATGGACAAAATATTCTGCAGCAGCTGGTGAGAAATAACCCTTCTGACTTAAAAGAATTGACCTCCACACTCTCCTCCCTCTCTACCTCCATTTTTTTTTTCTTTTGCAGCTCATTAAGAGGGAATCCCCTGCTGGAGAGGGGAGGGGAAAAAAAGAATCCACATAAACAGAAAAATCCCTTTTCAGGAATAGGCACTATGCAGCTAATCAGGCTGAGATTTCATTGTGAGGAGGAACTTTTCATAAATCAGGCCGTCAGCAACCCACAGCAAGAGCAGCTTTTTTAGCTCTGCAGAATAAACTGGCTGGCAGCTTGCTGTACAGATGCAATCCAAGCCAAAGGAAATGTCTCAATATGAGTTTAATTACAGCTGGGTTTATAGGTCCTTTGCGATGCACATTTCAGTTAGAACAACCTTGCAATTAATCATGTAGACAGAAGCCTGCTGTAACCAAGACCTTACATCAAATCTGTCTCTACTTCTGTATCCTTTCTTGAACTCTGAGCTACACAGAGATGGGGGGAGGGGGGAAAGAAAGTGTAAAGAGTTGAAAGAAAGAATTCCTGTATCTGGATGCTTTTGCAGCGTGCTAAGGAGGCTGAAGTTATGAGCATTTAACAGCAAGGGAATATTCCAGGCAGAAAGGGGTCTGGGGGTACTGGTTGATGGTAGGCTGAACATGAGCCAGCAGTGTGCCCAGGTGACCAAGAAGGCCAGTGTCATCCTGGCCTGCATCAGGAATAGTGCGGCCAGCAGGAGCAGGGAGGTCATTCTGCTCCTGTACTCAGAACTGGTTAGGCCATACCTTGGGTACTGTGTCCAGTTCTGGGTCTCTCAGTTTAGGAAAGATGTTGAGCTGCTGAAACATGTCCAGAGAAGGGCAAAAAAGCTGGGGAGGGCTTTGGAGCACAGCCCTGTGAGGAGAGGCTGAGGGAGCTGGGGTTGCTTAGCCTGGAGAAGAGGAGGCTCAAGGGAGACCTTATTGCTGTTTACAACTACCTGAAGGGAGGTTGTAGACAGTGGGGGAGTTGGCCTCTTCTCCCAGGCAAGCAGCACCAGAACAAGCGGGCACAGTCTCAAGCTGCACCAGGGCAGGGTTAGGCTTGAGGTGAGGAGAAAGTTCTTCACAGAAAGAGTGACTGGCCATTGGAATGTGCTGCCCAGGGAGGTGGTGGAGTCACCATCACTGGAGGTGTTTAGGAAGAGACTGGATGGGGTGCTTGGTGCCATGGTTTAACTGATTAGATAGTGTTGGATGATAGGTTGGACTCGATGATCTCAAAGGTCTTTTCCAACCTGGTTAATTCTAATTCAACACAACTGCTGCTTGCTGATGGGCTTTGTCTCCCACTGACCTGTGCTCACTGGAGAATAAATGGGGTGGTATTGGTTGTGGCAGCACTGTGCTCATAATGTCTCTCATAATCCCAAATGTCAGGGTCAAAATTCACGTCAGTCATTCCTCTGGTTTGTCTCTAAAGTACCCAGCTGACATGGATGCCTGAACTGCCTAGAGGGAGAGAGGGAAGGAATAATTTGCAGCAAAGTGTTTAATGAGTGTCCACCACAAGGCAGGGTTTATTTCTGTCTGTGCGGCTACCTCCTTCTGGACTGCACTCAGCATGTCGCATCACCTCCTGCCTCCCTGGACCACTTCTGCATGGTAGCCAGCATGACAGACACTCACTGTAACTTCTCCCAGCATGTCCAAAATGATCCAATTTAGGCTGACAGCTACAATACACAGCAATAAATATGTAATGTGATGATCCTGTGAGTCGTGACTGGGATGGAGAAATGCCTTCTACCCAAGTACTGAATTTACAGACACAGAATGGAAGCTGCATGAACGGATAAAATTCCATGGTGGGTACCAAATCTTGTCCCCAGTTAAGTGCTTTGGGATTGAGGGTTGAGATGATTTTTTTCTGTTTTAGTTGTGGGACGTTTTTTGCATGTCTGTATGGTTGTGCCTAGATACAGCAGCCTGGAGGATGGCAGGATCAACCTGCCCGAGTCATTATCCAGTGAGCTAGAAAACTGCCCTATGTATGGCTTGAGGAAGGCATTTCTCACAACAGGTTCAAGACTTGCTCCAGGTCAGATGTCTGTGTGGTTCTCATCACTGCCTGCCTTGTGCTCCTCCCTCCCTGAGGTACAAAGTGATCTCTGGCTCTGTGTGCCCACCTTCCCACTGACAACATCGTAATTTTTTCCTTATCTTCTTAATTCCAACCCTTTTTGGCTCATTTTACTCTGACATGGTAGAACAAGGGGTCCTTTTCACTCTCCAGGAGGGCAACTGAAAAGTCTTGCTGGTGCCACTGACTGGAATGACTTGTCCTGGGAAGCACAGTCCTGTGTTCAGTCACAGGTATCTGATGGCTTTGCCATGGGATCCCTCCTGTGTCTGCAAGTCCTCACCTGCATTCAGAGGGATGTTTGAATGTTCTCTGCAATTCCTGTCTTAGTTATCTTGCTGCATGGCAGTAGGCAAGAGTTTCTGGACTCTTTTGGAGTGCAGAAACCATTTGGAAAGAACAATAGCCTGTATACATTGTCCTCTGAAACAGGCAGAGCATTGTCAGCATCAAAGGGCTGGAGGATCACAGGTGGCTTTTCCAGACATCAGGTCTTGTTTCACATCTTGTGCATTAGGGTGGACATGCAATGCAGAAGGCTTTACCTTAAGCATCAAGTGAAACACAAAATGAGTATATTCATGTCTGGCTGCAGAGTATCTGGGGTACTTCTCTTGCTGAATTATGCCATGGCAAAGGGACAGGATGGAAGCAATAGGGCCCCAATCATCTTCCCACTTCCATGCTGCCCCAGAGCACTTCCTGCTGAAGGCAGGCAGCCTGAGCTCTGTTCTCTTGTGCACGCATCTGATCACCCCATTGCACCAAAATCCAAAGTGTTTCAGATGGGGAGAGAGGGTTTGGCTGCCTCCGGCCTCTTCTTGGTTTTCAGCTCTTTCACAGCATAAATTGAGCCTTTGTCCTGTTCAGCATCATGAGGCCAGCTCCCGCCGGCAGGGACAATGCCCTGTTGTTAAGGAATAAGGTTGTAGGGACTTGGCTGAGCCTCCCAACACCTTCCAGCACCAGCTCCTGGGGTCTGACCTAAATAATGTGAAGGTGAGTGTTAAATGAAGGTGGACATCTACCTTCTGCTCCTTCCAGGGAGCCATTGCCCCCTGGTATCCACACCACCTCCTTCTTGCAGGTTTCTGTCCCGACAGCAAGAGCAGCAGAAGCAAACACAACTGCCTCTCACCTGATAGTTTTTACAGTCTGGGTATTACCTTAAAATAGAGCTGCCTACACCCCAGCAGGGTGGTTGGCCAGCACTCAGTGCACACACCATTTCGTCTCTCTGGGCTTCAAGCTGCAGTGTGCAAAGGACAAAGAAGGTGCAAAGTGTGAGCTGGTAAGTTTTAACCCCTTGGAAATTAATTTTTACCTGTGTCAATTAGAGTAAAATCTCACAGTGAAATGGGTTTCCCATCCCAAACTTATTGTAGGTCTGCCCTGGACAGGGAGTATGTGTATCTCTGCTCATGGTCCCCACAAGGAGCTCTGTGCAGCTCCAGGCCACCTTGAGGAGAAGGCTTGGGCATGTGTTGGGAAAGGGGAGCAGGAATAATACTGGGTTATTGCCAGAATGTGCACATAGCTCTCCTGTGGTCTCCCCACCACAGTGAGGTGGCTTCTCCCCCCTTTAAACACATCAGTAGCAAAGGTACAGGCAGTCTGTCGCACTGACCTTGTGACAAGGTAGAGTCACCATATGGTGCCACCATATGGGAAATACATGCTGAGCTGTGATTCTCCAGGCCTGCCTCTTCCTGCTGCTGCCTTTCTGTGGCTACAACTTTCCTTTCCTTTTGTCTTCCCACAATACAAAGGGAGTAGATGGAGAGAACCCCTGGGAAGCTTCTTCCCTTCCAGATCCCTGGCTGCAATCCCTCTCTGTTCAGAGGCATCACATCATGTGTGTGCTTCTTAGTGGGACACCTCTATGGTCTGATGGTATTTCTGGCTAGTTAGCAGCACGTGGTGCATGGCAAGTGCTGATGCCATCCATGTGCTATAAGTGTAGGAAAGAGAGTCCCAGATGCCATGCATTCATAGCTCATCACAGTGCCAGGCACAGCCCAGGGGCACACTAGCGACACCACAAATGTGTCTTACTCCTGGCAAAACTTGTTGTGTTCTGCATGGCTTTTCAGTTGTCAGGATTAAAAAACCAAAAGAGGCAGCAGCTTCAGCTGCCTGTTGTCTGTAGGCTCAAGTGGTGCAATGGGAATACTGTGGCTTTGCAGCGACCAATTTTTCTAGGACTGGTCTGGCTTGGTGGAACACTTCCTGAAAGGCAAAGCCATTTCATGTGTCTCTAAGTCCCTTGGGTACAGGTACCAAAGATCTTTCCAAATCAGTCCAAATAAATATTTTTTCCCCCTTCCTGGTAGATATAAGATGTATTATAAACAGACAAAAGCTGTCAGTGATTCATACAGTGGAATATGTGTCAGATGTCCCAGTTCCCACTGCTAAGGTCTGGGTGGTGATGTCCCAGCAACCAACATTCCCAGCCAGGAAGCTGCCCTTCAAACCACACTGCCACTACATCACCTCCTCCCACAGGGCTGCCTCTTGGGGGGTTCCTGAGAGGTTCTGGAGGTGCAGGAAAGGAAATGTGCATGTCTGTACCATGCTCATAGAGGAAGAAGGTGGTGGAAATGAGAGCTGAGCGGTCACGGAAGGTCACTTCACTACCCCCTCCATTGTCACCATGAGCGATGCTGGACAAATGTTCTGGCAAGTGATAAATTGTTTTACAGCTCAGTCCCATTGCCTTCCCACCCTTTTTCCCTGTGAGTTGACTTCTGCCTACACAGATGCTCCCAAACCAGCCTGAGTGCCCTCTTCATTGCATGCTGCTGGGATGGAGAGGTTTGTTCTGATGAACAATTTCTTCCCCTTGAATGAACAGATTCTCCTGCGTGTAGGCAGAGAGCAGTGTGATGCTGTGTGTCTGAAGTCCCTGCTCACAGTTCATGAATAATAAAAACTGCCAAAGCTCACAGCCCCAAAACTGTGTTTAGTGAGGCTGCCAGCACACATTCACACAGCCAACATCTGCACTGGTGTGAAATGTGACAGCCCTGTGCTGATCTTCAGCCAGAGTTACACTCTCCACGTCCAAGATGGAGGAAGGGGTGGTGCAGGATGGTCTGCCTTCTCCATCACAATGACTTCTGGCTTGTCTCTCTGTGGATTACTTAGCAAAAGAAAGCAAAGCAGAACCCTCTGGGTGCAGGAGGGGTGGAGCAAGTAGCAGTGTATAGCATTAACATTTTTCTCCTGCTCTGGAGGACTAGCTATTACTTGCTTTATCAGAACTATAGGATGGGGCTATAAGATAGCCCCAGAGAGCCTTCACCACGAGCAGTCCCTGCAAGAACAGGCATTTCCCAGAAGGAACTTGGGAAGGGATAGGGGAAGGGCCTGGCTTTGAATTTTTTTCTTTTTAATTAAACAAGAGCCTTAATAATCCTGGAAATCCCCCTTTTAAATGTGATATATTAGTCTCTTCCAGGCCCTCAAGCCCTCAGGGAGGATATCATAGGAAGTGAGATTAAATGCACTTGAAGTTGAAGGACCAGAGAGATGGGGACCCAAGGCTTGTCTGCACTTGTGTAAGCCAAAGCATCTACTGAAGGAACTATTTTGAAAGTAAGCCCATGGAGGAACAGCCTCTTTCTCAGAGGGGACCACCCTTTCCCAGGAATGCGAGCTAAATAATGCGAGACTTTGTCCATACCTAGAAGAGGTTGCTGGGGGTGCAGCTTGCAAAGCTAGCGGCAAGGCAGCTTCTGTTGCAAGAGTTCCTGTGTATTTGCCATGTCTGTGGAGGAAATCAGCTATGTCACCCCGTGGGCTCTTTCCTGCCAGTAGGAAACTGTGGTGAAAACGCATACTGCAAGCAGCAGCATTGTATTGGGAAGAGTTTCCAATACAAAGCTGACTTCAGAGAAACAAAGGCACTGCACTCCTTCAGCTGTGTGTTTGATAGTACTAACACAAACCATCACCCAGGTCCTGCTGGTCTCAGGACAAAGGGGAGCAAATGCATGGCAGGTTATCATCCATTGTTTAAACTCTTCTGGTTTTAAAACTGAATGGCATCTACTTTGTATTTTATGGAGGTAGTATTTGATACCCTCTCATTTTGCCTGTGAAATACAGGGGTGGAACAACAGGGACCTGCTGGAGAGAATCCAACAGTGTGCCACAAGGATGATTAGGGGACTTGAGCATCTGCTCTATGAAGCGAGACTTAGAGACCCGGAGCTGTTTAGTCTTGAGAAGAGAAGACTGAGAGGGGATCTCATCCATGTGTATAAATATCTGAGGGGTGGGTGTCAAGTGGAAGGGGGCAATGTCTTTTTGGTGGTGCGTGGTAACAAGGCAAGGAACAATGGATAAAACTTGAGCACAGATTTCACTTCAACATGAGGAGAAACTTCTTTACAGTGAGGGTGACAAAGCACTGGAGCAGGCTGCCCAGAGAGGTTGTGGAGTCTCCTTCCCTGGAGACTTTCAAAACAGGACACAGTCTCAAGCTGTGCCAGGGGAGGGTTAGGCTGGATGTTGGGAAGAAGTTCTTCACAGAAAGAGTGATTTGCCATTGGAATGGGCTGCCCAGGGAGGTGGTGGAGTCACCATCACTGGAGGTGTTTAGGAAGAGACTGGATGGGGCACTTGGTGCCATGGTTTAGTTGATTAGATGGTGTTGGATAGGTTGGACTTGATGATCTCAAAGGCTTTTTCCAACCTGGTCTGATCTATTCTATTCTATTCTATTCTATTCTATTCTATTCTATTCTATTCTATTCTATTCTATTCTATTCTATTCTATTCTCCACCTGGATGCATTCCTGTGTGGACTACCCTAGGTGCTCCTGCTTTGGCAGGAGGGCTGTACTCAGTGATCTCTGGAGGTCCCTTTCAACCTCTAATGTTCTGTGATTCTGTGACAGCAGATCAAGGGAGGTGATTCTCCTCCTCTACTCAGCTCTGGTGAGACCCCGCCTGCAGTACTGTGGCCAGTTCTGGAGCCCCTATTACAAGAGGGATATGGACATGCTGGAGCATGTCCAGAGAAGGGCCACAAGGATGATCAGAAGGCTGGAGCACCTCTCCTTTGATGACAGATTGAAAGAGTTGGGGCTGTTCAGTCTGGAGAAGAGAAGGCTCTGAGGTGACTTTATTGTGGCCTTTCAGTATCTGAAGGGGGCCTACAGGAAGGCTGGGGAAGGACTTCCTAGGATCTCAGGTAGTGATAGGACTAGGGGGAATGGAATTAAGCTGGATGTGGGGAGATTCAGGCTGGACATGAGGAAGAAATTCTTCACCGTGAGAGTGGTGAAGCCCTGGAATGGGTTGTCCAGGGAGGTGGTTGAGGCCCCGTCCCTGGAGGTGTTTAAGAGCAGGCTGGATGAGGCTCTGGCCAGCCTGATCTAGCGTGAGGTGTCCCTGCCCATGGCAGTGGGGTTGGAACTAGATGATCCTTGTGGTCCCTTCCAATCTTGACTGATTCTATGGTTCTGTGGCAGTCCTACTGGCACACACAGTGTGGTGCATGGAATGCACACTGTAACATGCTGACAGTGATACAGCGATGAGGAAGGTTTATTTTATAAAGATGCTCAAGCAAGCTATGCCATCAAAAGGATACAAAGTCGAAGCCACATCCTGCCGACTTGGCTAATCCATAAAAGAGCTTTCAGTGTTTTCCCTTGGAGTAACAGCTTTAAATTTTAATAAGCTGTAGTGTACTTTCACCGGATGTCATAAGCTGATACAAAGTTTAAATGGGGTTAAGTAAGTAGGAGCCTAGGAGAAAGGAACATAAAAGACGCAGGTTATTTCCTCTCTTTTACAACCTTATTTCACTAGGTTTGTTTTGAGAGAGCAAACAATATTTAATTCAAATTATTATTATTTTTATTATTATTATTCTCTGAATGATTCAGGTATCAGGGGAGGGAGACAATACTTGATGTAACCACTTGATGTAACTGCTAACTTCGGCAGAAAGGACATCCAGTAGAGAGAAATTAATCAAGTTATTAGTTCAGGCTGTTTAGCCATTTAAAAGATTTTAGGACAGCTAGCAAATCACACACGAGTGTGCGCCTCAGCGTGATCTGCACAAGCCTAAAAAAAGGATTTGTAGGAAGACTCCTTCTTGGAAGGTTATGCAGCCCACCCCTACTCCAGGGCAGGATCGACTTTGTGTAAGTCTTTCCGGCCAGACTTTTGTTCAGCCTATTCTTGGAGCCCTCAGCAGCAGAGAACCGCAGCCTGCTGCGGCGAGTGACCCCAGCACTGGCGCTCTCTGCCCTCGAGAAGCTTCCCTCCACCTACAGCAGATGTGCCTTCCTTCACTTTAAGCCCATTACCCCCTGTGTTGCCTCCAGTGAAAGAGGAGGTCTGCTTTATCTCCTTCCTCTTTACAGCTCCAGGCGATCTATTTGCAGCCTGCCATCACCACAGCCTCCCCCAGCCCACCCGTTCCAGCTGCTTACTTCCTCCCCACAGCTGCCTTCTAGATACCCTTCAGCAGACCCAAATGCCATCCAGAAATACCATCTAGGGTGATGTCCAGAAGGTAGACCAAAGCCTAGATCTACTTTTTGTTTTCTCATTGCAAAGGTGGGATGAAGAGCTTTTCAGGCATCAGATGTGCAATGCCATGCTTGTGCTGGAGTAGAGGTTTGTAGCCTGCATCGTGACCCACTGATCTTCCTGCCTGTGCTATGCCTGAGAAATCCCAAGAACAAGAAGGTGCTGTGCAGTGGGTTGGAGGTGTTTTTTTCTGCTACTGGCAATGCAATAGAAAACAGAGGTGTAATGTTTTTTACTGAATGTGTTTATTTTGTTTATATCTGTGCAGCCCACAGAAATTACTCCAAAGCTGCCTCAGCTAAAAGCATGAGGTGTTCTGGTTTGAGCTTAAAAAGTCATTTCTGTACCCAGGAGCTGTACTCAATGGAGGGGGCATAGTAACACACAGTGTGCAGTGGATTATATTTATGTGATTATACCTGCTAGGCAACAACCCTGTGCTTCAGAAATGAGTCAGTCAGAAAGACCAAGGCAGAGAGAATCAGCTTCAGCAACAGTAAGATTTTCTTACAGACGGTCTGGACCGAAGTTACCAGCATTTCTCCACAAGATGCTTGTCCTGATTGTCAGTTTAACCGTATGTGGGGGGCTACAAGCAAGCTGGGGAGGGAGTTTTTAGGGTGTCAGGTAGTGATAGGACTAGGGGGAGTGGAAAAAAAATAGAAATGGGTAGATTCAGATTGGATGTTAGGAAGAAGTGCTTCACCATGAGGGTGGTGAGACACTGGAACAGGTAGCCCAGGGAGGTGGTAGAAGCCTCACCCCTGAAGGTTTTTAAGGCCAGGCTGGATGTGGCTCTGAGCAACCTGATCTAGTGTGAGGTGTCCCTGCCTATGGAAGGGGGGTTGTAACTAGCTGATCCTTGAGGTCCCTTCCAACCCTGACTATTCTATGTGTAAGAATATTTTATGCTATTTGATAGCTCCCAACAGTCTAAAGAAACAGTAATCACTAGGATTCACAGCACAAGAGGCTGGTTTGGTACCTGTGGGCAAGAATAGCTGGGAAATGTGAGTGCAAACCTAACCTGAGAGCAGTTGTGATAGAGGGAGATTGTCTGCCAGTGCAGAATAGGAGCAGGGAAATATATCTGGGAAAAGGGAAGAGGCAGGACAAGAAGAAGAGAAATGCGTGCAGGGAACCAGCCGCAGGAAAAGGAAAGAACAAATGAGAACTGGCAAGTTGATAAAAGAACAAAAGGCCTTTGTCTCACGTTAACGGCAGCTAACTACACAAATCATTTTCCCGTGTAAACAATTGACTGCAGCTACTCCAGCGCTGGGATGTGGTTGCATTTGGGAGGATGGGTTCTTTATGCTCATAACTGGCCCATGACACATGCTCCATCAATATGGTTTGTGATGCTCTGGGCCATGTCAGGCAAGCAGAGACTCTGAAACTTGATTATGCAGATAGCTGGAATCCCTGTTTTAAAAATTGCCTGTCCATCTGTATGTGGGAGTAAGTCATCAGCTAGAGGAACAGAAAGAACAGTGGCTTCTAAAAGGAGATAGGTGGCTTGGTTTATTCCTCTTTCACTCCTGACAGCAGCTATTGACAACAGCTTGCAGCAGTTGGTGGAGTCACGTAGGCATGAGCCAGGTAAAAACCAGATGTAAGTCTGAGATTCCCTTTCAGCCTGATTTTCAGAAATGCTGAGTGCAGGCAACTCACATTCAAGCCAATGCACTATTCAGCTTAATTCTGTTTACAGCAGCAGAGATGGGAGTATAAACCAGATCTGAGAGACACCAGGGCTGCAATAAACTGAGATGTGGTTGGCTCTTCCTAATTGTGTAAGTCATGGCACACATTATGCTTCAATTCTTTGGGAATGGTCACTTGTGATCTTGGAGTTGTACAGAATGTAGATTAAAAGTGAAAAATGAATGAACTATTTTTTTTACTGAAAAGGCCTAAGCAGTTTCTAATCTTTTTATTAGCTTTCTGGGGGAAGAAAAAGTATTCCAGCTTGACATCCAGTCATGTCTATGGGGCCACAACGTCAGGCAGGGAGTTGTCCTGATGCAAAGTCTGTGTCTGATACTGCTTTTCACCTTCTAGAGTAAGCTTTTAGCCACAGAGTATTCCGTTGACATGGAGAAATTTATAAGGAGGTTCATGCTCTGATCTGTTCTGTTAGACCTTATCTCAACAATGACCAAGCCATGACACCAATGAGGGTCTCAGCTTATCAATCTCCTCCTGCCACTGCTCAGTGTTCCTTAACCTGCCTCCCAGCTCTGCGTTTACTGGCACAAACTTATCTCACTGCTTGTGCTGTAAGTGTTTTGACATCAGCCGCTCCAAATTTAGAAACTGATGTTATGGAAAATTTAATAACATTAAAGAAATGCCAAGCCATCTTCTCTGCTGTCTTGTGCTATGTTCTGTTCATCTGAGGAATTTCTGCATTTCACAACTGGCCAGGGGATAAGGGCTCAGGATTGTGCCCCAGCAGGGATATGATGCAGCTCAAGCCTCAGACTAGGACTCCATGGCATTTAGGTTATTCTCTACACCAGCTCCCTGACCCATCTCCTGTGTGACTCCTGTGATCTGCCTTCCCCAGCTAGCCTCCTTTCCAGCAGCCAGTTTGATGACTCTGTCTCACCTTTGGTCTTGCTGAGATTTGGAGTTAACTCTTTGGGGTGACAAGCACACTTGTAGCACCCAGCACAAGATGTCCCTTGTCTCAGCTCAGGCAATTTGAGTTGTAGAAACTTGGCTGATCCTGTCTCTTTTGCTTCCCAAGCAATGGCATTCATTTATTCAACTAAGCCCCTGGTTAAAGCTCCTTTTGAGTGTTATTCTCTCCAAAAGGCAGCATTTTTCTCGTGAGCAATACTCTCTGGATGTCACCCCACAGGTGCTGTGCCCTGGGAGCTATTATGTGGGACGTGGATCCATCTGTGCCCCACCAGGAGCTGGGGCCACCCCTCCATAAGATGGGGCCACCCCTTCACAGCTGCAGCAAGAAAGTTTCCCTTTGCAGCAGTTCCCTTTGAGAACAGGCAAAAACAAAGAACCCGGAGGAGGTGGGGAGGGGAGATGGGAAGAATGAGCTAGGTTAGGGAAATACAGCCTGGAAGAAAAGGAAAGGACCAGCTGATTTGAAAGCCCCGATAAAAGCCCGAGACAAAGGACGAAAGAGCCTGGGAGATTACCAAGGGGAAGTGGGAGGAGGAGCAAAAAGACGCAGCAGAACCTAAGTGGGAATGATGTAAAGTGCTGCAGGGAGGAGGGGAGTTTCCTACCTAAAGCGGAGAGTGGGTTAAGTTACTCAAACCACCTCCATTTACAGGAATCAAGCTCCTTTCTCCCTTCTGGCTGGGAGCACCTAACAAACGAAGGAACTGCTTCATCAGGGGAAAGGTATCCCATGTCCATTCTACAGCCCTGACAGCATCAGCCCCGATTGCTCATCTATTTCCAAGTGTATCCGAGTCATTTCGCTGGTGGGCAGAGAAGTCAGGGACACTCTGCGTACAGCACCCTGCAGCAGAGGAAGCATTAGTCCTGCTGCTGTTAGCCTTGTTATTTTCTTCTAATAAAAAGGTGGTCGTGACTCACTCAATTTAGAAACAAAAGAGAGCTGTAATCTACTGAAAGGCAGTTGTTTGGATGCTCGGCATTAGGTGTCTAAAAAGAGGAAGGTCAGTTGCAGGTCAGGTCTGGATATATACACCCTGCCACCAGCCCATGCCAAACTTCAGGTATTCCCCGGAGACTTGATTTTCTGGGTTGGCATGCTTTGCCCCCTCCTTCAGACTACCACTTCAGCCAGGAGGAGTGGTGGAGGGGAAAGCTCTCTTTCCCACCCCTCTACATTTCACTTGGGTTTCCTGAGAGGAAATTATGCTCTCGTGTGACCGCGCTCCCCCCCTCCTTCCGCCCAGGAGCAAGGAGTGGACTAGCATCTGCCCGCAGCCCCTCTTCCCCTCCCTGTGCCGCACTGGGACCAGCTATCAGTTGGGCTGTTACTGGGGTCAGGCTCCGAGGGAGCCAGGCTGCTTCTCTGGGAGGAAGAAGCAGCTCCTGAGGCTGAGGGCTGTGAGGCAGGAAAGGCAGGTTGTGCTCAGGTGCTGTGTAAGTGGGTGGGAATAAAGCACCGTGCCCCTGTCTGTGCCAGAGTCCCCATCTAGTGAAAAATAAAGGGGAGGAATCATCCTGCCCATAGGGTGATGGGAAATTTGTCAGTGTGGCTGTGGCAATCGTCTCCCTCATGGTGAGGACCCAGTGCAGGGATCACGCTGGCACATGGGGATGCCATGCAGCTCCAGCAATGCCCTTCCAGGGTAGGGGCAGAAGGAGAGAAGGAGCTGGGCTGCCATGACAGCAGTGGCCAGGTGAAGACAACACCCATGCTAAGACACTCTGTGAACATCTGCCTCTACCCACAAGCTATTTCTATTTTTGTTCTGTCTCTTACTCAAACTGACTCAGAGGAGGGGAGTGAGAGGGGTCGGGTTAGGAGCCAGCCAGGGCCTGCAGGGGGTTTGAAAGAGGAAGAGGAGGAGGAGGAGGAGATGCTTCAAAACTAGTAGTTGCTATTCTTTCAATCAGCATGAATCTTTTCCTCACAGGGTCTCTTTCACGCTTCTCTGTTTCAGCTGCAGGCAATGTAAGGCAGGGCTGGCACTTCCTGCCTGCTCTTGAGGTGAACATACTTTCAGGGCACCATCAGAATAAATGACACCCTGCTCTTAGAGAGCTCCACTGCATAATCTGCCCAGGCTCTAATGAGCTTGACTGGACCTCATCCTTTTGCCTAACTTCTTCCAGGAATTTCCAGATCTCTTTATGGTCTCTTTGCAAAACTTATCTACAAGGAAAGGGCAAGTGTCAAATTTCCTCATTTCTGTGCATCTTAGTGCTGTGCCTCAGGCACAGACTGAGGTCTGTAGTGCAAGTCTCACAGGTCCTTGGGGCACACTCTTGCAACCTCAAAGTTTGCCACAAGGAAAGGGACATAAGACCCTTGCTAAACAGCCATGACAGCAATTTTTCTGTTGCAGGCGGCCTTCACCATCCCTGACTGCCCCCTCCAGAGCATCACTAATTCCGCAAAAAATGGCAGATCTTGCTTCCTCCCAAGCTGTTATTCCTTGTTGCCTCTTTTGCTGCCAAGCTGCAAATCTTGGCCCAGGTAACCACATCCTGGGAGCTGTTCCCCAGGCAGTCCACAGCACTGCTTGATGTGAACTGCGGCCCGGGAAGGAGACCCAGCTCTTCCTGAAGGTGTCTGAGAGCCAAAAGCTCCCGTTCTCTGATCAGCAGCTGTCCTTGCAGGCAGGTGCAGGCATGGGGCTGTGTCGGGGCTGAGGACATGAACAGTAAAGGGGAAATGAGGGGACTTGAAACCCCCTTTGCATCCTGGTGTGAGAAACCTGCCCCAGCGCTGCCCTTCCTTCCTCCCCCCTCCTCCTCCTCCGGCACGCTTCCCGGCTCTGCGTGCTGACTGGGGAGGGGGAGCGGTGATGCTAGGCTGAGCCTCAGGCCGATGACTGAAGAATTTTTGCGGCGTTTTTCAGCTTCCTCTGCCTCCGAGCCTGACTAAGGCGGCCTGAGCGGCCCGGCCCCTCCCGCTAGCGGGGAGGGAGGGGATCCCCGGCGAGGGGCGGCGCGGCGGGCGGCGCGGGGCGGGGGATGCCCATGTTTGGCGGGCGGGCGTCGCTCCCGTATATGGGCAGTGTCGTCAGTGCCCGGCCTCCCATTCATAAAGCGCCCGGCGGCGGCAGCCGGGATTCCCTGCCCGTGCTCGGCGCTGCAGCGGTGCCTGTGCTCCTCCCGTCGCGCCGCCGGCCGAGCCCTCGCGGCTTCCGCGCTCTCACCAGGACTTTTCGGCAGGCACCCTCCTGCCGCTCTGCTCGCTCCTGTCCCGGCTACGTCCGGGAGCGACCTGCGGCCGACATGAAAGTCACGTCCCTCGACTGCCGCCAGCTGAGAAAGCTCCTGCGGAAGGAGCCCTCCCGCTGCCTGGTGCTGGACTGCCGGCCCTACCTGTCCTACTCGGCCTCCTGCCTCCGCGGCTCGCTCAACGTCAACCTCAACTCAGTAGTGATGCGGCGGGCCCGCGGCGGGGCCGTGCCGCTCCACTTTGTGGTGCCCGACGCGGCGGCCCGAGCCCGGCTGCTGCTGGGCAGCGAGGCGACGGCTGGGAGCGCCCGCCTGGCAGCCGTGGTGGTGCTGGACCAGGGTACGGGGCACTGGCAGAAGTTAAAGAAGGACAGCACAGCCCAGATCGTCCTCAACGCCCTGCTCTCCAGCCTGCCGGAGGCCGGGACCAGGGTCTGCTTCCTGAAAGGTGAGAGAAGTGGCAAGGACAAGGGGGGGAGGGGCTGGGGGGAGCGGGGTCAGGCCTTTCCTGAAAGACCCCCTGGGTAGCTGCATCCCCGTAGTGTTTCCGACCCCCTCTCATCCGGCACCACCGGCCCACAGTTAACCCGATTATTGGTACAGGGCAGAGAGGTAACGCCGGGATTTCGTCTCTTTTCCACCCACTAGAGCTAAATCCCGGATAGATTCTGTGGGCTGAGCCCAGATGCCTTTCCGCTCACCCCCGCCGAGCGTTTAAGAGGCTGAGGGAAAGCAAGGAATATTAGGGAGGAAGAGCAACAGTTGCAGATTATCAAAGGGAGAATGGGAGAGAAGAGATCGGGGCTCCGTAGAAATTAGAATCAGCCCCGCGGGTCAGAGGAGAGCCAAGGCCACCGCTCATCCGTCTCCGCCCGGTGACACGGGGCGGCATGTCTTGGGCGCTCGAAACCCGGGGGTCGGTGCTCGGGGGAGAGCTTCATCTCTCTGTCGGGTACATCGATGCTGGCAGGGGAAACCCATAGACGATACTCCAAGGCTTGTAACTGGACGGAAGCACCTCCTCCCCTCACGTGTGTTACAGACCTTTGGTTGCAGCTCTTTGTTTTCCCCCCGTGTAATCCGGGGACAATAAAACGATTAAAAAAAAAAAAAAAAAAAAAAAAAAAAAGGCAGCCTGCCCCCTCTCTGTCCTTCCATCCCTTCTTCCACTCCATTTCACCTGGCAGTGCCTTTGCCTTTGTGCCCTCTCTGTGTTCTGAGCCCCCTCCCTCTTTCGTGCCTCTCCCTCAGCTCAGCTGGCTGCCGGGACCGCGGGGCTCTCCAGAGCGGGGCACGCCGAAGCAGGAGTTCCGAAACACTCCCCTTGCCATATCCTGAGGTCATGGGGAGGCCATAAATGGAGTAGAAAACTAGGAGCTATTTCCTGAATAAACTCTGCCCCTTTGTCTTCACCGGCCCTAGTTAATTGACTTTTATTGAGATTTTATCGCACTGATTTTCGTCCTAATGTGCTTCCACTTCGTCACCTACAATGAACAGTGCCCGGAGGGCCAAGTAAAGGCACCTCCAACTTGGATATTGCCCAGTATTAAAGGGGATGGAAGTTTGCCACCACCTTGAGTGTGTCTGGGTACCTCCAGCCTGCCCTGGGATCTGACAGTTACCCCAAAAGCACCAATTCTGCTGCAGGGCAGGAAAACTTGCACTGTGCTGGGCCAGGCAAATCCTTGGGGACCCCATTAAAGCGGGGATGAACATCTTCCAGGGACGCACTATGAAGCTGTGATGAAGCAAGGGCTGTATTAATCTTTGCTGACTCTCAGTCGCCTCTTTTAGCCACAAGGTCGTCCTTCCCTCCTCGTGTACCAGCCCCACGCTTTGAAGTGGTGCTTGTGGCTGTGGGCAGTTTATCTGGGGGTTTGATGTAGGCTCTGCCTTGTACCTTCTGTATATTGCAAAGTGCCTTATCTGAAAGCCTGTCGGTCTGAGGCTAAAAAGATTTCTCCCGTAGTGGATGAGAAAGTTTCCTCCTTTTTCTGCTTCTGTTACCCTTTGCTGGAAGTGATGTGAGTCGCAGGATCAGGCCCGTGAAGTCTGCAGCTCTGTTTCAGATCCTGTGTGACCCGAGGAGCCAGTGACTCAGTGGGCAGCGCTGCTGATTCACTGGGGCCACGGACCCCCAGGAAGCTGATGTGGTCTGGACAAAGATCTCTGGGACAGTGGGGATATAAATCACTCTGAAGCACTGGGCACTTTCAGAAGAAAGGGTCACTTGGGAGTCTGTAGCATCGACTTTGCAATAATGGGCTGTAAAAACACCGGGGGGGGGGGGGGGGGGGAGGGGGGAAAGAAGGAAGGAAAGAAAGAAAAATAAAAACAACACAATAAAACCCCAACACTTTGAGGTTCCCTTTTTATTCCTGTTCTCCCTAGGTGTGGGGGAGTTGGGAGGGGGTGTTAGTCTTGACTCAGAAGCTGCAGTGATAAGATATGAACAGGTCATCACAACCTCACCAGGTTGCCAAGCATCCTGGAGATCTGGCCCCAGGAAGGGCAAACAGCACAGAGCAATTGCTTGCCAAATTGTGTGTCAGGCACAGTTTCTTCCCTCGCTTTTTGGCTTCCAGGGGTTGTGTCACGGGTTTTTTTGTCTGTGTAGGTGCAGTTTCATTCTGGGTGAGCTCAGCCCCAGCACGGTGAAAGTGATTGTGTGGCAGGGGAAGAGCTTGCAGAAAGATAAAACAACCAGTCCTCCCCTGGCACTGACAGGGGTTCTATTATTTATTGATTAAAACCAAAGCACAGCCCAGCTCTGTGATGAGCAATTGAGTATGTGCAGAAATGACCTCAGGGAAGCTAGGTTGAGTGGGGAGGGGGAAGAGAGGAGATTGCTGCAGGATGGGATGAGAAGATGACTCACTGTAAGAAGGGCCTGCAAATATCCTGATCCCCAAGGCTTGTAATTAACCATTCACCAGCTGCATGCATTAGCTGCCCCAGAGACATGAGACATGCATGTCTGTTCAAACTCACATGCTGGCTTGGCTTGAGCAGGTTTCTGTGCTCATTCAAGAGTAAAATCAACAATGCTGGGCAGGGTGTAAATGAGCATAATGTCTATTTATGTAATCTGGACATATTTTTCCTATGTGATGGCAGGGGTTGGAGGGCAGGGGCGAGGAAAGGTTAACTATGCAAAACAAGAGGATTTGAAAGTCCACCCCACAAGGGCAGCTGGAGATCAGGAGAGTGGAGGAGTCTGCAGAGCTGTTTTGTGTTTGTTGGCTTTTCAGACTGCCAGTTGTTAGGGATATCACTTTATCAACCCAGTTGTTGTGGATATCATTTTATCAACCCCCGCTTATAGTCTCCACGGTCACTTGGCTGCATGACCCACTGCCTCACGCTGTGAGCTCTGGGGTGAGCTGGCTGAATGTGACTGACACCCAGGGAGTAGGATGAAAGGTGCAGGTGCTGAGTGCCAGTTGACTACAAAGTCATCCTCCTGCTCTCCGTCATGGAAAACAGATTTCCATCACGCTCAGTGGGCTTTGGATCGTGCCCTCCACTTGCAACATGAGGACCCCATGGCTGGACTGTGTGGGTGGCAGCAGCACGTCATGAATTTGAGCACATATCTGCTCAAACACTGCAAACAAATGAGACACCAGCCTTACAGGGCTGAAATGTCACAGGTAGCTGTACCAGGCAGCTCTGGCAGCCAGGGCGGTGGGGGCTCTGTGGCCGCTCAGATCTTCAGCGCTTCCTTTGTTTGGAAGCCCTTCCTTGCACCCAGGCACCCACACTGATGCTGCTTATCAGAGTGAAACTGCTGCAGGTGAATGAATGGCATGGGAGGGCTTGCTTCCCAGCCTTGTTTACTCGAGGGCCATGCTCTGAAGGATTATTGAATCTAACTGTTTGAGAGCTTTCACCATTCATTCCCCTTCTGAAAAAGCACAGGTGGTAAGACACGTGGCACACCACTGACCTTTCCAGGCTGCTTAACACTACCTGCCTTATTCACATTCATTTTGGAAATGGTGTGCCTCCGTGCAGCCTGCTCCCAGCCTGGAAACAGGCAACGAGTTAGCTGACGACAAACTTTGAGTAACAATGTGATAATAGGATTAATTCCTTTTCATTAGCAGCGCACTGAATGAAACAAATGTGCTACTTAACCATGCAGAATAGCTCATGTGGGGCTATTCAGTTGTCAAGTGCTGTCACAGGATTTCATTAAGTTTTATAGTTGTTATTTAATAGATTGGTCTCAGTGGGGCTGTTTTCCTTACCTCACTGTTTTGTGCATTGTGGTGATTAATGACATGGTTGCCAGCATCCTCCTCTTGTGCTTATGTCCATTCAACAACGCGAATGAAACATTTCTGATGTTGTCACAACATATATAATAATGACAAATTTAGAGAGGATGGCTGCTGATTACAGGAGTCTTTATCTCAAATGCTCATATATAAAACCTGGGGGAGTTTAGTCCCTGCTGTACTGGAGTTAATGGTTGCTAGACTCAATGGAATTACAGTCATTAACAGTTTTAATCTGGATCCACCAGCTTTCGGCAAGTTAATAATTGTCAGCGGTATCAGAGGTTTTTCCTCGCCTGCCCGAAGCCTTTTAAGCAAACCCATTGCCCCAGGGGAACACTATCCCTCGTTAACCCCCTGGGGCCATTGCTGTGTGGCACTATCCCACTGCATTTCAGGCTCCAGAGCTTCATTTCTTTTCCACTTTAATTAAAGCAGGTTTTGGAAGCACAAACATTCTTTCTTTTTTTCCCCCCCTAGGAGGATATGAAACCTTTAATTCGCAATATCCTGAGTGCTGTGTGGATGGAAAACTCATTTCCCCGGAGAAGACTGAGGCAGAGAGAAACCTTGCCAGCCACTGTGAGAAGCAGAGTGCCAACCACAAACCCGCTTATGACCAGGTGTGTGTCATGGCTGCAGCAGGTGACCTTCTCCTTGAGTGTCTCCCTCCTGCCCCTGAGCTCTGTTGGAGGCTGGCAGGGTGCTGGTGGCCCCCGTGCCTGTGCAGGCTGCCAATGAGTTGTCACAGACCAGGCTGGCAGCCTGCATGTCAAATAAGACATTCTCTGTGTGCTGCTGGTCAGCATCACCTCAACCTGGCTTGAAAATTAGGCAACAGAAGGAGAGAAACCACCCTGTCTAGCCCCAAAATTGTATTTGCAACTTATCTGTATCAGACAGCCAGGCAGTGTGAACTATGAGCAGCTCATGCCTCCCCAGGAGACTGAAAATGAGCAGGGGAGAAGCTGCCAAGAGTGTCAGTTTTCCAGGAGATGAAGGATCACACTTTGCCCATGCCTCCTCGGAGACCCCAGGAAGAGATCTGAGGCTGGCAGAGGGAGCCAGGGCCGCTTCTGAGCAGAGGCATTGGCTCTTGAGAGCTGCCCTTGGGCAGGGGAAATTGTCCTAGTCCTGTGCCCTGCCAGCCTAAGGAGCACACGTGCTCTGAGACGTCACCCTGCGGTCAGGCCACTTCCGCCAGGGCTGCGCTTCCGGGCGCTGGGGGGAACTCCCAGGTGATGCACCGCAGCTCCCCAGGGAGCACCCCCTGCCACCCCCTCTGGCTTCCGGCAGCCCCCGGTACGTGGGGACCTGCCGGGCAGGCAGCTCAGTGGGGTGGAAAGCTGGTTTCTCACAGCTGGGGGCTGGCAGCAGCTCTTGTGCATCATGGAAAGTTACCTGTGATCTCTGAAAGCCTTCTGTCAGGTGGTGGCTTTCTGTTCTTTTGTGGTCTTGTCACCCAGCCTCTGCCTGCACTCAGAAAGGAGGAACCAAGATAATATCTTGGGGTGGGTGACGCAGAAGGTGCTGTGCCCCAGGAAGGTGTGGGGAGGAACAGGGAGCCTTGCTCCAATTTTTTTTGCTTCCCTTCACCTTTGGAGGTGTGAGCAGAGGGGATGAAGCCATGAGCTAACTTAGAGCAGCCTCTTCCTCCCTGCTTGGATGTGGCTCCCTGCCTCACATGCATTTTGGTAAAGCCTTGGAGAGGGTGGGCCTTACATATGAAAGGTGCATCCCAAGAGACAGTGTTTTAAATCCAGAATCACCCTGCACATGAGTGGACTGGATCTCACTTTGTACCTTGCAGATGTAGACAAGAAAATGAAAACCTTTTTCTTCTGTGGGCTTTGCCTTTGCAGTGATTCACTGCCTGGCAGCACTGGGATCCAAAAACCAGCAAGGGAGGGACAGGACACCCACGCAGGTTCCAGGCTCCTTTGCCCCTTGTGTATCAGGACTCAGATACCTTTGAAAAGGAATTAAATGTTTCTGCTCTTTATTTTTTTCTTCCAGGGTGGTCCAGTTGAAATCCTGCCTTTTCTCTACCTTGGTAGTGCCTACCATGCTTCCAAGTGCGAGTTCCTTGCCAACCTGCACATCACAGCCCTCCTCAATGTCTCCAGGAAAAGCTCAGAGTCCTTCAAAGACCAGTACTGCTACAAGTGGATCCCAGTGGAGGACAGTCACACAGCAGACATCAGCTCACACTTCCAGGAAGCCATTGACTTCATCGGTAGGTCCAAATGAAGAGCTTTCCAGATCTTTGTGTTTTAAATGCCCTCTTTTTGTTTTAAATACATATTGGTGGGAAGGGCAAGTTATTTTCTCTATGTCCTCAGATGGCACAGCAACAGTTTAGGCTCTCTCCCTTCCCCAACATCCCTCCTGGCAGAGGGTTTTGTGTGAGGATTTTTTAAATTGTTATTTGTTTGTTTGTTTGTTAAAGGGAAAAAAGCCTAATGGTTTCCTTGGGATGGCATGCCACACCCTGTAAAAGCCAGGAAAAGCACACACAGCTTATTGCCTTGCTGTGCTGAGTTATCCCAAAGCCAGGGAGTTAGAGACCCAGCACCTCCCCTTATAGCAGAACTCTTTCCATTTCTCCTTTACTCAAACACTCCAACCTGTGTGGGTGGGTGGAAACAAAACAAACAAACAAAAAGCCCTGTAACCTTTAGAAAACTTTGGGCTGGGCAGGTGACACTGGCCATGCCAGTTACTGCAGGGGAGAAGCTTCTTCCTGATAGGCACAGGGTGACTTAGGGAGGTAGAGCAGCCTGAGCCTGGGTGGAGATGGTGTTGAAATTGGTGCTGTAGCTCTCCAGGAATGCTCTGAATATTACCCCAGTTACAGACTTGCTGGACTCATTGCTCAGCTGAGGCTGAGTCCCTTGACTCTGCAGGCAGAATTGGGAAAACATGATGTGAGGGATACACTCTTCCCTTCCTGGTAAGGGACTTCTCACACCTTTCAGGGAACTGCTACTTCACAGTGCCCCTCTATCTCATCCCAAACTCTTTCTGATAGTTGTTGAGTCACTTGGAAATTTCTCAAACTTTGAGGATGACTTTTCTTTCTTTCTTCCTTTCTGCTCTCTCTTCTTTCTTTCTTCCTTTCTGCTCTCTCTTCTTTCTTTCTTCCTTTCTGCTCTCTCTTCTTTCTTTCTTCCTTTCTGCTCTCTCTTCTTTCTTTCTTCCTTTCTGCTCTCTCTTCTTTCTTTCTTCCTTTCTGCTCTCTCTTCTTTCTTTCTTCCTTTCTGCTCTCTCTTCTTTCTTTCTTCCTTTCTGCTCTCTCTTCTTTCTTTCTTCCTTTCTGCTCTCTCTTCTTTCTTTCTTCCTTTCTGCTCTCTCTTCTTTCTTTCTTCCTTTCTGCTCTCTCTTCTTTCTTTCTTCCTTTCTGCTCTCTCTTCTTTCTTTCTTCCTTTCTGCTCTCTCTTCTGTGTGGTGTAGATGCTGGGGATGACTCAAATCCATGTCTTCCTTACTTTGTGTAGTAGTTAAATATAACTGCTTGTGGTGTCACCAGTCCCCTGGCAGACAATCGAAGACAGGCAAATGATAACTTGCTCAGCTCTGCGTTGTTTCATTGAGAACTGTGCAAAATGCAGTTATCCATAAATTGGGGCTTGAACATGTTGCTCAAGGCAATAGAGCAGAGAGTGTCTATTTTTGAACTCTGTTTTTTGTGTGGAAAAGGCTTATTTTAAGCACATTCTCTTTAATCTAATAACAATCGTTGGGTTGTGTGAGTAACCACAGTGGCTCCTGTTGTGTAAAATGTGTGCTTTGCATAAGCCTTTTATATCCTGACTTAAGTCCAAGCATCTTCTAACCAAGCTGTAATTAGCAACTGCCTCCCAGTCCTTGTGTGCTTTGTGGTGAGGCCCCAGGGATCGAGCTCAGCATCTCCACCCAAGGGTTCAGCTCCTGGTAGTGCTGTTTGCTGTGAACTGGCCAAGCAGGGGGTTGCATTTGGACTTCTGGTTTCCTATCAAAGCTGGTGAAATGAAGGCAGTCCTGTAGCTTTAGCAAGACCTGATGGTGGGAGGTCTGGCCTGGCTGATCTTGGGTCAACACTTAAAGCCACAAGCAGAGAAATACAGGTACAGCAGAGGAGAAATGTAGGTACAGCAAACACAAGCATTGCCCAGGTAGTTGGTGTCTATCTCTGCAAAGTCTGTTCATCTGAAAGAGAAATAGGCACATAGGAAGGAGACAGGAAAAGAGTTTCCAAAAAAAAAAAAAAAAAAAAATACAGAAAGAACCAAATCAGGATCCACAGATTCTGAAACCATCACCAGCCCAGCTCCATCCCAGGCTAGGCTTTGTCCTCCTTCCCTTTTAGTCTCAATGTTACCCTTGGTACCCAACAGAAGAACAAGTCACTCCCTTCTGGTGGATGGGCTGCATGCCATGCTTCACCTCCAGTGCTGTGTGTTTCGGTGTCCTCTCCATCTCCAACAGCTGATGTTTGCAACAACTCTTTTCCCCTAGATTACGTCAGACGAACAGGAGGCAAGATCCTGGTGCACTGCGAAGCAGGGATCTCGCGCTCTCCCACCATCTGCATGGCCTATCTCATGAAGACAAAGAAGTTCTGCCTGGAGGAAGCCTTCGATTACATCAAGCAGCGCCGGAGCCTGATCTCACCAAACTTTGGTTTCATGGGCCAGTTGCTACAGTACGAGTCGGAGATCTTGTCTTCCACTCCCAGCCCTGCTGTCGCCTCGTGCAAAAGAGAAGCCGCATCCTTCTTTGCGGAGGAACTGACATTAGGCAACAACTTTGAAGGCTCCTGTTTTGCCTTTCCTACCTCAGTGTTAAGTTCTGTGCCCATCCACTCTCCTGTCCACCAGCTGAAGCTCAGCCCCATGACAGCATCCTCGTCCTGCTGAACATCCTGGAGGAGACCAGAGCTGGTGTGGTCCTCTGATCCAAACTGTGACCCTCAACAAGAACATTTCATGAACGTGCAATAGAGAAACTTCCATGACTTAGTCTGAGATGGAGAAGTTACCGTGGGTCATACTTCCCATATGCTGTGACTGTAAGACACAAGTGCTCAAAGTGTGGCAGGGTTTATGATCTTTTATTGTCTTCTTTTTTATTTTAAGAAAAGAGAAATTGAAAAGAAAAAAAAGTGCTTTTTTTTTTTTTTTAGGTTTTTAACCACAGAGTGTGCACCCACTACTGTATCTCCAGATTCCTGGGGAGCAATGAGAAATGCATTTAGTATGTTCTCTGTTCCCATCTCCTGCCCCTTCTTATTTTTTTAAAAGACCCTTATTTAATTTTTCAAGCAATAAACAGCAGCAGCGGGGAAGAAAGCGAAATGAAAAGCACCACCTTGGCAGCCACAGAGATGGTGGGAGTCAATATTTGTTCTGCTCTTTCTGGGGCTTTCCTCCTCCTCCTCTCCTGTGTCATGTTTCAGGGAGCAAAAGGCTAAGGTGGCAGGAGTGAGTTCCTTTCCCAGGACACAGTTACACAACCAGGTGAAAATCCCCTTTCCTGCTTCAGCCTCTGAAGTGTCAGGTACTGGCCACAGTGTAACTGGACACCAAACCGCTGGGGGATCCATTCAGGTGTGGCATTTCCTGTACTTCTGCATTTGCCTTTGTACTGGATGTGCTTTTAACTAAAGCAGGGGGACTTAACCCGAGCTGTCAGGCTACCCTGCTGAGTTATTATCCTGCCATCTGTTATTTAAGAACAGCCCTAAAATACTTGAATGTCTCCACAATCCTCCCGTCACATAACACTGTAACTGCTGGATTTTACACCAAAAAAAAAAACCCTGACAAGCTCGGCTCCAAGCCAACTCTTCCTCCATCCCTCCCCAAGTGTTCCCGATGTGTATCATGTGTGGTCAAGTGGTCTTTTTCAATGTTACCTGGCTTGCTCTGTGTGTGTGGTCACCTCTAGCCAGCCTTTGTCTGCAAACCCCGGTTTCTCCCTTGCTCACATTGGCTTCTGTGTCTGCAGGGAGTTCAGAACGAGCAACTCTCTGTCTGTTGACCATTTTAGTTTATTTTATTTTCAATTGTATGTAATATGTGTGGGAAATGGCAATAATTTCCAGGAGATCTCGTGAATGTGAAAGCAAACCTGTGATGGTTTTTATGGAGTGTAAAAAAAACAAATAATAATAATAAAGGAAAAAAAAAGCCAGGAAAGAAAAGGTTTTTGTTGTACTTGGTGTTGGCTGCAGAAGCGCTTTGGGAGAGTTTGGTGGCAGGAGAGGTCACCTGAGGGAAAAATGCAATGGCCCCAGAAGTGGTGTAAGGGGGTAGAAGAGGAGGGTAAGCATCGCTAAGCTGTGTGCTGAAAGGCTCTAAGGTGCTTCTCGTTGGAGGGGAGGAGAAGGTGAGGGGGAGGATGGTTTTAAACAGAATGACATGAGTCACGGTGGCGTCACTTCCCAGCAGCCAGGCAGGCAGTTCTGTTTTGATTCACCCGTGTCTTATATAAGATTTGCCATCTTGCTGAAGATGAAAATCTGAACTAGACATGGACTCCCCTTCCTTCCTGAGCACATGCCATGGTATGCTGCATGCCCTGGTCCTTGGTGTGACCCTTGTGGGTGGTCCCTGGCACCCACAAGCGTCAGGGATCGGAGCACCTGGGTATTGCTCTTTTTTGTTCACTTTTGTAATGAAAAACAGCCTAAAGTACTGGCATCTCTGATCCATTTCATGCTTCTTAGTGGCTGGGAGCTTTGACTTTTTTTGGCTCATCACTGCAGCACATTTCTAATCAGCATTTTTTTCAGGTCAGCAAGTGAAAAAATGTATGGTGGATGTGTGGGTTACAAAGCATCTACGCCCTGTGAGATTCATCCATTTGCTTCCCCCCAGGGAAGCAAATCTGACAGGTGAGAAGCTGTCATCAGAGATGGGCCTTGGTTCCTCTGTTAGGAGGACATGGCAGTAGCCCTCTCTCCACTCCGAGAAGCCTGCAGATGGGGAGTAGCAGTGGAGAAGATGAGGCAAATACTCTGGTAAGAGCAGTGGCCTTTGGTAACCCATGTCCTGTTGCAGTGTAAAGGTCTCCTAAGCAGAAAGGCTGCATCCTGACCACAGAGACCTACAGCCTCCCTTGAGCAGCCATCAGCAGTCTCATTAAAACATCATAAACCCTCTCCTGAAGCAATGACCAGTTATCTTCCTCAAGGATGAGGAATGTGAAGCCCTCTGAAGAGCTGCTGCTCTTTGCCATGGGAACCTGCAATGCATAAGGCAGCATGCTGAAGGGGTTAACAAAGACACTGCTGGCACTGGCAGGTTTGACCACAGCCAGCAGAAAAGATCATAGGTCAGGCCCAGGAGCCAGATGTTTATCAGAGAGGGAAGGTAGTTGCTCTGGTCTTGGAGAGGGGCTCTCATTCTGGGCTTTAGTGCAGTGTTGGCCCTGGGATGTATTGGGCTGGGATTCAGCAAGGATGGAGAGCCAAAGCACTGTGGGAGCCTCAAGAGGGGGTGTTGTCATGCCTGAGCATAGGAGTTTGAGGTTTTCATTCCTGTCCAGGACATTGCTCCCCTCTGCTTGGCTGCCCCAGTATGCAGAACAGAATGTAAATGCTGCCTCCCAGAGGGATATGCTCCCCTGATATTGTTGGTGCCTGTTTCAGTGGTAGTGTAAGACCTCTGTCCCTAGATCCCTTCGCCAGTTTGGCAGATCCTATCTTTCTGAGGAGACATCACAGCCATTTGCCTGCAGGGCTCTGGGGTGAGAGTGCTCTTCCCACCCCAGCAATGCGGCTCCCACAGGCAGGGAGGAGCTGAGGACCCAAGCACCAATGTATGAAAGTGAGTGTGACAAATCATGATGGCACCTACTTGGGGGACGGGATGTGTGAATTTAAACTTTCATGGGCAGGGCAGGATCCTTGGTTTTCTGCTTCCAGACACCAGCACACTACAGGCAAAGGAACAGGCCTGGCTGTGGTTTGTGTGCTGAACAAATTCACCAGGTTGGGTAGGACAGAAGATTTAGGGGGCTTTTATAACCCAGATGGCTTGGTTTGGGGTAGCTATCTCCTAGGAACAAAAGTTCAGATCAGGCAGGTGTGTGGGTTGTGACAGTGATGGGAGCTGAACTGGATGGTTCAATGTGCCTGTGTCCATCTGCCAGCTAAGCTTGTTGGAGGAGCAGGGATCACAAACCCAAAGTTCTGGTGGAAATTAGAAATATCTCTAGCCTTAAGAGCAAGGGGAAGGCTACAGCAGGATGCTTTCAGGAACCAGAAAGGCAAATAAGGGAGAGATGCCAGGAATGCTGTACCCTTAGGCAAAACTTTGATTAGAGCTTATCCCTTCTAATAGCTGAATCCAAAGAAGATGAGAGGAAATCTCACAGGAAAGGGGGTTTTGCAGCTTCTGCTGCTTATGGAAATGTTGGCTAAGGGCTTCCCTAGGACTTGAGCAGCTCATCTCTCTACACTGACACTCCTGATGGTGTACCCTATGTCCTAGACTCCTTGGTGTCAGTCAGGAGCTGTTGCAGATTCTGGTGCAGGATGGGACAGGTTTTATGAAATGCAGCTTTTGGTCCCTTGCTTTTAGGCTTCCAAAGAGCAGTCATGTTGCAAGCATGAGTGCTGTTGCTCAGCCCCTGTCTCTGCTTTGCACATGCTGCCTTTCCTTTCTGCATCCAAGACAAACTCTTCAAAACACTACCACCAAATAAAACACATGTCTTTACATAGTTGCAAATGAGATTGTGAAGAAATCTGGGGTGGGGGTGGATGGGTGGGTGCTGTCCTTAAGTGTCCCTGTATGTTCTTTTAGTCCATACGTTTGCTGGTGTGATTTGCAGCCTGTGCTGGTTACAAAGGCTTCTCTGATTAAAGGACTTTCTAAAAGGCAGGTCAAGGGAGGTGATTCACCCTCTACTCCTCTCTGGTGACACCCCACCTGGAGTACTGCATCCAGTTCTGGAGGCCCTATTACAAGAAGGATCTGGAGGTGCTGGAACATGTCCAGAGAAGGGCCACGAGGATGATCAGATGGCTGGAGCACCTCTCCTATGAGGACAGACTGAGGGAGTTGGGGCTGTTCAGCCTGGAGAATTGAAGGCTCCAAGGACACCTTATTGTGGCCTTCCAGTATCTTAAGGGAGCCTACAAGAAAGCTGTTGAGGAACTTTTTAGGGTGTCAAGTAATGATAGGACTCGGGGGAATGGAAAAAAATAGAAATGGGTAGACTCAGATTGGATATTAGGAAGAAGTGCTTCCCCATGAGGGTGGTGAGACACTGGAACAGGTAGTCCAGGGAGGTGGTAGAAGTCCCATCCCTGGAGATTTTTAAGTCCAGGCTAAATGTGGCAACCTGATCTAGTGTGAGGTGTCCTTGCCCATGGCAGGGGGGTTGGAACTAAATGATCTTTGAGGTCCCTTCCAACCCTATCAGTTCTATGATTCTACAAAATCACATCCTGATCAGTAGAGCCCAGATAAAATTCACCTGCTCCATAGGGAGTTAATACCGAGGTGCCCATCCTCAGTCCTTGAGCAGCACAAGGTAGGTAGTTCTTCTCAGCTTCTTGCCTCGTGGTTGTGAGCTGCTCTTTTCAGGAGACATAGTGTGAGTGCACAAGGTACTCTGCAGGCATTGTTACTTGTATGCTAAAAACAACACTTGCCTTGCTGGGAAGTCAAAGGCCCAGATGTGCCTGTAACACGGCAAAAATAAGTGATGCTCCAGGCATGGTGAATTTGACCCTCTGTCTCCACTTTTCATGGCTTCATGCTAATTGGGGAGGAGACACGCTTGCCAGCTCATTTTCTGGGCAGAAAAGGCAGGAACCAATTTGCAGAGCCACATAAATGTGGAAGTAGGAATTTTTTTTGGCGTGGGAGGTGTTACCAGCACCACACACTACGGTTCCTTGGCTTTCTCACATTGCAGGCTTTTACCAAGACATGAGTAAGTTCTCTAAATAAGGAAAGTGAAAATAGCTTGCGACATAGATTGAGTCACCAGAGAAAATCAAATGAAGTTCTGACACCGAGGCCTCAGTTGTAAAACCCTGCTTTGCTTTACCATTGCATTATAAACTACAGGGTCGCTTCAATCTGTTTTATTTCAGCTTCAAAGTACTCTGACAGCTAAGTAACACTTAACAAATGAGTTCATTTTTCTGTTAGCAGCAGTGCTCCAGCCCTACACATTCTGCCTGTGAACTCTTGCAGGGAATGTAAAGGTTACCAGGAGAAATGGCTTCTGTGGTTATAGATGAAATGCTCAGCACTTCTTCCAGATTGGTTATTAAATGGGATTGATGGCCCCTAGATAAGCCTTTCAAGTACTAGCATATCCTATGGAAGTCACTGGCTGTCAGTTGTAGCTCCTGGAAATCCCAGCAGGACCCATTGTGCTAGGAGCTGTGCAAACAGCAAACATCCAGAAAGCCAGGAACTCAAGATCAGGAGGGACTGTGGAAGATAGAAAGGAAGAAAGATGGTCAAAGCTCTTGTGGGACAGCATTGCCCCAGGACTGCCATATTTCTGTCAGGATTTTTTGTATATGCCAGAATAGCACCCAGGCCACCAGCACAAGAAAAAGAGGACACAGTCTCAAGCTGCACCAGGGGAAGTTTAGGCTTGAGGTGAGGAGAAAGTTCTTCACAGAGAGAGTAAGCGGCCAGTGGAATGTGCTGCCCAGGGGGGTGGTGGAGTCACCGTCCCTGGAGGTGTTCAAAATGGGACTGGGCGTGGCACTTGGTTTAGTAGTCAAGAGGTGTTGGGTGACAGGTTGGACTTGAGGATCTTTGAGGTCTTTTCCAGCCTTATTGATTCTATGATTCTATGACCAGCAAACTGATAAAGACTTCAGGTCCCTTTGGCATAACCATTTTTCCAGATTTGGTTTTACTGAGTGTGGTCATTTTAGGTAGATGCCTAAGAAATTTTCCACAGTTCTTGAGTAGAAAAGTGGCAGAATGTAAATAAATCACCATTGGATGTAAAAGGGAAAATGATAAGATCTAAATAATCCC
Source organism: Melanerpes formicivorus (assembly GCF_026170545.1). Classification (NCBI taxonomy): domain Eukaryota; kingdom Metazoa; phylum Chordata; class Aves; order Piciformes; family Picidae; genus Melanerpes; species Melanerpes formicivorus. The sequence continues at coordinate 4,509,453 of NW_027142358.1, read as the reverse complement.
ATCGGGTCTGAATATCTCATATAAAGCTAGTTGTTGTAAACTAACTCTTTCTCTTTTCTACTTCTTCACTCTAGGAGATTCTAGCTGGTGCTTCTGCTGGCTTGCTGACCTTGGCTGCATTTCTTTGTTGTGGCTAAGTACTAACAGACTACCCTCTGCTCTTCTCTCTGTCTCTTTTACCTTGTATAGGGTGGGGGAAGGGAGCAGGGAGGGGGAAGCTCTTGGTAATCCCCCTGGTTTTGTCCAGGGGGGGGTCTTGTGTTGCTTATAAATTGTAAATATATGTCAGTGTTGTATATTTTGTACACATTCATTGCATTTCATATTCCTAGATTGTAGTTCTGCTTGTAAGTACAGCTTCATTTGCTTTCCACTTGAGCTAGTTAGGCAATTTTATTTTGGGGGGTAATTTCAGCACACCACACTGAGTTACTGGTGTTAGTTAAGTTACTCCCATGAGTAAGCATTCACTGGACCAGGTTAAATCTCCCAAGTGAAACGACAATGTAGTTTTTCATGTGCTCTCTTTTTGTGTGTGTGTGTGATGAATAGTGGTTTATTTCTGTCACACAGATACTCCATTTCTAAGATTCCTTTGTAAAGCAGACGGTGTTTGATAGTGAGTCATCTCTCGTTATTAAATTGCTCATACATTGGGAGCTGCCTCCAGGCCCTGATCCAAAGCCTACTGCCTTCGGTGGGCAGGAAGGCTCCTCAACACAATGGGCTTCAGATCAGGCCCTGGATGAATTTTTCTGTTAAACCTTTATTTTAAGGAACTGCTTGTTCTAATTAGAACTAAATTTGCTGCTGCATTGAAATGCAAATTGAGGTCTAAGGGCCTCAAACTGGACCAAGGGCTATATCCTCTCTGCTCTGATGTCTCAAATCATCTTATGTCAAGGTGACTGGAAAATCAGCTGACACTAATTCCAGTGTGACCATTAGCTGCCATCCTGCTGGACCCTGACAGGCTGGCCAAGATGAAGCATATTTCTAACAGGGACAAGGCAGAACTGTGAGTATTCATCACTTAGAGATGCTTTCAACCCAAGGTCTCTTTACCAGTATACATATTGCTCCAAGTTATTACTGTGGCTAACACAAAGCCTGGGGGTCAGGCAGTCTGGGAGCAATTGTGGGCTCAGCCCTTGGCTTTCCAGGGCAAGTGATGCAGCTGCTCTCTACAGCCCTGTTGGCACAGTTGCATTTGTCAAACCCCTAAAGGAAGTGAGTGAGACCTGGGCTGACTGAGCTGACCAGATGGATCCCTTGAGCTCACAGAAAAGGAGCGTAGCACTGAAACTGTTTTCCCACAACACAGCTCATTTCTCCTGCAGAGGATGTTACTGCTCTCTTGGTAAAAAGCAGAGCTTTGCTGATGTGGGTTTGCTCACATGAGAAGCATTTTGCTGCTGAAGTAGACCTGAATTTCTCTCTAAATATTTCTTGCAGGCTTAGCTAAATGTCTCTGCATTCTGCCCTGCATCAGGGATAATGATATCGATCTCATTCTGAGAAAGGAATAAAGCTTCTTTCATATGGTTGCAATGCACATTAGACACATGGACAAAGGCTATCCTAAGCAGCAAATCTCATTACCATGATGTACAAGAAAGCTGATGAGGGACTCTTTAGTGTGTCAGGTAATGATAGGACTAGGGGGAAAGGAAAAAAATAGAAATGGATAGATTCAGATTGAATGTTAAGAAGTTGTGCTTCACCATGAGAATAGAATAGAATAGACCAGACCAGGTTGGAAGAGACCTTTGAGATCGAGTCCAACCTATCATCCAACACTATCTAATCAACTAAATCATGGCACCAAGCACCCCATCCAGTCTCTTCTTAAACACCTCCAGTGATGGTGACTCCACCACCTCCCATGGCAGCCCATTCCAATGGCAAATCACTCTTTCTATGTAGAACTTCTTCCTAACATCCAGCCTAAACCTCCCCTGGTGCAGCTTGAGACTGTGTCCTCTTGTTCTGGTGCTGGTTGCCTGGGAAAAGAGACCAACCCTCACCTGGCTACAGCCTCCCTCCAGGTAGTTGTAGGGAGCAATAAGGTCTCCCCTGAGCCTCCTCTTCTCCAGGCTAAGCAACCCCATCTCCCTCAGCCTCTCCTCATAGGGCTTGTGCTGGAGGGTGGTGAGACACTGGAACAGGTTGCCCAGGGAGGTGGTAGAAGCCTCATCCCTGGAGGTTGTTAAAGCCAGGCTGGATGTGGCTCTGGGCAACCTGATCTAGTGTGAGGTGTCCCTGCCTATGGAAGGGGGTTGGAACTAAATGATCCTTGAGGTCCCTTCCTACTCTATCAATTCTATGATTCTATGATGCATTGTACTGTGCCTGTGAAGCCATATGGGTCATATTACAAGGGAGAGTTTCTTGTTTGTTTTGGATTTTGGTCTCGTTCATTTATTTGGGTGTGTGTTTTGTTTTCATTCCAATTTTTGTTTCTTTTCCCTCCAGCATATAATGTTTTACTTTGTTAAAACCAAAACCAATCGGGTAGTGCTTTCAGACAACCACCACAGGGTAGAGCAGCCGCTCTCCTAGGAAGCAGGCACTGGGAGCCCTGAGTGGGTGGCAAGAAATCTGTGTGCTACTGAGTGCTAAAGCATTGACATGGTTCAGCTTACTAAATCCAGCTGTGAAGAGCAGCTGGTTTTCTGGCAGTCAGCACGAGATATGCAGGCAGATATGCTCAACAGAATTGATCAGCGGCCACCAGTGAAGGGAAGGGAGAAAGGGAGTGTATGTTGTTCCTTGCACTACTAAGCGCTAAAGTGGCTCCTGGCAGTTCTGATTACCAAACCCAGCTGCGAGGAGCTTTTCTGGACAAGAAGGTGATGTTTGATGGGGATATGCCTCAGCTGTGTGCATGGGGAAGAAGGGAAGCAGAAGGCTTCTGCATAACTGGCTATTGCCATGCTCAGTGCTCTGGCTTGTGGAGCCCTAGGGAAAGTTTGTCGGGACAGCAAAGGAGACTGCCAAGAGGCTTCAGGCGTTCTTCCCACCTCGGTTTCTCTTTCCATTTCCATCTCTTCAGACCCCTGTGAGAGGGAGTGGTGGATGCAATGGGAGCAGCACTACCAGCAGGCCAGGGCAAGGGGAGGTCATGTAGAATAAACAGCAAGACACTTCCTTGGAGGGCTGGAAAAGATGCCTATTATCTGAACCAAACTGTGAAAAGCTGCACTGGTGAAGCCTGCCAGCTTAGGTGTGACAGGAGTTGTCCTGCTGCCCCTGCGCTCAGCCTGGGAAAAGCCTGAGAAATACTGAGTGCTAAGGGGAAGGGCGGTCCAAGACAATCCCTAGGGCAGTGGATTTAGTTTCCATGATAAAGCTGAAAGTTATCTTTGCTTTCCTTTGATCTTCAAAGGACAGGAGGAAATTTCACACTTAGAGGAGGCCACCCGGTGTCAGGTGAATTTGCTGCAGCTTGTGAAAGTCGGTCAAATGCCATAAGGTCAGCAGCTCACCTGCCTGGGTGTGAAAATGCCTCCTAGAAACGAGTCTGCCTTCCTCTGAGGCTGGTTTTGGTGCTCTGGTTAGAAAATCACGTTTATTGGTGGATCAGGAGGCTGTAGACAGATGGCTCAGAGAGGGACTAAAATCCAGGCAATGTGAATCTGATGTGATCCATCAGTTTGCATGTGTATTGCTTTGTTGGATGGATGTAGTCAGCCACGACAATGATTTTTTTTTTTTCTAATCTAATTGCAAATTTACTGCAACCATCACCTTATAGGGTGCTAATGAGAAGCAGAGGCAGGAGGAAAGGGATTTTTCAGCATTTCAGCTCACTCTGTGGAAGTCACATGTGCAATCTGGAATCTCTGTCAAATGTAATTTTGTCTGTACTGGCCACAAAAGACTGAAAAAGCTACCCTGCAATGAGGTGGCTTGTGTCATAGGCCCACACAGGTTCTCTGCCCCTTGCCCCACAGCCTGGCTCACCACACATGCTGAGCACAGACTTTCAGAGACTTCTCTACACCCACCCACCCATTCCCCCAGGGAGTCTCTGTGGACATTGGTTAGTCTGTGTCCTGACACTGTTGGGAATAGGTTGCAAAATAACCCTTTGGTCAATGATATCATCCAACCAAGAACACCTCCTGGGCTGGGACAGGCACCACCACTTCCTCTCAGTGCCTTACAGACTTTCTAACAGCAAAAAACCGGTGTTCCTGTGGATGCAGCTTCAGAGCAAGCTGAGCAAGCTGCCAGTCCTGCAGATGGGATGCATATATTTATGTCTGCCTGTCTCTTACTGCCAAGACTGCACTTACTGCTCTCCTGAACATGAGACTCTTTGGAAGTAAAACTGGCTGTTGTTAATTCACCTCCTGATCTCCCAGGCTGGCACTGCTGCCTGAGCTGGTGATCTTTCACTTAGAGTTTGTACTTAGGCAGGTCATCAGAGATCACCCGCACTTAGGATTAATTTTTAAGAGAATCAGTTGATCCTGCCCTCACAGAGATGTCCCTGAGCCTTATTGGTGGATGGGCAGGTGCTTCCCCCAGGAATGGCATGCAGGCCTGCAAAAGCAGCCACTCCATTGCCCTGATGCTGGTGAGCTGGTGCTGATCTAGCCCTACTTCAGGGCAGTTCCCACTGAAGCCAAAGGGTGCTGTGGGCTTCCACCCTCACTGCTGGAGCAGCCATTGGATGCAACAGAGCTGTGGGATCCTGGGTCCCTGATTCACTTCTCCTTCATGTCTGAACCACCTGAAAAGAGGTCTGGGAGTGCATCTGGAGGTGTCTCCTAGCACAAGTGACCCCATAAACAGTCCACTGTAGGGCTCGTTCCTTGCCCGGGGCTTAAAAAAGAAAAAAATGCAGAGCAATGGTTTCTTCTCTTTCCCAAAATTGCCAGATGCTGTTTTGTTACATCAGAACAAAATAAAACATGGATGATTTCCACCTGGGAGGGGATGCAGCCTGTCCCACGCCACCGATGGTGCAGCCCCAACAGGGCACCCATGTGTGTAATGAGTTTCGTGTGTCTGCAGTGCCTTGCCTCATGAAATTAGCAAGCCAAGTGAAATTAATTCAACCACAACCACATGTTACTCACAGTGAGGCTCAGCTGAAGGATGATGAGCAAAACAACTGTTTTCCCCTCATAAACCTGCAGCAGATTCATTCCTAGTGAACCAGACTGTTTTTAGAGGGAACCTTTTTCTATCGTTTGTTTAGGCCGTTGTCTTACCCTGCCACTCTCTTCTTGACAAGCACATTGGCTTTCTTAAAGTGTTGCTGGATGAAGGCCTTGATGGATGAGTACTCAGCAAAAAATAATTTACCTTTACACATTCAAAGGATCATAGAGATCCAGAAAAACCTTTTTTTTTATGCTTATGTTTCAAAAAGAAACTGCCTGATAGTTTTGAGTTGTTCAAAGTGAATAGAAACAGAGTTAGAAAAGATAAACAAAACAGACAGACATCAATAAATTTAGTGCTTTTCATGGTTGGCAGAGCACTCAGTGTGAGGAAGTAACAGGAGAGCTTGGCAGGTCTCCCGAGCCTTGGCAGGATGGTCACCCTTCCACCCCCAGCAGCTTTTAAAGCTCATGGCAGCCACCTCACAGAGACAAGCTAATGGATCCACACACGGTGCTAAGCTGTGGAGCCATATGGCTACCCACTGCCCAGCTGCTCCTGGAGGTGGGTTGGCAGGAGTGACTAAGCTGCTACAGCTCTGCTCTTCTCCTCTGAAAGGGGCTGTGGCCAGCAGTGCCAGATCGCTCCCGAGTCACAGGGACAAGTGCTGTTACCACCACTGATTGCACGTTTGCCCTTTGTATCTAGGTACAGAGATGTCTTATGGTGTATCACCCCGGCACACTTGGGGGTGCACTGCAACTGTGAGCAGCCAGCTGGAGTGTCTGCTGACTGCTGCAACATCGGCACCAGAAACAAAAAAGAGCAAGAACAGGGTCTGAGGGTGTCCACCACTGCGACACAGATATTACTGATTAATGCCACGCGGCTAGCGTCTGAACCTGTAATTACATTCACCCCTTAACAAACAAACAGAGCTTCTTAAGTCCTTGCAGGCTTAGGGCTTCCTCTGCTAAGTCTTTGGCAGGCAGCTGCGCAGGGGCAAAGGCACAGACATTTCTGCAGGTTTTGATGTGGGCTCAGTCTTGTCTCGCAAGGCATAGGGGCAACTACATGACTTGAGGGCAAAAGATCTTGGTGGTGTTGCTCTAGAGAAACAATTTTCTTGAAAAAGGAAACCACTGTGTGTCTGGCTTGCATGTTTTTCAGAATGATTATTGTTCCTTGCTGAAAGCCTGGTGGGTTAAGCACACTGAAACCAATCCACATGCCCAGATCTGTTGAGAAAGGGCTGGCTTCTCTTACTTCACCTGCTGGAATCTCCACCGAATTTGAAGGCAAAAGACAGATGCCTTGCTGCCTTAGGATTTGCACTTGACACGGGTAGCTCAGGAGGAGAGGTATTCTTGGCCATTCCACGGTTACCCTGCTTTCTCACTGCCTTTGTTTCAGAAGCTGAAGTTAGAATATCATCATATCCGGTTGTGTTCTCAGAATGTCATCAAACATTGGTTTCTGCAGGGTCTAACCAAACTATCAACTGAAGCCGAGCTCCTGGTTTGCTCCTGAGGCTTTCTGTTGTGACACGAACACAAGGCAGAAGCGCCCCCACCAGTGCTCTGCCTCTCCTAACAACCTCAAGCGGCTGTTGTGATGAGCTAGCTGACCGATTTCCTACAGCCATTTAAAAATGGCAATAAATACCTCAGTGATTGCAGCCATTCATGATTGAGAGCAGTTGATTCACAACTGAAAGTGGTAATAGGAGAGATTATAATATGCTCAGAACACTTTACACACACGTTTAATATAGTTTTCTATGTGAAATTTTACTATTTGAGAAGAGAAACCCACAACTACAGACTTGAAATCCTGTCTATATATTCCTGTTAAGCTTCATGAAAGAACTGCCTGACATTTTCATGTAGATAAAGCCTAGGTGATTTAAAGCAGTGTTCCCACTTTCTCCTTTCTAATGCTCATGCCTAACTTCAGTATATTTATAGAAAAAGTGCTATAAAATACAGCCACAGAAAAAAGCTCTGCAGCACCTACAGAAGTGAGGTGAGCTACTCCACACATAGCAAGCACTGATTATATAGTATCATAGAATGGTCTGGGTTGCAAGGAACCTCCAAAAGTCAGCTAGTCCAATCACCTTTGCAGTAAGCAGGGACATCCTCAATTAGATCAGGTTGCCCAGAGCCCCAATGAGCCTCACCCTGAATATCTCCAGGGGCGGGGCCTCAACCTCCTCCCTGGGAAATCCATTCCAGTGTTCCATTACCCTCATGGTAAAGGACCTGTTCCTAACATATGTTTGCAGGTTCTGAATAAAGGGCCCTGTTTTACTAGCTGCCAGCACTCTGCGCTCCTACAGTCACAGCAGAGTGACAGAACAAAGCCAATATGCGTCACCCTTGGGTTGGGTGATTATTTTCAGCATGGACTACAAACCCAAAGAGATTAAAAATTAAAGAAAAAGAAAAAAAAGGCACCTACCCCACCCCTGCCCTCTCCCTCAAATACAAATCTCTAAAAGCTATGTGACAAAACTTGTATGCAGGGGCCTGTAGTAGAAAGGCTCTTTGAACTGACAGTCATTTACCACTTAATTACCACTTAATCCTTCATGAATACAGTTGCTATTTTTACAAGTGTGTCACAATGGTGGGAAAGTATCTTGAGATATGATTTTATTCCTATGAATAAATATAACCTGGTGTATGCACATATAAGTCATCTCTAAACCTCAGGAGTATGAGGTATATACTAAGTCCTCATGAGGGAATAAACACCTCAGGATAAAAAAGAGATCTCAGGCCCTTATTTGGGCCTGTTCATAATACAGAATGATGCACTTCTTGATACACCTCAACAATAGCAAGGTGTCTAGGACACCAGCCATGGACCAGAAAGTTGTGGAATCTCAGCTTTTAGAGGTCTCTTAAAGGTTTGACTTTAGCCGGGGTTTTCAAGATGACTTAAGTGCATCCAGGCACAACAACATCAGTGCAGGAGGAGTCAAGAGAAAAGGCAATTTTTTCCTCAGGTACTGGCCACCCTGGTGACTCTGAATACTCTTTTTAGGGGAGGAAGATTAAACCCTTGTTCTGGAAGCCTATGATTAAGTTAAAAAAAAAAAAAAAGTTTCTAAACTACAAACAAATGCTCAAAACATGACTCAAGGCATGCTGTAACTCTAAAAGCAGGAGACAAAGAGGACGGAACTTTAGAACATGTCAGTTTAAAAACATTTTTATGCCTGTTACCACCCTGAGAAACAGGGACAAGTAACACAGGGTGGTCCTTCCACCCACAGTCTTCAGCAGTAGAAGGAGGCTGTAAGTAAAGAGATATCCCAGCTGTTTGCTGGGACAAAACCTTTGCTGATGTGTTTCAGCAGAGGTCAGACTGTACTGCCTGCTGTGCAGTGCCAGCAGAGTCTCAAATGCAAAAAACATATGCATGTGTTCTCTTGCCTGAGTGCTTCACGAGGTGATTTGGAAAATTACAAGTTTATCTGACGTACAAATCTGTGCAATTTATTTACAGGCAAATATTAACAACAAACCAACCAACCAACCCACTTTCTTTTAACCACATATAGGATTGGTTAAGTGTACTGTGAGGAAAAGGGTATTTAATTTCCCTTTCTTTTAAAACTCTCTTCTCCCCACTGCCAGTGAGCCCCCGCGGCACGCTCAGGCAGCTGCAGCCCAAAGTATTCACATCTGTGATTTGCTTTGCCCCCCCAAAAAAGCAAAAAGTAAATTCCATTTTATAAACCAACTCCAGAAAGATGTTGTGAGCCTCATTTAAGGATTTAAATGAGCCCAAAATCCTAAAATTGAAGAGATTTTGAAAATGCACACGAGGAAAACATTTTCCCCCCAAGTCCTAGGGGACTGAGCTATTTAAAAGTAAATGCACAACAGTCGGGCAGGAATTTTTCATTTTGAACTTGTCTGTGGAGTAATCACTGAATACTTCGGGGTTTTAAGCACTGTGCTTTCTAAAGAAACAACAAACTTTCTTTACATGTGCAGGTGAAATCTGTTACAGGAGCCTCCTGATGGGCATTTAGCAGAGCCGGTTTGCTTTACGGCAGTTAAGTGCTACAGGGCTGGGACTGGGGAGATCTCCCTCTTTAGCAAGGTAAGTAATACCGCCACCTATTATTCCAGGAAAGGTAGGAATCAGACCGTTCTTTTTAAATCTGATTTTTATTAATGTGAGGAGGCTCAGTGCAGGAATTCTATTACATCTATAGAAATATTTACTACAGCTACATTTTGGGAGGAAGGCTGTCAAATTGAAAATTGCGTTTTCTTTGAGACATTGTGCCCCTATTTTTGTCCCAGTAACACCTGAATTACTGTCATTTAAAGAGATTTGAAGAAAATGAATGTTTTCATTGTTTAGCAGCTCTCGTGGGAGTTGAATGGTGGCTTTATCTCTTTGGGAGATAAAGGCGTGGGTACGGGCTCGGGATAATATTTTTGGGTTTGCTTTCCTGAGAATATTTTGCACCATTCACGTTACTCGGCTCACCCTGGGGAGGCAATTGGCTTTGCCCAGGCTTTTCGCCGAGGAGGCGGAGCTCAGCCCTGCGCCACGGCTGCTCAAGCCCTGTCCGACGGCACTTCACGTCGCCTCGCTGAAGGGACTAGGGTCAGCACAGGGGAACTAATGAGCACAACCAGAGGTAGCGAGTAAAAATAGAATTTTATTTCTTTTAATATACATTTAAAAAATAAAAGTTTTATTACTTAGTCAGGGTGAGAACTTTTACTGCGGCTCCACCTCGGAGCTGGCTCACAGCGCTCGTCTCGGTGAGGCTCGAACCTCCGCTGCACCCCGAACCCTACCAACATCCTCCCCGAGATCCCCGCTTTCCACTGCTCAGCTCTCGGCTCACACTTGCCTTTGGCGCCCAACCTGCCCCTCAGTGGGAGAAACCACTTTTCCCAAATCTATAGGGGGGATCCCTACTGAGAGACGAGACGAGACAGTGTGACCAGCCTTCTCCAGCTTCAAAAAGGCCTGTGAGGCACTTTAGAAAGAAAAAAGAGGGGAATCCCTTCTGTCTGCTGTCATGCCCCTTCTCCAGGGGACAAGCGGAGCATTCTCTGTTCTGTATCTCCCCTTCCATCTGCTGCTCTATGATTTGCGCCGGTCCGTGTTGGGGGAGGTTTCGCCGCCATTTTGTTTGCGTGAGGGGTGAGCGGGACGTTGTGCTGTGGAGGCTGAAGGGGGGGCGAAGACGGCGGGGGTGAAGACCACCTGGGGAGTCGCGCCGAACACTTGTGCGAAGAGGAAACGGTGAGGGCGGGCTGAGCGTCGGTAGGAGGCACTGGGGCGGTCGCCTCCCCCATCCTTCGCAAATATGTACATCAAGCAGGTAAGCCGGCGTTCTCCGAACCGTCCGCCTTGTCTGGTGTGGCCTGATCGTGGCTGACCCGGTTTGTCTTGGCCTTCTTTGCCCTATCCTGGTGCTGCGGGGGGCGTCTTCATTCATATTCTGGGCTAGCGGCAGAGCCAGGTCCCGGGCCCACATCAAGAGGCCCTCTGGCTGGTGGCGGGTGTGAAGGCCTTCGCCGCTGTCCCGGGGAGGGAGACCGCGGCCGCTGGTGAAGGAAAACGTCCCCGGCCACGCCACAGAGCAAGCCCCCCCCCCCCCCCCCCCCCCATGTAGTCTGGGGGATGCCTTTTCCTGCGGCTGGTTTAGTTAATTACTGGTATGAAGAGGCTTTGAAGGCAGACCCTCTTGGACCCATGACATTTTTCGCGGGCTCTGCGACGACGGGATAGCCCAGGTGTCCTGGTCCTCCAGGCGACGGGCGACCCAAAGCCCGGCGGCTCTTACTTGTGCTAGGTTCATACACTCCTCACTTGTCACGTTGTGTCTTCCAGCTGTTGAAGTTGTGGGGATCTCCTCTTTTGTGTGTGTGTATACCCACACACGCACGCACACACACACACACATCTATGTATGTTTATTAACATACCCATATTTTAATCTACGTGTAGTTTCAGTGGGAAAACGTGACCGTGTTGGGGGTTTCAATTCAAACTGTTTTTGTTTGCTGCTTCCTCCGGCAGAATCAAGTTGCTCTCTGACTGGGGTGATGCTTTAGGCCCTCGGGCATGAATTCTTTAATCTGTTACACTTCATACTTGACGGGCGACCTGTAGCTAATCTTCAGTTAAAAAAAAAAAGAAGGTTCTTGTATAGACTTTTCTCCAAACTGTTTCTAAGATTGAAGTAATCGTTAATGTTACTTTTGTAGCATAACCCTCCAGTCGTATTGCATGGTATAGCTGAATTTCTTTGGCTGCTTTTGTACCACTGCCTGTGCATGTTCATGCAGAGCCTCCTAGGATTCTCATTCTCAGTGGACTCAATTTACCTAGCTTTCTGACACCCTGCGGGTCTCATTATTATGAAAAATACTTCTTCGTGTTTGGAAGTGCATATTCGACATAAAAATCATGTTTTCGTCAACTGTTTGACTGACTAGGGAGTGTTTCAAATGAGCGTTTCAAATGCCTGTTGATAGTGTTTCGGTAAATCTATGATTACAGGTGTACACGCTGCTTTAAAGCATTCAACACTGTTTTGCAGATGTGAACTGCATAAAAGTAAACAGTAGTGAATATATAGAGAATCAGAGTAAGAAGTCCGAATTAGGTGAGAACAGGAAAATTAATTTCATCTGGAAGGGAGATTTATGTGGTCAGTGACCAGTACTGGAGCCACAGAAGAGAACGTTAACAAGGTGTGAAAGTGAGAATGAAATGGTTGATGGTGAATTTTATTTTCCCACCGCTGTCATTTATTTTGTTGCTTCACAGAAATAATTCCTGGAGTTGGAAGATAAAAATTATTGCAGTCTTAATCTGAGGTTGTATAAGGCAGTAAAGAAGTTAGGAGGCTTCAGACTTTGTAGGCATGCACGAAGTGAGAAGACCTCTGGGAAAAAAGCTTGAGAGGGAGGGAGAGTGGTGTTCAGAATCTGCCTGTGTCATACTCCTGTAATGCCTGAATTTGTACATGGCAAAAATTTATGCTTGTGTAGTAATATCAAAGAAATAATGGTTCATTGGTTTTACATTTTTATAGAGGGTTTTTGGGTTCATAGGGGATTAAAGTAGATTAATTTTTCCATTCTGGATGTTTTTAGACTATTGTAGATAAACTAGAAAAACACTGTAGAGCAAATTTTTTGTCCATTATTTTACTGAAATTTGATGTATTGGAAGCAGCATTGTTTGCCAAATATTATTTAAAAAAAAAAAAAATATTTTTCAAATTTTGAGTGATCAAAAGTAGTTGCAATGGCCTAGAGTTGGTTTCAAAACCTGAAGAAGATTTCTGTGCCTATTTTTCCTTTGAAAGCCACAGGTACGGAGCTTGCACAAGCCTCCTCTGGCGTATGAGGCAGACTTGTTTTTTGTGGCACATGGCGGGTCTGTATTCACAGTCACGGTGATGGGAGTTTTCAGTTCATATGTCGTCTTAAACTTGCTTTCTGGAAACTTGCTTTAGGAAATCCTTAATTACTCCAATGCAGTTGCTTTGGGTTCAGATCTGAATACTGTGCAGGTACTTGATGAGAACTGTATCTTTCCTGAGGAGGGTGAGCATAAACAGTTGCAATTTAGAAAAAAAAAGTTTAGATGGGCAAAGTTTTGGAGGAAATTGTATTGGAAGACTGTTCCTTTTCCAAAATACCTGCTCCTGCTTAGATCTGATGTCAACCTGATTAATTTCTCAGGTGTTTGTGATGTCAGTGGCTCTGTGATTTCTGATTCAAAGTCAGTTAATGCCTTTACAGAAATTGAAATAACAATTTCATTGTCTGACATGACGTTCTCATTCAACTTTTGAGAGATGGTTTTAATCCTCTAGTTACTAACAGGTGGTAAGAGCAGTTTCGCTGTCTTCCTAAGAAGTCATTCTTCGTTGATGATGGCTATCATGGTGAAACATTGCCGTTAACTCTAACAATACCTTGCTTCTCTTCTGGAAGAGCTTAGCGAAGGACATAATGATTAAATGTCAGTTCTAGTTCTTTTGTAACTGTTCTTGCTGAAAGATCTGCAAAGAGCAAACCTTGAATGTGGCTGCTGTCTTTTTGATGTTTTCCTGAAAAGTGCAAAGCTGCTGTTTAGTCTTAACAGCACAGCTTTAATGTTTGGAAAAGGTTGCTTAATGCTGGAATGGATCCATTTCTCTGCTCTGAAGACTCAAACTACTGTATATTGTCACTGTGCCTTGTATTTTACTTGCTTGGCAAACCTCAAGTAACTACTGAAAGAGAATAGTTGAAATTTGACATGCAGCTTGGGATTCCTCTGCTGTGTGGCTCCTCAAATAGATTGTGTAGGTTTGTATTTGTCTGCTTAGGAAGTGAGTTCACTAGAACCAAGATAGTTTGCCTTTTTAACTTTCCTTTTAGGCTGCACAGTAAAACAAAACATGACTGTATTGTAGGTGTTATAGGCAGAGCCTGGTAACTAGAGTTTTTGTAGTTCTGCAGTTCTCTGCAATTGCTTGGAGCATTTGTAAACACAATTCTTACCGTCCGTGTGAATTGCATTATAAAAATTAAAAATAATCTAACCTGACTAGGATAAATGCTTGTTATATTGAGGTTTCCTTTCCTCTATGTACATTTAAAGCAGTGCATCTCTTCTGTGTAGCATTTTTACAAAAGGATTATCAGAACGCTCATGTTCACAGTACTTTGGCCTAGGTAAGCACCACTATGTCTTGTGATGGGGAAGACAATCTGTCTCTTAAGTGCTACTTAGATAAGTCTCACAAGTTTTGTGATGTAAATTGCTAGGTTTTGTGATGTAAGTTGCTTAAGTTTATGTGGGAAGGGTAGATAAAATCAAATGCAATGAATGTAAATACTCTGTAAAACTTTGTTACAATTATGCACTCTTCTCTTCAGGTAATCATTCAGGGCTTTCGAAGCTACAGGGACCAAACCATTGTGGACCCATTCAGCTCAAAACACAATGTCATTGGTAAGTTCAGATTTCTAACATGAGCTAGAGTTGCGTTTTTTACTTCAGATGATGTTCACATTACAGTCCTTTATAGTTTTTAATAGTCTGCCCACATTTGATGACTCCGTTTTCTGTTTTGGAAACTTCTTTACAGTTGTCTGCAATTTATTGCAATATGTGTATTCATTCCGCTTACAGAAGAGTAATGCTAACATTCAGTTTTACTGTGACAGTAATATGTGCGAGTCTTCAGAAACTGAGTGATGTCTGTAAACTTCCTATCTGCAGATTTCTGTAGTGACCAGACTCATTCACCCTTTAAAAGCTGTCCTCTCAGGAACAGCAGCAGAAAATTTGTATGGAATTATTTTTTGTGTGCATGTGTGATCATTTTTGATAAGTAAGCAACACTAGCTACTATAAAATGATGCAGAGAAGATGATCCTCCTCCAGCTTTGGAGGAATGAATTTCTCCAATGTGGACTATCAAAAAATAAAAGTTTCAAAGTGTAGTTCATATGGAACACCTAATCTAACAGCATATTGTCCACCATTCTCATGCCTCTTCTTAATTTTGCGTATGTCTGCCTGGTTCTGCCTTTTCATTTGCATTGATTTTAGTGATTGTGCAGCAACTTTGACACTGCTGACCCAAGAGAAAACAGTCAGCTTTGGACGTAAATACTTAGTAGCCATGATTTACCCAGAGACTGGGGAAAAATGTGCATATGGCTTGCATAGTGTGTCCTGTTATGCAGTGTTACTTCAGTGGGAGCTAAAACTTCAGCCAGGGCCTGGTGTTTTTAAAAGGAAAAAGTAAAATCAGGCACGTGATTTCCATTCATCAAATACAAAGGAAAAATGATGCTTAGACCAGAAGAGTTTGATTTAGGTCTACTGTTCTTAGCCCTGAAGGAGATCAGTATCAAAAACAAAAAGATTGTTTATTGGCTTAGCTGTTATAGTGGAATAGTGTTGGAATTTTTAAGTTGTGGTATTGAGTTTGAGTGGGGAAAGGACTACTCCCTTGTTCTCAAATGACTAAGTGATCCTCCTACTAAGTCTGTCTCATTCTCATGAGATTTTGTTTGACTGTTACATTTGGGTTCTCTTCTATGGCATTTAATGTGCACTGCAGTGTTAATGTATGGCAATTTGAGGTTATACTTTGTGTTTTATTTTTCAGTGGGAAGAAATGGATCTGGAAAAAGCAATTTTTTTTATGGTAAGTGTGGATTTCTTCATGAGGATGCTGTGATAAGCAGGTTGATTTCTTGTTAACTAGAAGTTGGTTTACTGTGTGTTCCTTCTACAACTTTTAAGAGGAATAAAATATATTTACAGGACACGGATTCTGAAAATCACCCACCTTGAAGACCAATTGTCGTATTTGCAGTTACTGTAGACATTTCTAGTGGCTAAATTCTAAACTGGTTTCATAGCAGCATGGCACAGCTTATACAGTTTTTTTTTAATGTACGGTTATGCAGGGGGTTGTGGAGGGGAGCACCAAAGGAGAACAAAGGTGTTAGTGGCCTTTGTGATGGTAGTCATTATAAATTGTCAGGTATTAAGTATTTTAGCAATATTTTTAACCTAGGTCTGTGTGCTATGTATTTGTAGAGGAAAGCTCATGGATCTCTACTTCTGCAGCATTGTTCATGCTTATGCAGTGAACTAGTAAGGTGGCCACGATGAGAGTGTGCAGCAGACTGAGTGATAAAGTTCCATCAGGTTAAGGTTTTTAATTGAAGAAACATTGTAAGGTACTAGCAACAGCGTGCCTGTGCTATACAACAGTAAAGCAGTACGTTTTGAGTTAAAGAAACTGCTCCATGGATCCCAAATGGAAAGAATGCATCTTCTGTTTATTTTATTACAGCAATTCAGTTTGTCCTCAGTGATGAGTTTAGTCATCTTCGCCCAGAGCAGCGACTGGCTTTGTTGCATGTAAGTGAAGGTGCATAACGAAACTAAAGAACAAGCTAATGCATTACAGTGTTACTGCAAAAATGGTAAACTACTGGGCTGCGGATATTTGAAGCCATCCTTGAACAGTTTTTGTTTCCCTTTGGCACAAGGGAGTTTATTTTAAAGAAACACTTTACGCTGATAATGCTCACTGGTGAAAGGGCATCCCAAGATTTTCAGAAATAAAGATGCTTGTACTGCATCCTACACAGATGCTCTTGACTTGAAATCCTTGGAAGGAAAAGGGGAGTGGGATTGTCACAGAAAAGGGGAGATGAATGAGCACAAAAAGCCTCCTGAGGTGGGAATTACCTAACCAGACTCTCTCCTTTCTTAGGAAGGTACAGGTCCCCGTGTTATTTCAGCCTTTGTGGAAATTATTTTTGACAATTCCGACAACAGGTTACCGGTGAGTTGAATAATCTACTGCAAAAATACATAGATGATCAGTTCAGACTGCAGTAATCTCAGTATTATAGAAGTCTTCAGTATGGTAACTGCTTTTGAGTCAGCTTTGGTAAAAAGTGTGGTAAACACTCTGAATTCATTATATGTGCCTACTGCAAGCAGTTAAATTTACTTTGTTTTGTTTTCTTAAGATCGACAAAGAGGAAGTCTCACTTCGCAGAGTCATTGGAGCCAAGAAGGACCAGTATTTCTTAGACAAGAAAATGGTGACGTAGGTGGTACTTTTCCTTAGCTGAATGAGACTAGTATTCCTATAAAAATTGTCTAGTCAAACAGAACATGTGCATCTCTAGCCTGAAATGAACCAATTCAGTTGTGTTATATTGAGCACAGTACCTGACAGCAAGGACATCAGTCCTTGTGTGGTAACTTCAAAGTCTGCCATCTACAATTTAATCCATTCATTATTGTAGTGTTTAACTGCTTCTATGGTATTTCTTTCAGAGCTTTTGTAAATAGAAGAGTTAACAGACATCAGGATGGTTTCATATTGTTTCTTTTGATACCTTTACCTGTATTTTCCTCCTCTTTGCTTCAAGGTGCCCTTTCCTAATCTCTTTGCAGTGTTACAGTGGTGTAGATATTTTCCATTTTTATTCCCTCATTTTCTTTCAGCTGTTACCAAATAAAGAAGCTTCTTCAAAACACATCATGCATTGCAGACAGTGATTATACTATGTGATGTATAGCTGTGATACTTATTTTTACAGCTGTCACTTTCACTGTAAGTGTGTTTAATAGATTCAAAATATTATTTCAGGAAAAATGATGTAATGAATCTTCTGGAAAGTGCTGGATTTTCTCGCAGTAACCCCTACTATATTGTCAAGCAAGGAAAGGTAAGAATCTTTCTCACAGAGTAGAAGAAATCACTGTTAGCGGTATTATGTTTCCTGGATGCCACATCTAGTTCTGTTATTGCAGAAGTAAACCAAAGCCTCAATCCATTTCAATTTGAAACATTCTTGTAGATACTGCTTTTGCAAATATTATTGTTCTAATGGTTTGTGTTGGTTTTAATTTTATATTGTATTTGGAAGAAAACTTTGCAGAATGTCACTTATTTTATAGTGAAGTTTAGTGCAGCTAATTCTTGCAGCCAAAATACACCTACTGGTTTTGTACAATACAAATTGAAAACAGTTACTTTCTTGTAAAAGGATGCAGCTGCTGAAATTTTATTGAAGGAAGCTGAGTTTTATGTAGATTTTAATTGTGTGAGCAGTTTAATGTTGGATTAATGAGTGTTTCGTGGCACAAACTATTCTAAGATTTATAAGCCCTACATTTTGGTGTGGGTTTATGGAGGTATTTGAACTACTTGGTTTAGCACCAGAACTTAAAAAGCCCTAGCTTGAGTTTCTCCAAACAGAATTTTGAGCAGGTAATGTTTTTTTTTTGCATAATACTAGTACTTTGAGGTCTAGCAATAACTGGTAGCATATGAAAACCAACAAAACTAATTACAAGTGGAATACTTGCCATTCTAAACTAACTGCCTCAATAGGAGCCCAGTATGGTATGTACTAGGTATCTGAATCTCCCTGCCAAAACCTCAGGCAAGCAGGCACAGAAGAAAAGCACAATCTTTGATCTGTTAAAGCAGGCTGTTGAAATTATAGAGCTTATTTTTTTCAGATCAACCAGATGGCCACAGCTCCTGACTCTCAAAGACTAAAGTTACTAAGAGAAGTAGCTGGTACCAGAGTGTATGATGAACGTAAAGAAGAGAGTATTTCACTAATGAAAGAAACAGGTAAACAGGGTTTTAAGAAATGAACTTTTTATGCCACAGCAATTCAGATAACTCCAAAGGTTTATGGCATTTTCAGTGAAGGTTAATTGCTGGAAAGATTTTATTTGTGGCCTGTTAAATGATGTAAAGCGTGTCCTATTTCCTCCTTGAATTTTAAATATCTTAAAAGGTTTTGCTGACTTTAAGTCTGCTTTTAATAGAAAAACTTTTTAGCTTGGCTAGTAGGGAAATATTTGTACTGTTCATGAGTTATGTCTGCTGGCACTAGTCCAAACTTTGGAATGCTTACTGCTGTGCAAGCACTAAAGTTCCTTTAGTACAGTCTGTATTTTAAATGTATGAGCCAAAAGAGTACATGCTTGTGTTGCTTTACATAACTACTATCAACAGTTCTGCTGTTGGAATGGCTTTTTGGGGAACTTCTGGACGTGGGTTCTTCTTTACATGTATTGTGACTGTTGACATAGGTAATCACTGGAGGAGATTGGGTAGCTTTAAAGGTCTAGAAATGTATTACTGTGTTTACATGCATTTCAAGATTGTCATCTTTTATAAAGAGGGCAAGCGAGAGAAGATCAACGAGTTGCTGAAATACATTGAAGAGCGACTGCATACTCTGGAAGAGGAGAAAGAAGAGCTGGCTCAGTACCAGAAATGGGATAAAATGAGGAGAGCTTTGGAATACACCATTTATAATCAAGAGCTTAATGAAACCCGAGCTAAGCTTGATGAGGTAAAAATTCTTGAGTAATAGAAACTGGAACTTGAGCAGTTGGTTTGCTTTTTCCTAGCATCTCTTTGTGTTCCTCAATAGAATCCTGTCTATGTTCTTTGCTACTTTAACAAACTGTTTTCTTCAAGGGGGGCAGGGGGAACCAACAAAACCCCAAAAAAACAGAATCTTGCTACTTACACTGTTACTGATGTTTTTTTACAGCTTTCTGCCAAACGAGAGACGAGTGGAGAGAAATCCAGGCAACTGAGAGATGCACAGCAAGATGCTAGAGATAAAATGGAGGTAAGCCAAGATTCCTTTATTGGTTGAGTAGTGGGCATGGGTTGGTGGTGATGTTCTGGCATCTCATTGCCTGGGCACTTCAGTGGTTCTAAATACTGAAGTGACTGGTAATACTAGAGACTTCAGCATCACCATAGATAGGTAAATTTTCAGTACTTGGTGACCAGGTGCCCCCCCGAATCCTTCCACTCCACCCCACCCCATTCTAAAAGTTTCCTTTTAACAAGGCTCTCCAGAAGTCTGGTGTTGGGAGTTTTTCTGAGGGTGGAGGTAGGTTCTAAAACCATGTTAAATTCTGTTTTATGCTTTCATCCTGTTCAGAAACAGGAAAAGTTCTTCTGCATAATAACAGTCTGGTGGGTTTCGCTAGATACTGACATGCGCACAATGTGCTTAAGATTCTGAATACTCAAATTTGCATAGGAAATAGAGCGGCAAGTTCGAGAACTGAAGACAAAAATTTCAGCAATGAAAGAAGAGAAAGAACAACTTAGTGCTGAAAGACAGGAACAGATTAAACAGAGAACGAAACTAGAGCTGAAGGCTAAAGACCTACAGGACGAATTAGCTGGCAACAGTGAACAAAGGGTATGTAACAGCAATGAAGTCTTAAAATGTCATCGGCACAAGGAAAAGTACTTGCACACTGATGTTTTATGTTTAGAGTGCAGCAATTCATTATTTTTTAAGGTTTGCTGGAGAGAGAGCTTAGTGTTTTGTGGTGTCTTCAGTGTGCTTCTATGTATGTAAACAGACGCCTGTGTTGCAGTCCCTTATCATCCTGTATGTTGCAAAATTGAGCACAAACAACTCTTCTCCTTCCCAGTACTAGCAGCAATTAAAGTAGGATTTTGTTTGTAACCCTAGCTTGAATTTCCCTGTTTGGGCTATATAGACCTTCTTTGCTTGCATAGTTTAACCTCTTGAGAGTGCTTCCCTTCATCCCTTCTTGTTGTCCAGATTGGAACAGAATTCCTTTCTGTTGTGTTGAAACAGGGTAGTATCAGATAAATAATGGCATCTTACAATGAAATTGTTCTTCAGAAGTGTGTATTTATCTAATAACACAGTTCCTGATATTACCTAACTTTAAATACTGCTTTGTTTGACTTTCAGAAAAGACTGTTAAAGGAGAGGCAAAAGCTTCTTGAGAAAATTGAGGAGAAGCAGAAAGAATTAGCAGAAACGGAGCCGAAATTTAACAGTGTAAAAGAAAAAGAAGAGAGAGGAATTGCTAGGTCTGTGACATTCTACAACAGTCAAAGCATTAAAAAACAAACAAACAAAAAACCCCCAATGTCCCAAGATATTAGTACTGTCTACGTGTGCAGTCAATTCGGTTGTACTTGTTGCTTGAGAATGGGGCAGTTAGGTGTCCTTGGAGATGGTCTGTAAAAAGCCTCCTTTGTTGTTGGGCAGAGGAATGGTATTTGGGGAGGTTAATATTTAAGTTTAACCACTTACTGTTTTTTGATGTCTTGTGGGTGACTTTGTGGTTTATAACATGACCCTTTTCTTTTTGTTACTGATTTGATGCTCAGGTTTTAGAGTGTGGTTTGGCACTTTTTGAAAATTATGCTCTTGCCCTTAATAAATACAAGGTTTCTTTATAACACAGCATGTTTTTCCCTTCTCAAAATAGATTGGCACAGGCCACGCAGGAAAGAACAGATCTTTATGCAAAACAAGGTCGAGGAAGCCAGTTTACTTCCAAAGAAGAAAGGGACAAGTGGATAAAGAAAGAACTGAAGTCTTTAGATCAAGCCATCAATGACAAGAAGCGGCAGATTGCAGCCATACACAAAGATTTAGAGGATACAGAGGCAAACAAGGAGAAAAATTTGGAACAGTACAGTGTAAGTTCTCAGCTTATTGATTCTCAGTATTTTTGAGAGGAAGGTTACACGCTCAAATTTAATCTTGGACAATTGGATTTTAGTGCGTATTTTTAAGGAAGATGAGACATTCTGGTTGGGTGTGGTCTCTTAAGAATCCGTTCTTGAAAAAGCCTGCAGATAAATTCTGAATTCCCTTTAGCACTGCACCTACCTTGGCTCTGTGTTGACTGTTCTTTTTGGTACATTCCCCAGAGTGTTTGGCCCAAGATTTTAGGAACAGGTTTAGATCTGCTTTACTCACACACATGCCATTTCACATACATAACAATTTATGTTTTTATAGAGATCTACATGGGTTATATTTTCTTCTCTTCTAAACTGTGCTGCAAGCACTGCACTTTTGCACCACGATTGCAGCTGGTTTTAAATTGCCCTCAATACCTGCTTTCCAGATTAATTGTAACTTCACATTTTTACTGCTTGCTTACCAAGATACATTATAGGTGCTTTTGCAGGTTGTTTTAAGTTGGTTAAAATGTTTGTAGGAACCATTTCTGATATTTTATTAGTAATTTAGTACTGACTAAAAAGGAGTTATTTTATTATTTTATAACAGAACTGTAGTTTTATACTCTTATCTTTGTGTTAGAAACTGGACCAGGATCTTAATGAAGTGAAGGCTCGTGTTGAAGAACTGGACAGAAAATACTATGAAGTGAAAAATAAAAAGGATGAACTCCAGAGCGAAAGAAAGTTAGTAATTAATTGGAATGTTTGACTCTCACTTGATTTGAAGGGCCCCAACTATGTAGTTGTTAACATGGCATGTAGGTATGTTTTAAAAATACAGCCATATATGAATTCCTGCACTTCACCCTCTTACTAGGTTAGCAGTCTTTGAAGACTATACTAAAAATGCCCAGGCTTTATTTACACTTAAATAATTACAATATTTTTTGTTCTGTAGTTATCTATGGAGAGAAGAAAATGCAGAACAACAAGCTCTTGCTGCAAAGCGGGAGGATTTAGAAAAGAAACAGCAGCTTCTCAGGGCAGCAACAGGAAAGGTAAGATAACTGGTACTTGAGAATTCCTTGTGGAAACTTGTCTTCTCGTTCTGACAGGGAAAGTGGTAGTCATATCTGAAAAGATATCACAGTTAATTCTTTGCTTGTGGTCTTAATGTCATAATTAAGATAATTGTATTTGTAACCTGATTTTTTTTAAAACACATTTATAGCTATAGAACTAGTTGGAAATTAGTTTTATAAGCTCAGGGTAATTGAATAGAGATAAAGAGACCAGGTAGAGCTGGAGTAATTTTAGAAGTTGTTCTAGCTGGCGGCCAGTCACCAGTGGTGTCCCCCAGGGATCAGTGCTGGACCCCGTCCTCTTCAACATCTTCATCGATGATCTGGATGAGGGGATCGAGTCAGTCATCAGCAAGTTTGCAGATGACGCCAAGTTAGGGGCAGATGTTAGTCAGTTAGAGGGTAGAGAGGCTCTGCAGAGGGGCCTCGACTGACTGGACAGGTGGGCAGAGTCCAACGGGATGGCATTCAACAAGTCCAAGTGCCGAGTGCTGCACTTTGGCTACAGCAATCCCATGCAGAGTTACAGGCTGGGGTCGGAGTGGCTGGAGACTCCCAAACAGAGAGGGACCTGGGTGTGCTGATCGACAGCCACTTGAATATGAGCCAGCAGTGTGCCCAGGTGGCCAGGAGGGCCAATGGCATCCTGGCCTGCATTAGGAATAGTGTGGCCAGCAGGAGCAGGGAGGTCATTGGGCCCCTGTACTCTGCTTTAGTTAGGCCGCACCTTGAGTCCTGTGTCCAGTTCTGGGCCCCTCAGTTTAGGAAGGACATTGAAACACTTGAACGTGTCCAGAGAAGGGCAACAAGGCTGGGGAGAGGCCTTGAACACAAGCCCTATGAGGAGAGGCTGAGGGAGCTGGGATTGTTTAGCCTGGAGAAGAGGAGGCTCAGGGGTGACCTCATTGCCCTCTACAACTACCTGAAAGGTGATTGTAGCCGGGAAGGGGTTGGCCTCTTCTCCCAGGCAACCAGCACCAGAACAAGGGGACACAGTCTCAAGCTGCACTAGGGGAGGTTTAGACTCGAGGTGAGGAGGAAGTTCTTCACCGAGCGAGTCATTCGGCATTGGAATGGGTTGCCCAGGGAGGTGGTTGAGTCATCGACCCTGGAGGCGTTCAAGAGGAGATTGGACGTGGCACTTGGTGCCATGGTCTAGTCATGGGGTCTGTGTTGATAGGTTGGACTCAATGATCCTCGAGGTCCTTTCCAACCTAAGTGATACTGTGATACTGTAATCTCTTTTAACTTATTAAAAAAACAAACAAAAAGAAACAAAAGCCTCCCAAACACAACCCAAGCAAACGGGGTAAAACCCCACAAACAAAGTAAACCAAACCAAACCCTCACAACCCCCCCAAAAAACCCCAACAACGACAAAGAAAAAAACCAAACAAACAAAGCCCCACAAAACCAAAAAAGAACAACCGCCTCCCCACCCTGAGAGGCCATGGACTCAAATACTTGGATATCTTCTTCGATTAGAGCCTGTTAGGTTAGTGAGCAAGAACTTGTAGCTTTTTTTTTTTAATCAACTTCCACAAAGTTGAAGATAAAATGAGTAGTACCTCTGCATCTTTAATTGTAGAACAATAATGAGTTATGTTTTAACAGGCCATTTTGAATGGTATAGACAGCATAAATAAAGTTCTGGAGCACTTCCGTCGAAAAGGCATAAACCAGCATGTTCTGAATGGCTATCATGGCATTGTCATGAACAACTTCGAATGTGAACCTGCTTTCTACACCTGTGTTGAAGTTACTGCAGGGAACAGGTAATTGCATGCTTTTAGTGTTACGTAAGTTAAAGCAACCTGGTACAACAATTCAGTTGGTGCCAGTTACTAATAGAAGTTTTCTTCTTTTGAACTTGAGCTCTTGTCCCTTTTTGGTCAGAGTGCTTTTTGTTTAGCATGATCAAACTGTTAGTCCTTCAAGAAGGAACCTAGAAGAATTCTGCCTATTTAAAAATTAATCCTAGCGGCTCATGATATTGCCTAAAAAATCGTAAATCAAAACAACACAAAGACACTCCCCCTCATTCCCCACAATAAAAAAAGGCCCAGACCCACGCTCCTGACATTTTCTGTAAGGACTGGTGGTGAGGCTGAGCTATATGGAATAAAGTGGATGGCATCTTCCAGTTTGTAAAATTCTACAGGAAGCAGTGCTGATGGTTGATAACAATCAGTTAGGGTTATTTCACTTAACACCAGAAAATCTCATGGGTGAGGGTGGTCTCTAAACTGCTATTAAAAAGCCATCTGAAAAAATATTGAGTGTTACTGACTCTGTGTAATGTGTGTTGTAGGAGTAGTAAGTGCCTTTTGGGTGATCTACCACTTTCTGCAGCATATGACACTTTCTGTGTGATCAGTACCCTGTTTGAATTAATGAGTTGTCAAGCAAATGCTTGTAGTAATAAAATGTAGACACTGCAGAACAGGAAAGAAGACAGAGGTGTCATGATCTTGCTACGCTATCCCATATACATGTTGATGCTACCAGAATTTGAAGTGCAGTTCCTAATCTGTGTCTGTACGAACAGGGATATTTCTTCAGAGTACTTCGCAGTTCTCTCTGAAATCTTATACCCCGTAGTTTGGAAAAAGGCATCAACAAGCAAACTAGTTCAACTTGGAAGAAAAGGATCACTTCTTTTTTCAGTCCCTCTCATGCTAGTCAGTCATGCACAGGGCATGTGATTGCTGTTACCGTTGGTTGTGTACAGAGACATAAAGTGCAAACTGTGTGTAAATCCATACCAAAAAGGCTGACTATTGTGTGTTGATAGTATGGGGGAGAGGTCTGCAGCTGAATCAGCAGAGACTGTGTAAACAGAGTGTGACACTATATACCTATTGAGCTGCTCTTGTGACTGGAGGGTGGAATGTAAAATCCTTAGCTGATTCCACATTAAGTGAAGGGAGTGAATCCACCTGCTTATGTCAAGGCATAGCCTTGAAGAGATGTGACACAGCTTTATATCCATGCATTATTTAATGATACCTGCATGCTGACCATTTCCATACATTAGTGCTTTTAGCAGAATGAAGTTTTGTTTATTTATTGGTCTTGTTAATTAGGCTGTTCTACCACATTGTGGATTCTGATGAGGTCAGTACAAAGATACTAATGGAATTTAACAAGATGAACCTTCCTGGAGAAGTTACTTTCCTCCCTCTGAATAAGCTGGATGTTAGAGATACTGCTTATCCTGAAACTAATGTAAGTTTGAGTTCCTTTTGAACTTTCTTCTACTTAATTGCAAAGCCTCATATTTTGAATTGTTTGCATATATTGCTTATTGCACAGCACTTGCTTTGCTTTTGAATGTGTGCAATTACATAATTCTAATATGTGCTTCTCTTATAACAAAATACTTAATTCCTGACCAGCTATTTGCTCTCTAAATTTAAACTTCACCTTGCAAGTAAATACTAAAGAGAAATAGAACTGTCTCGTAAAGAGATAGTACTTGCTGGATGCTGCCATGTGCAAAAACTGAAGAGCTGTGCTTTGTGTTACAGCCATGGACAATTTCTCAAAGTTACTGGAAATGAATTGTGCTTTTAAAAATGTATAAAGAAATTTTCAGTGACAAGCTTTTAAAAGGTAGTTCTGAAATGCATTTCAGGAAAGTGCTTGCTTGTTTGAAATTTTACTAGTGAATTAATTGTGTAAATGTTAACTGCTGCTACAACAATCATGGTAGAAAAAGTTTTTGAGAAAGAGATAATTTTTCTCATCAGATAAACAGGAGGAAAAAAATAGGAAGCTATCTTGACTTCTAGTGTGCTTATTTTGGGGAGGGCTTTACTAGTAAAACTGGAGGGGAAAAGATGATGATAACTTATTATACTTACTAAGTATTGTTTCGGTAGCAATTTAATACTCAGATTCCTGCCAGACTCTTTAGTTGACTTAAGGCTCATGCCAGGATGTTAAAAGCAAAAGCTGCAAAATCTTGTAGTTGATTTCCATAGAGCCTTTGTGTTTGTTGTAGGAATATTCGGTCAGTGTTGTCACCCTTCTACCAACTGATAGCTGCTTATTTCCTGAGTATCATTCACAATACTGTACTTTGAGTTCAGGGTTTGACATCCTGAATGTGAATGAGATGGGCAAGCTCCAGAAGTCTTCCTTCTAGGATTTTGATTTTGAAGTCAATGTTAATATTCAGTGAATTTGAGATATGATAAACTTGTTGTAGGACTAGTGTATTGCATTTTTGCTCTTGATGGCAGTTTTTCTTCCATGGCTCTCTTGAATCCTGTGTATGAATTAGTTGCAGTATATTTGCCATATTTGTATCAATATGATGTTCTCACTAAAACCACTGTTGCTTCAGGATGCCATTCCTATGATCAGTAAACTGAGATACAATCCGAGATTTGACAAAGCTTTCAAACATGTTTTTGGAAAGACTCTAATTTGTCGTAGCATGGAAGTGTCTACCCAACTAGCCAGAGCTTTCACTATGGATTGTATTACACTGGAAGGTAAATATTACAATCTTATAAATTAGTTACTGTAAGAATGAGACTGCTGAAATGTCAGGCTCATTAAATGTGGTGTGTTAGTGCTGTCAAAATACCATGTACTTGACAGAGATGTACTATGTTGCACTTCAAGTACAGCGCTTAAAAATACAGAATTTCATTGCAAACTTTGAACTTTCTAATCTAAAAGTTGGTAGCTAGGTATCTCCATCCTGAGAACTGTAAAGCATATTCAATTTGTATTAACTACTACTGAGTACAAGGTGAATACTTTGGCATACCAGATACACTAGTATGTTATGATCTCTGAACTAATCTATCTCTATTGTTAGTAGCCTGTTCTTGGAGGGCAGATTCCTTGCAGGGTTATTTTACTCTCTTGTCTCCTAAAGTTAATCTGAAAAATTCCTGAGGGTGTCTGAGGAGGAAGTTATTAATTTTTCAGTAACATCATGCTCTCAAGCCACAGATGCTGCTAATTACTCAGCTTCTCTTGTTTTCTCCCTCACCAAAGATCTGAGATTTAATTTTTTTCCCAAACCAGTAGTGCTAGGCATTTGCATTTTCCCCTTAATAAAAGTGTGGGTTTTTTTTTTTATCCTTCAAGCTGCATGGTTTCAGAGATTAATTAATTAAAAGGAAAAATCCAACTGATGCTTAAAGGAGGTCATATCAATGTATGCTGGTCTTGAGATAGGAAATGCACTTTGAGTACAGAAATAAACATTTCCCTAAGTATTGTAAAAATACATAGAATAGAATAAACCAGGTTGGAAGAGACCTTCAAGATCATCATGTCCAACCTATCAACATATGTGATTTCTTGTAGCTTAGTTGAAATGTTCTAGTTAATCTACTAGATTGTATTGTAGAATCTGCTCTGAGCGTTACGGAGAGCATATAGCATGCAGTTTATAGTCTCACTCTGTTATGCTCTTAGGTGATCAAGTCAGCCATCGTGGTGCGTTGACTGGAGGTTATTACGACACCAGGAAGTCTCGGCTTGAGCTGCAAAAAGATGTTAGAAAAGCAGAAGAAGAACTTGGTGAACTTGAAGCAAAGCTCAATGAAAACTTACGCAGAAACATTGAAAATATCCTTTTATTGTTCTTGGGGAAAGGTGGTGTGATGGCAGAGCTTTTGTTTTGCAGTTACAGTAATCAGTAAAAACATACTGCATATTAGCTGTAGCATTTGTTTTGACTGTTGTTAATGCAGCCCGATTCTATATGTTACTGTAGAAATTTTAGTAACAAAGAAATCAGTGGTAGAAGAGAAACAAACAAAACCTTGCATGTGAAGGTTGGTGTACAAACAGTGAAAATTACAGATTTAAAAAGATATCCATAGTTTGTATGACTGAATAGCACTCTTTCTTAAAAAACTCTTTTTAGCTCAATGGAGCTAGTTAAGAATTAGTTTCTAACCATTCTGTTAATTTTTTTGGTAAAAATTCCATACTGGGGAAAATTGACTGAAAAAGATCAGTGAATCACACCTTGTCCAGTAGCTTGCTTCAGAAAGTGGCTGGTGCTGTAGCCTTCAGGAAAAAAAAGAAGCTTTAGAAATCTGTCCCCATTAAAATTTTATCTTGATCTTTAAAGCTTAGAGATGAGGCTAAACCCTAATTATGTGTCTTTCTGTTCCTTTTAGAGTTTGTAGTAACTGCTATAACCAGATATTACTGTTATCTGTGTTAATCTTCACTGCTCTTTCTGATTCATACTGTATTTTTAGTGCTCGTGTCCTGAATCGGTGTGTTACATAGTCTACTTATGCTGTGGGGAGGAGATGGAGAGCATTGTGTTATAATTAAGCTCTGAGTTGCTTGACAGTCTTGGTATTTTCAGTCCTTGTACAAAAATTCAGGTGACTGTCAGCTTTTTCTCTAACCTCTTTTTCTGTAACCTCTTATTTTTGAGGGAGGTTTATACAGTCTTTCCCCCCCTCCCCCTTTTCCTCCATTATCTATGTCGTTCTGTCCTTTGAACTGAACTCCTTTGTTTTTTCTGTCATGCCAGCAGTGTGTTAAGAGACATTTTTGGGGCAGTAGATAAGCAGAACACTGCAATCTATGCAGAACACTGCAATCTATGCTGATAAGCAAAACTTAACGAGACACAGGTACATGCTTTTTTGAAATCAATAGCAGAATGTTGAAATGTTCTTGTTAAATGTAACTTAAATAGACCGAATTTGCCAGCTGGCTTTATGTGCACCAGCACTGATGAATGTCTTCCACCCTTGCCTGTAAGCAATGTGCAGGACCTATTTTGTGTATCTACAGTTAAGTTTTTATTAAGTATGGTGTTTTTTCCTTAAGTATTTTTAAAGCTACAGCTACCTAGGCATATAGTTTGAACAGGATTTGTACAGAAACTAATTTTAATACTTATCCCAGTGTGCATTGTACAGGTATCCTGCTTTATGTGACTAGCAATGGGAGCTTGAATATCTATTGCTTGTAGTTAAATTCCTCAGTTACCTGTTAGAGCCATTGGTGTTGCAAAATTATCAGCTAAATGAAGCTTTCTGCATTATTTTTTTCCTTTGTGTTGATAAGAGTGCTCATGTAACTTCTGTGGATAGTTCTTGATTTCTCCTGTGCAACTGAATATTTCTGGGGTTGTTTGTTTTGTTTTGTTTGTTTGTTTTGATGGTAACTGAATGTGCTAAGTGGACTAAGACTTGAAGGTACTAATAGGTATAAAATGCCTTTTAAAACAAGGACAGTTTTCCTTAGCCCACGGTATGGATTAATAATGAGATTGACCAGCTAATGAACCAAATGCAGCAAATTGAGACACAGCAGAGAAAGTTCAAAGCCTCTCGAGACAGTATCTTGTCAGAGATGAAAATGCTGAAGGAGAAAAGACAGCAGTCTGAGAAGACATTTATGCCTAAGGTACAGTATGGAGATACTGAAAGCTGGGTTTATGTAAACCCTTTCATTAATATTGCTAATAAACTCGCATTCACTTCTGGTTAATATCATAATATGAACTATGAAGAGATCACTACAGATGTCCCAAAAATGCTTATTACATAAGCAGAAAAATGAAATTCATATAAATTTGCAGATCACTGAGGATTCTATTTAATATGTGTTCTGTAGCAACGCAGTTTGCAGAGTCTGGAAGCAAGTTTACATGCTATGGAGTCAACCAGAGAATCATTGAAAGCCGAACTGGGGACTGATTTGTTATCTCAGCTCAGTCTTGAAGATCAGAAACGTGTGGATGCTCTTAATGATGAAATTCGGCAACTGCAGCAAGTAAGGAAACTAAAATGTCTTGCCATTTAATGTACCTTCCCAATAAACTTGGTTTTGTCCATTTGTATGAGAAGTAACTTCAGAATGTGATGTAATTAAAGTGGTGGTTCATTTATGTCTAGAAGTTGAGGCTGATCTCCTAACTACTGGGAAGGTTTCTTACTGTCAGAAAAACAATTAGTAAGTCTCCCTGTCTCAGCATAAAGAGTGGGTTTGTTTCTCTTAATTGTTTTAACTGGGAAAAAATAGTTTGTTTAGGAGTCAGGTAAGACATTTAATATTTTTCTTCTCTTTCAGGAAAACAGACAACTTTTGAATGAGAGAATTAAATTAGAAGGCATTATTACAAGAGTTGAAACATATCTCAATGAGAACCTGAGAAAACGCTTAGATCAAGTGGAACAAGTAAGGATTTCCTCTTAAATGTACTTTGGCAATCCATTTTTGGTTTGTTTCCAGGGCTTTCACTTACTAGTAATTTGATAAGCACTCCTTTGTTCTCCTGCATTATCTGTGATGGGTTTTGTTTTCCTATATGCAGGCTAAGTCAACACAGTATTTTACGCATCTGAGTTTTTGACAGAAATCCTACTCTAGAAACCAAGCCTATCTGTAAACAGGGCATGATAGATTTGTTTCAAAGTCTGACTGTTCTCTAAAACCTTAGTGAAATTTTTAAGACAGTTACATGCAGAAGATAACTTGTTTGCCTGGCTTATACTTTTGTTCCCCTCTATACTGAAGCTTGGTGGCGTTTCCTTTGTCCCATAGGAACTGAATGAGCTTCGAGAAACAGAAGGTGGCACAGTTCTGACTGCCACAACGTCAGAGCTTGAGGCTATCAACAAACGAGTGAAAGACACGTTGGCACGGTCAGATGGTGGGTAGCATCATTTCTGTTTTTCATTTTTTGAAAGAAAATTCTCCCTGTTTTTGAAAGTTCACACAGAGCATACTTTTCTTCAGAAATAGACAGCAATATGAGAAGTAGTTGTTTATTTCAAATACACTGCAGTGGTAGTAAGTGATGGGATGGAAGCAGACAGCCTCGAATTGTGCCGGGGGAGGTTTGGGCTGGACATGAGGAACAAGTTCTTGCCCCAAAATATTGTCAAGGCCTGCAACAGGCTGCGCAGTGGAGTGGTGGAGTCCTCATTCCTGGAAGGCTTTCAAAGCCCTGTAGATGTGGTGCTGAGAAACATGATGTAGTGGTGGGCTTGGTAGTATCGGGTTAATGGTTGGACTCAATGATCTTAAAGGTTATTTCCAGCCTAAAAAATTCTATGATTCTGTGGTTATATATCCTGTAACAGATTTCTGGAACTTAAACTGAAAAATGAGATAAGATTTTGTGCATGATTTTAAATAGTTGTTCTTGTAAATAGTTGTTCTTGAACATTGTCCAAAAGTAAATTACTGTCAGATAGGAAACATCATCTATATGTATTACTCAGAACTTCTGTTTTTTGCTTCACTTCTAGACTTTAATATGACCTTAGTATGTTTGGGTTTTTGAAGCCATATACTTATGGAGAAGAATTGAGAAGGGGTTTCAGCTTTTTGTTTTAAAATCAGATTTAATAGATATTTGTCTTTCTGTTTCATAAATATTTGACTGGGTAATTGCTGATCTTACACAAGCAAGTAGGTCTGACGACTTGGGGTTTTGTGCTCTTGCCCAATACCACAGATCTGGATAATTCTATTGACAAAACAGAAGCAGGAATTAAAGAGCTACAAAAGAGCATGGAACGCTGGAAGAACATGGAAAAGGAGCACATGGATGCCATTAACCATGATACTAAAGAACTTGAGAAAATGACTAACAGGCAAGGCATGCTTCTCAAGAAGAAAGAGGAATGCATGAAGAAAATCCGAGAGTTGGGTTCCCTTCCACAGGAGGCTTTTGAGAAGTATCAGACTTTAAGTTTAAAGCAGGTAATAAGTGTACTTGTTCTCACGTTTCATGACCTGAAATATTCCTGTCCGATACATCTTGAGCGCCGCCTCTGATGTGTTAATGTTTCCCATTTGCAGTTATTCCGCAAACTGGAGCAGTGCAATACGGAACTGAAGAAATACAGTCACGTTAATAAAAAAGCCTTAGATCAGTTTGTAAATTTCTCAGAGCAGAAGGAAAAACTGATAAAAAGACAAGAGGAGCTGGACAGGGGCTACAAATCCATCATGGAGCTGATGAATGTCCTTGAGCTCAGGAAATATGAGGCTATTCAGCTGACTTTTAAACAGGTAAGAATATGTCAACAATTATGATGGGGGCCTACAGGAAGGCTGGGGAAGGACTTCTCAGGATCTCAGGTAGTGATAGGACTAGGGGGAATGGAATGAAGCTGGAGGTGGGGAGATTCAGGCTGGATGTGAGGAGGAGGTTCTTCACCATGAAACTGGTGAAACCGTGGAATGGGTTGTCCAGGGAGGTGGTCGAGGCCCCATCCCTGGAGGTGTTTAAGAGCAGGCTGGATGAGGCTCTGGCCAGCCTGATCTGGTGTGGGGTGTCCCTGCCCATGGCAGGGGGGTTGGAACTGGATGATCCTTGTGGTTCCTTCCAACCCTGAATGATACTATGATAGTATGATACTATGATGACACTGGTGCTAAAATCAAATTGTCCTGTATGTAGCAGCTGTATGGGAAGGTGCAGATACTGGCTACATCTGTTCTGTAATAGTAGAAGGCAGTATCGTGTAAGTTGAGGTTTGGGCTTTTTATTTTAATATTGAAAAAGAAATAGGCTATCATTTTAAATAGATACCTTGGTTGTATTAAAATTCTGGCTTGGCTTTAAATTTCTTAAATATTTTATTTCTGGTGAATCTCTTGTGTTCTATGTACAAGCCTTTCTGGGCATTGTCTGGTGAAAAACGGCACCAAATCTGTTCTCTGGAATAGAATAGAATTAACCAGGTTGGAAGAGACCTTTGAGATCGAGTCCAACCTATCATTTAACACTATCTAATCAACTAAACCATGGCACCATGCACCCCATCAAGTCTCTTCCTAAACATCTCCAGTGATGGTGACTCCACCACCTCCCTGGGCAGCACATTCCAATGGACAGTAGCTCTTTCTATGAAGAACTTCTTCCTAACATCCAGCTTAAACCTCCTCTGGCACGGCTTGAGACTGTGTCCTCTTGTTCTGGTGCTGGTTGCCTGGGAAAAGAGACCAACCCCTTCCTGGCTACAGCCTCCCTTCAGGTAGTTGAAGAGAGCAATAAGGTCTCCCCTGAGCCTCCTCTTCTCCAGGCTAAGCAACCCCAGCTCCCTCAGCCTCTCCTCATAGGGCATGTGCTCCAAACCCCTGACCAGCTTTGTTGCCCTTCTCTGGACAGGTTCAAGCAACTCAACATCTTTCCTAAACTGATTTAGTGAAATTGACTAGATTTAGTCAAACTGACACCTAGTTTTAACAAAGGATCTTAACTACAAAACATAGGAAGTCTTTTCTTAAAATGTCATTTGCTTAACTGCTGATATCTCATCTAAAGCTTACTGAAATAAATTGTATTTGCTTTTGCTTCTGTTTTAATTCTTTTGTTTAATTGTGACAATTATTGTACTAGATGTTTTAGAAGCAAGTTCTGTATAGCATATTTGTCACTTCTGCTGAAGAATGAATGTGAATGAAGCAGGTGTTTAGTGTGGTCATGTAAAAAAGCAGCTGTTTTTTGTAATCTAATTTCACTTTGCAGAAATGAGCTGCTTTTCTGACTTTCTCTTTCAGGTGTCAAAAAATTTCAGTGAAGTATTCCAGAAGTTAGTCCCAGGTGGCAAGGCCACACTAGTGATGAAGAAAGGAGATGTGGAGGGCAGTCAGTCCCAGGATGAGGGTGAGGGCAGCACCGAGAGCGAAAGAGGATCTGGATCTCAGAGCAGCGTCCCATCTGTAGATCAGTTCACTGGAGTTGGCATAAGGGTAAAGAAAAATATTTGTTTCAGTACACCAAATATTTGTTTAGATTGCCTTTTAAGTTTGGTGGGCTTTTTTAATGCAATATTTAATTGGTCTATTTATTTATTAGACTAGCAAGTGGTGTGGTTTAATAACTGGAAATCATCTTCCCGTTGCATTTAGGTATCGTTCACAGGGAAGCAGGGTGAAATGAGAGAAATGCAGCAACTTTCAGGAGGACAGAAATCCTTGGTAGCCCTAGCCCTGATATTTGCAATCCAGAAGTGCGATCCAGCTCCGTTTTACTTATTTGATGAAATTGACCAAGCCTTGGATGCTCAGCACAGAAAAGCTGTTTCAGGTAGCTGTCTGCCTTTTATTTATCTTCATTGTGGTTGAAGGGCTTCTCATCCCTGATGTTTAAGATAAAATCTTTTAATCCAAAAGATAGACTTTTGAGTAACCCAGTGAGGGTTAGAATTTTACTTTGAGCCTTTTCAAGCTTTCATGAACTCTGTTTTAGGTAGCAGCTCTGTGTTGTCTACTACATCTAAAGGGTCACCTACTACACTTCAGTGTGGTGGAAATAGTCCTGGTTTTAAGTGTAGCTTGGTTTTTAAAAATTAACTTTTAGTCCATTGCATTGTTGGCAAAATGCTTACTGTGTTTTTCATCATGGAAGTTTAATTACCCTTCTGATTTTGCTGAGTTGTTAGAGTTGATACTGAACTGATAATACTTAAACCTGGTATGGGTCTTTTCTTGATTGTCTTTTTTTTTTTTTTGTTTGTTTTAGTATCTGAAAACTCATTTTGAATAAAGAACAGCAAACTCTCTGCCTGCCTCATTAGGACCTGCCCTGCTCTATTAAAATGTTTGTTGAAAATTAATAAAGAATGTTTCTGTTCCTTTTTCAGATATGATTATGGAACTAGCTGAACATGCTCAGTTTATTACCACAACTTTTAGGCCTGAACTGCTTGAGTCAGCTGACAAGTTCTATGGTGTAAAGTTCAGAAACAAGGTAAATTATGGTTCAGTTACAGCATTTACTGAGAACCTTACCAAGTGTGTCTGAGACTTAACAGTTTGGAGTGCATCAGCCTGTGATGGATTTCTAGTTATATCACTGTCTTGTGTAGAAGTTGTGGCCTTCCTGAAAAAGAATTTAAATATCTCACCATATTTTTTAAAGGGAATTAGAAATTGATTATAGGCCTGTTGCTGAGTCCTAGAGTCTTCAGAAATGAGTCTTACCCTGCAGGAGATACTTTGGTAACTGTGTATTTCTTTTTGTCCCACCAGGTTAGTCATATCGACGTGATCACAGCAGAAATGGCCAAAGACTTTGTAGAAGATGACACCACGCATGGTTAAACAAGATGGCACTTGGTGCTTGTTTGGAAGATGCATATAGTGCTATGTTTATGCCAGGGAGCTGTAAATTTTAAAAGACAAATTATTTAGTCCTTGTTTAAAATAGTTTTTGAATATATGTTTTAACCAAGACCCCAGAAGGCTTAGTTTCAAAGGAGCTTCAGTATCCATTTTGTCTCTGTTGCTGTATTTTATAAGATAATTGTTAATGTCACCTTTATACAGTGCCTGTAGTTTGGAAATTTTATTCTCCTTCCCCAAATCTTTTGTAAAGTGTCTGTTGCTGTTTTAAAGCTTTTTAGAAAGTGCTAGCTGCTACTTCTTAAGTATAATGTTATCAGTTACATTGCCTCACATTTGTTTGTTTGGGTTGGTTTGTTTTTTTTAAAGCTTCAATTAAAATGATTGGTTTTATTGCTGTAACTTCTCTACATTAAGTTTTTAGTTAATATTGTCTAAAGGATTCCACTGAGGTGGAGTAAGTACTATTTGGTCATATTGCAGCTGTGTATGTCAAGAGTATGAGACAAAAGCACTTCTTGCAAGCCATTGTTACCCCCTTTTTCTGCACTGTTCCAGTGCCATCAGAAAGCAGAGAAATCCATGCTTGTCCAGATTCATAGTCTTCTGGTTATTGAACTGAAAAGATAATCAGGAGACACTGAGAAGTCTGAAAGGACCCTGGAACTGTATCAAGACAAATCACAACCCCCTCTTTTTCTTCCTGGTACCCCAGCCAGTGTGACAATTCCTCCATTGTACTCCTTCAGCCTGAGACACCAGCCTAATGTAAGCCAAGTGACAGTCACCAGTCAAAATGTGAATCTTCCTGCTGTCCAGGCTTTTGGCAAAGTGGCACTGGATAATTTGATGTGTTACTCTGGGAAACTGGAGATTTTACCATGAGACACACTTCTTAAGAGAGTAAAGCAATAGTTACAATAGTATAAGTATAAAATAATTCTGACCAGGACCTTACGTAATGAAACAGTACAGTCTGAAGCAGTGAACTTGCTCTACTGCATGCACTCTGTAGGACATGTTGAGTCAAAGAGGGGAAAAAAAGCTGTTACGTTTCCATCCACTGAGATCTTCAGTAAGGGCAGGAAAGAAGAATACAAACTCATTCCACTCCTCAGCTCAGGAGACCTGCATACTTGCCATACAAGGCAGAATAAGAGAAGTGCCAAAGCTGCTCTGGAGTAACTTCCCCAAGGAATGACGATAATGTAGGGAATTACTACCTCCAACAAGCCTTAGGGAGATGATGTTGTACCGGACATAACAAAGCTTTCTCATACAGAGTCACTAGCTACACAGTGGACCTGTCTCTGTGAAGAGAGAATAAGGTAAAAAAATATGAAACAAACTCTTGAAGCCTAAGTAACTCCAACACCCCCGAAGTTTTTAATGTGAATAGACTTTTTACATGAGAACCTGAATAATTTACATTTGGCCTCTGCATACAGAGCTTGGAATATGCATTTAGGGTGGTTACAGAGCAAAGCATTCCTTAATTGTAGGTGAAACAAGCAGCTTTGAAGTCCAGAGAAGGATTAAAGAACCTACCCACAGATTCCTACCTCCGGTTACTGATACTACACCGTCTGATCCGATGCATGAGGATGTACTTATCTAATCTATGACCATCAGATACATCACTTGCTTTTGATAGAATAGAATAGAATTAACCAGGTTGGAAGAGACCTTTGAGATCAAGTCCAACCTATCACCGACACCATCTTGATTCCTCTTGTTTTGGTGCTAGTTGCCTGGGAGAAGAGACCAACCCCCCACCTGGCCACAACCTCCCTTCAGGTAGTTGTAGACAGCAATAAAGTCTCCCCTGAGACAGCAGGCTGTGCCCTCACCTAACTCGTGAGGCTTGTCACTGCTGGGGCATCAGCTTGGCAGTTGTTTGCTTTGAATTTTGGATGAGAGAAGCAGTTCATAGCCCATGAAGCTAATTACTGTGCTTATGAAGAAGTGTCATATTAAATCCATCTAGGACTGATCATGAATTTTATCTAATCTGATTAAAGTGGAAGATTAGTAGAGCAGAATTTATTTTGTGCAGTGTTCAGCACAATAGTCTAAATGCAGCTGAATAATGTGAGTGGTTTCAGCTGCATTAGGAATTTTCCTCTGTTGAGTCTGGCATGAAGTTTATCATCAAGCACAGTAGGAAAAATGGGTAACTAGCAGGCTGGTGGAAAAACAGCTGAATATTGACTTGCCACCATGGAGGCTAAAACAGTCAACCCTTTAGCTATCAGGTTTTTGTCTCTCAGTGACCAGTGTTCACAACTACTTGCACAAATCTTGAGATTTATCTAGGCTTTAAGAATCCTTTTTCAAGGTAAGTTAGGGGAGGAGGTGGTGGTTTGTCTCTTTTTGTTAAAGCCTAAGTGACTATTCTTCAGAAGTGGCATTTCTAGAGGAGCTAATTGCTAAGCTGACACCTTGTTCTGTGAGCACAGCCCTTCCCACCTGCTCATTCTCAAAGCTGTGTTGCCTCTCTGCTCTGCAGCCTCGTTCTGCAAGAGTGAAAAAAAATTAATGGTATCAGTGCCTTCATCTGGTTCACTGTTACCAGTGATGCTGGCATGCATGGGGCTGGAACGGGGAAGGCTGAAATAACCTAAGGAGCACCTTCACCAGATATAAAAGCACAGCCTTTGTGTGGTGCTGTGGATGCCCTACAGCAAGCTTGGGCTGCTAAATTAGCTATAGTCAGAATTGCAGAAGGCCTCAAAGGGGCTGGGGTAATGTAGGGTATTCAGCTAAATCCATGCTAGCTTACTATATTGGAAAGTAATTGCATGAGAGAGAATTACATGAAAGGGGAATCAGAACCTCATCCTTTTCTGCATGTTCAAAAGAAAGTCCTTGTGCAAAAGAGGAAGAATTGGATAGCAGTAAAAAACCTGGAGAAGGAAGGTCAGGAAAGGCAGAAGACTTCTCGTTGTCTGCCCCTTAATGATTTACTTCAGACTGCTCCATGAATCTGAAGATGTGACACAGCCATTGCTAAATGCAGTGATGGGAGTGACAGGTTTCCAAGGTGTTTGTGTGTGTTGTGTTCTGCTTGTGATGGTTCGTGTCTGTTCAACTCATGGTTCCCAAGTTGCCTTTATAATCTGCCAGTGCTTTAAATTCTTCCTGAAGTCTTAAAAATAAGCTATGTTGAGAGTGACTGTGTCCTTGAGTTTCTTAACAGGTGTCCTGTTTTTCCACTTGGAAACTAAAGGCAGGATTCAGTGAAACTACAGAGTTGCTTGAAATTGTAGAAGTCCTGGGTGCCCCATGGTGCATCACCTCTTTAATGCCCAGGGAGCCTGGGCTTACACCTGATGACTGCAGATCTGCACAGTGGCTCTGGTAGATGCTTTCCCGGTAATGGGGCTGGTGGCTGTATGTGGGTCAATAGCACAAGTAACCCCTTCGATTGCCTGTCTGCACCGGGGAAGAAAATCAGTGGTGGTATGATCCAGAAACATGAAGCTTGAGAATGTTGCAGTTTAGTTTCGTTTTTTTCTGGTGATGCTCAACCTTCAAGTAAAACACAGCTGTTGTTTTCCGGATGTCCACCTGAGGCTGCATTTCCTGGGAAATACCAACGTAAGGTAATTGCTGAATGTCTCCAATACAGCTGTTCAGTTGTGCATTTTCTTAATTATCAGTATGTGAAGCTTATCACCTGAATAGCAGATCACTTACGATATCATAGGATGCTTTTAACTTGTAGCAAACGTTCTTCCAACTGCTTTGCAAGATTGAGTTTCGTTTTCTGAAGCACATAAACGTTACAAGATGTAGTTTGTAGCTTTGGGCAGCAGATGGAGCCAAACCGGACTGAATGCAAAAGGACATTTGTTTTGAAGGTAAAGTCAAAGCTTTTCTATGAGGATTTTGGAATTCCAGAGACTGGTAGAGCGGTCATAGTATCATAGTATCGTAGTATCAGTTAGGGTTGGAAGGGACCACAAGGATCATCTAGTTCCAACCCCCCTGCCATGGGCAGGGACACCCCCACACTAGATCAGGCTGGCCAGAGCCTCATCCAGCCTGGGCTTAAACACCTCCAGGGACGGGGCCTCAACCACCTCCCTGGACAATCCATTCCAGGGCTTCACCACTCTCACGGTGAAGAATTTCTTCCCCACATCCAGCCTGAATCTCCCCACCTCCAGCTTCATTCCATTCCCCCTAGTCCTATCACTACCCCAGATCCTGAGAAGTCCTTCCCCAGCCTTCCTGTAGGCCCCCTTCAGATACTGGAAGGCCACAATTAGGTCTCCTCGGAGCCTTCTCTTCTCCAGACTGAACAGCCCCAACTCCTTCAGTCTGTCCTCATAGGAGAGGTGCTCCAGCCCTCTGATCATCCTTGTGGCCCTTCTCTGGACACGCTCCAGCACCTCCACATCCCTCTTGTAATAGGGGCTCCAGAACTGGACGCAGTACTCCAGGTGGGGTCTCACCAGAGCTGAGTAGAGAATCCTGAACAGCTAGAGAAATACAAACTAGAAATAGTTTTACATGGATGAGAGCATAAATGTGAATGGAAAGAAGTTGCACATTTTGCTTAAAGATTTATGAAAGCCTTAAAGATGGTAATAATTTGCTAAAACATTGTTCTTGGGTAGAACTGCAACCACTCCAGAGAAACACATCCGTAAATTTATGTAGAAGTAAACATTGTGTAGGTAAAATAATCTTTGCAAAAGGATAAGCATAATAGTTCCTCCTAGTGAATGAAGTCATCGTTCTGTCCTTGCAGCTGAACCTGTGTCTGTGCGGGGTGGTGATTCCCAAGGCAGGAAGGAACAGAGGGGGGACACTGCTTCTGCTAAAATTTGTCCCTCAAAGGGGAGGTGCAAAGTGACTTCCCCTTGACTGCTGAAGTTGGCAGCTGTTGGGATCCTCTCAGCTGCTCCCGTCTGAGTCTATTCATCCACAGGCACTCGAGCACTTCTGAAGAACAGCTGCTCTGCTTTTGGAGCTCTAGGTTCTAGCGGGTAACAGCTCTTCACCTGGTGGGGAATGGCAATGTTTTTTATTGACATTTATTGGAGCCCTCCTGATTTTACAAGCTGAGAGTCTTCAGGTATTGTTTCAAAATATTTTCCTAGGGAAAGGTAACCTTAGACCCTGGAAGGTCTCTCCAGCATCTGCTTTCATTCCTCATTAGACACAATGGATGCTTTTACTGTCTTCCAAGTGGTCATAAAAGTATTCCCAGTAACAAAATCTAAATCTTTTCACATGTGCACTTGTTCATTTCCCTGGTGACAATTGTTTTGTGTTTCAGAAAGGCTTGTAAAGAGTGCATTTGGTTTTACAGAAAAGCAAATATATAACATTTACTTTTAGTGCAACTACAAACATATTTGGGGATTATTTTAATTGAAGGCATTTTTCACCTTGGTCCTGGCATGCCGTCTCTCTTCTCCTTCTTAGAGTCTGCTGAAGAGCAGAGAGAAACCAGCCAGGCTGAAATCCTCATTTCTAGTTAACCTCACTCTTTCTTCAAGCTAGTTTGCAGTCTTTCTTCTCCTTTGCTGCCTTTGACTGTAACCACGAGGGGGCATCTCCTGGGGTTTTCAACTTTCACTGCCTCCAGTTTGGCTTTTTAATGTTGTTTTTCTGCCTACGTGTTTTGTCTCAGACAAACGTTTCTTTTATAACTCAGCAATAATGATGGACATAATCATTGTTCAGGAGTCCTTAGATTCCCCTGTTGCTGCAGGTTGACCTGAGGTAACGATGCTCCAAGAAGATATGTTTAGCATATGAATCTTTGCAGCATACTGAGCCTAGCATCACTTTTTGGTGCTACTGAATCAGCTGCTTCACATTGCATTTCACTGCCAGGAGAATTACCTCATTCTTCTGAAATACCTTCACACTTCTATTTGCTAAGTCAAGGGGGGGAAAAAATTAACTCTTCCTCTAGTTGTTTGCATTTGAGAGAGAGGTTATTATTGAGCGAGCTTTATTGCTCTGTGTGGAAGTATACAGATGAGAAATGACATGCATGTTCTCGGGTTCTGATGCCTGACAGTTCCCACCATGCTAGAAATGAGATTTACATCGGATGGGATCAACATTTAGAATCCAGTTCTGCAACTCTGCCTGAGAGGATGTATCACTAAGATGTTTGTTGGGTTACAGGACCTGAGTGATATAGCATCTGCATATACTATGCTTTAAATAGGAGGCATTCCAGGCAGAGCAGGGATGTGAGTCAGATGCACATCATCTAATTGCTGTTGATAGCACTAGAGGTTGTAGGTACATGCTGCTAGAACTTTGAGCAAAATGGAAAACTGGTCAAGTTTTTCTACATAGTTTAAGGAACCAGGACCTTCAGTGGTCAGATCACCCAAACAGCATCTACCCAGCTGGATGCAGGCCCCCAAAGAGCAGTGGAAAACACTTTACCCTCTTGTTCAAACTGAGAGGAAGTCAGAGCTTGTAAACAAACTTCTGGTCATTTTTAGAACTCAAACTTGTCAATATTGAGTAGCTGGAATCTCTCAAGTACAGCTGTAGTTCCCAACACTGGCTACTTTACCCACAGTGGTACTATCTAATAGCTGTTTTCAAAAACACTTTAAGTGATTTTTTTCACAGGCTTAAAAAATGGGCTGGAACAACTTTGGAGTCCTAACATTTTTCTTCCCAATGGCACTTGCCTTCAATACTCACATGGAGATTTGCCTCTTTTAGGGCATTCAGTAGGTTACAGTGTTCATTTATCTTGAAAAGATGACAATTTGCCCCTCACTGTTAAGTTACAGTCCCTTTCCAAAAACAGAGTCTTCTGTCAAGCCTCTGTGGCTTATATGCATGACAAATTCTTTGATGATTTTTCAGTCAGTGTCCCAAGATTTTTGTCCCCCAGGATTTTCTGTAGGTCTTGCCAGAGGTGGCACAGTCTCAGTATGAGGTTCAAGCTGATCTTCCTTTGGGGCCAGGTCCTGGTGATTATTTGTTGGTTTTTTTCCCCCTGGTTCATTCAGCAAACTAATTTCCAAGAGAAAAGTTCTCTGCTGGACCAGATGGTGCTCCTTAGCCCAAGTTTTAAATCACTCAGTCTCTCTTTGCCTTCATAAATCCTCTTCTACCCCACAAAGATAATTGTGCTGAAGGTTGTAAGATGGCTCTGATGCTAGAGAAAGGGATTCAGATAGGGTACCTATGTAAGTAGATAAATGCACAACTAGGAGGCATGACTACTCTTTGCCAGGCTGGATGTGGTTCTGAGCAGCCTGATGTAGTGTGAGGTGTCCCTGCCCATGGCAGGGGGTTGGACCTAAATGTTCCTTGAGGTCCTTTCCAACCCTTATGATTCTATGACAACATTCAGATCTCTTGCTTAATAAGGGATACTCTAAAAGGTGTGTTTATACATGTGTGAAAACTTCTGTGAACAGTGGTCTATCTAGATTGAGTCACTAAAAGATCACTTGCAAATATCAGGATAAATAAGAAAAGGGAACCTACACAATTGTATCACAGTATCTCTAAGGTTGGAAGAGACCTTGAGGATCATAGAGTCCAACCTGTCGCCACAGACCTCATGACTAGACCATGGCACCAAGTGCCATGTCCAATCTCCTCTTGAGCACCTCCAGGGACAGCGACTCCACCACCTCCCTGGGCAGCCCATTCCAATGACTAATGACTTGCTCAGTGAAGAACTTTCTCCTCACCTCCAGCCTAAACTTCCCCTGGTGCAGCTTGAGACTGTCCCCCCTTGTTCTCCTTCCAAAGAGGTGGGGAAGTAAAATAAGGGGTTGTACTAGTGTGAATCACCTGAACCCCTAATTACCACCTGGAGTTGTCTTATGGGGAAGACATCTCCATCTGCCACCTAAGACACCAAGGGTCTGACCCCTAAGAGAATCACACCTAGATTAGACGCTTAAGGTGGGTCATGTAAATATTCCTTCACTGTCTGCTGTAAAGGTAAAGCAGGGACACCACAAACTGGATGGAGGAGAAGAACTTTGTTTTTATGAAGTAATAGTCTAGTGGATAGCTGGAGTAAACAGGGAAAATTGAAGAACACTTGCTTGCTTTCTGCTTTTTAGTCCATTCTCTTCTACCCCATGCTCTGGATCTTGGGGCAATCTGGATGTAGAGTTCTTCAAACAGTGAGTAAAACACTCCATGTCAGAACAGGAATTGGCTAGCACAGTACACTTCTGCCTTGTTGTCTAATTCCTCCTTGTTTTTGAGTTGCTGAGTGAGGCAGCTTGGGCTG
Organism: Melanerpes formicivorus; assembly: GCF_026170545.1. NCBI lineage: Eukaryota > Metazoa > Chordata > Aves > Piciformes > Picidae > Melanerpes > Melanerpes formicivorus. The sequence goes on along the minus strand of NW_027142358.1, from coordinate 4,465,871 downwards.
ATTTCTGGAATGTGCAGCGAGACGAGAGACAAGCATGGATGGACACAGCTGGTGTGATAAAACTGGGGAGGCGGTTCCCAGGACGGCCAGGCTCTCAGAGCTCAAGAGAAGTGGCTTCACTGTGGGAGCTCATGGGGGCTCTGAGGTAGCAGAAGGTTGTCTGTTGTGCTGTGTCTTTGATATGTCACCAGCTTCTAGGAGAGCAACACAGAATTGGGAACAAATACTTGGATTGTCAAGTGCCTTTGCATGCTGAACCTGCTTGCGCAGAGTGAGTCCTTTCCCCTGTCTGGTCCTCCAAATGTCACCCGGTAATGAAAGGAAGGGCTGCAGCTTTCAGACTGGCGATAAGAACTTGCAGTTATTCATACCATGCACTCCTAAGCACCCCCCAAATGGAGCCCTAGGATCAACGCGTGGGTTTTTTTTTTTTCACTGACTAATTGTGGAGGTTGTGTTAATAACTCTTTGTTGTGTAGTGCATAGATATTTCCCTATGTAGAAAGAGAGTTAAATGGCTGGACAAAAGCCATGATCAAGCTCTCTGGCATTTGCTTTGTGATGCGCAGCAGCTCAATGCTGCTGTTGTCTTTGTAAGGAAGCTGTGCTCACAGAACCATTTGGAGCACGCAGCCTGTGCTACAAACAGTATTGCTGATGCCACTCTGTTTCCTTGCTCTCTGAAAATTTGTAGGCACCAAAAAATCCACAACTGCATCCAGGATTCTCCTTATTTCTCTTTGCAGACAAACCAAAGAGCATGGTCTGGGGAAATCTCCATTTGTTCTGCATGCCATCCTTCCTGAGCAGCATCCTTCCTGAGCATTGCCAGTTTCCATGAGGTACTCTGCTCAGTGACTAAAGAACTTTATCTATCAGGACACACCATAAAGCAGCTCCAGTTGGGAGACTATGAAGAGCAAAATTTGTTGAAAGAAGCTAATTATGTATACAATATCTAAGTCACTCCCATGGATAACTTGGTTATGCATTGCATAAATGCATCGTTTATGAATAAACTGTAATATCCTCTCACTCCCTAAACTCTGCATGCTTTTTGTTCCACCACAGCTTGGATAATCATTTTATGAACCAATTTCCTGAGAGCTGAGCACCCTTCATGCTTTGTAGTTCCTCCTGATGGCACCTTCCAGGAGCTATGCAGAGTGACTGCAGTATGGGTGTGTGTATAATAGCTTGGCAAGCCTCCACAGTTGTGGAATTTACAATCATTGCTCTGTGTGTAATGCTTGGAACAGTTTTTTGTATTATTTATTTATGGTGGATGATGAATTGGGCCATCTGTCTTTAATGTCTGCTGACCCTCTTCCCCCTGCTCTCCTCTTACCCTGGTATGTTGGCACTGTCACACAGTCAGCCAAGGTGAAGGTCTGGAGCCTGGATCTGTGACCTTCACTGCTGAGACCACGCTGGTTCAGTCCTCAGTTTCCTAGGGTAATTCTCCAGTATGTTATGCACCCACAGGTCTGAGATGCCATGCAAGGAGGAGGGATCTGTTACAGTAACATTAAGAATGCGATAATAGGAACTTCCCTCATGCATGTAGCTAATACTCGAAGAGAACTTTATTTAGGCCTAAAGCTAATGAGTGGGCTGGGTTCTTTTCAGAACATAAATGGGACACTTCCTGATTTGCACTAAAAATGGCAGAGGACACTGGAAATCAAATTAGGTGAACGTAGGCCTGAAAACGTTAGATGCAGATGCACTCAGACATCACTGGGACAGATGGAAATAGAAAACCAAGTAAATTTGTCTTGGCTCATTTAATTTTGCCCCTTGCCTGCAGCAAAAATATATGCTGGTGACATAAGCGTCAACAGATAGGCAGCTTTGCCCCTACGAACCAAGGTACTATTAGTAACTGTAAAACTTAATCCAAAGATTGCTGGGCTCTTTTCTGTCGAGTTTATTGGGCTTTGGATTAAGTGCGTAGATGATCACCACCGCAAGCTGTTACATAAAGCTAAGACCTCTGCAGGCACTTGGGGAATCCTTGGGAAGCTTTTCTGTAAACAGCTAGATCTTTAGCATGGGTGTAAGACTGAGAGGCTTATTTACTGCTGTTGGCAGTCATCATAGGGCTATGTAAGCGCCTGTGCAGCTCAGCAGGGAAGGGGCTTTTACAGTATTGCCAGTGCTGTTACAAACTGATGAGTCAAGTATTAAAATAAGTGAGAGCATATGGAAAACACGGGGCTTTGTTTGCAAATAGAAAGCAGCAGGTCCCTTGGTTTTTTGGTTTATGCTTCTCTTTTGGTCTTTAAAAGTGCATGCAAGCCACACTTCGAAGCCTCTCTTTGTGGGGCTTTGTGGGGACTTTCCTGGGGCTTATTTATTATGGAGTGACTCAAAGGAAGAGGAAATTAATAATCTGTATGGAAACTCAGTGTGAGGAAAAGGAGGTTTGGTGGAGGGGTGACTAAGAAAAACTTTGATGTAACTGTTTCCCTGATACTTTTATCAGTCTTTGAAGCATTAATGAACCTTTGGGCAACTTTTGGTCAGTTCTCAGTGTAGACCTCAGCATAAGAGATCTCAGTTTTGAGAACAGAGATGGGCTTATGAGTTGATAGCAAAATCAAACATTCATTGTCGTTATAATAGTTCCTCTGTCTTAATAATCCCTCAAAGACCAAAGCAGAAAATGGTTTGCTCCTTGTAGGGAAGGAGAAACGTTTAGAACCATAAAATTCAGATTACTTTGAGACTTTTCTATGACTTTACCAACTGGCAGAAAATTAATGACATCAGAGAATCACTGGAAAGGGGCTTATGTAATTTTTAAACTTATTGGAAGCTGTCACATGTGGTTGTAATGCTAACAGCTGCTTTCATCTCACTTCACTGCAAAGGAGAGCAGCACTGTGCCTGGATAAGGGTATAAAAGCCAAAGCTGTGAACTGTGACAGGGAGGTAAGCTGAACATTCTGGGATACACAATCAGTTAATTCTGTTGTCTGTACTGCAGGTGTTAAGTGCAGGAGGGTTGGTTGGTTGGTTTGTTGTACTGGGTTTTTGTTTAAGAGTAGTGACAATGAATATAGTTAAATTCTTAAAAGAACTTCACTTTAAAACCATTTGGATGAATAATACAAATAACAATTATTTCCTAAGAAAAGAGTTGGGAAAATACTTGGTTTTTTTCATGCTTCTTGCTTGAAAATACCTCTGTTGGAGTTGTTTTCATTTTTTTCCTGTGTAAACTTGGGATTTAGGAAAAATACAACACTTTCTTGAGAGTAGAAGTGGTGCTTATTCAGAAATGAGAGACCCAACTGCAAGCTGGGTGAGAGACTGCTACAACACACCCATTTCCAACGACCTTATGGTGGGTTCTCTCTGCTGCGTGAGCTCATCCTTTAGCTTGTCTCTTCTTTCAGTTAGGCTGATGTGTAAAGAGTGGTGATAGGTGGCTTTTGTAAGAAATGGAAGTGTTTTATAGCCATCAGCCTTGAGTTCAATTCTCCAGGCTGCTTGGCTGTAACCTTTCCATGCTGGTGTGAGGATCTGCAACAATTTTTACCATATTCAGTATGTTAATTCTATAACTGTAAATTAAATCTGCAAAGGATGTTACTGATCTCTGGGGAAAAAAATGGAATGGCAATATTTCAGCAGTTACTTTTAGAAGGTAGAAGAAGTGCTTTCCACAGAATCAGGAAAGGACACAAGGTGAAGGAGCACATAGTAAATACTGTGGAAGCATCTAAATGCTCCACAAGAAGCTCAATCCTTCTGTAATTTCTATGATCTGAGTCATAGGTTTTTAGGAAAGGAATCCCAAAGATGGGAAGTAGTTGAGTCAAAAAAAAATCAGCTGCAGGCAAGCATGCATGAGTTTTGCCAACGAAGTCAACTTCAGTCTGGTTTATTGGTCCTTCATCACCTGTGATTTGAGTGGCTTACTACACAGCTACTGGCTGCCCTGAAAGATTTTTGGAAGGCACACTGAAAAAGTATGCCTCTAGTGAAGTAACAAGATTCGGTGCACCATGTACTTGTGGAGGATTATCAGAGGCCTTGGGCATGCAGTGAGATACAAGGCTGCAGGCCAAGTGCTTTCAACCCCCTATCAGCATAATCATCCATACAAAATGCACCATTTTTACCCATCTGATTGCAGAATTTGCAGAGAAGGAGAGTAAGAAATCAAATCCAAAACTGTGTGGGGTGTAGCAATAACTGGTCTGAAAGGCTAAATTGTTTCCAAGTGCTCACATATACTCTAGGACCTAAAAGACCTTAAAAAAAAGACAAAAGAAAGCAAACAAAAAAACAACCAACAAAACCCCCAAACTTTTAAAGCCAACTAAAATTCATTCAGGTTAAGTTTTCTACAGGAAGACTGTAACAGTGGTCTGTTAAAAGTTATTATGTTATTAATATATATACATTATAAAGGTTTTATAATGGTCTATAAACAACTTTCACTTGTGGGGTCACTACTGGAGTTGTATTTGAGCTGGATTATGGGTTTGGGACTTTGGTGTTCTGTTTGTTTTAACTCTCTTTCCACCAAAATTGGCATCCTTGTAACACTGTGCCCTAATGAAAAAATCTCATTAGAGATGACTGGAAACTGGCCAACGTGGTCCCTATCCACAAGAAGGGTCGGATGGAGGAACCTGGAAACTCCAGGCCAGTCAGCCTGACCTCAGTGCCAGGGAAAGTGATGGAGCAGATTATCCTGGCGGCAATAACTGCGCACCTGAAGGATGGCCAAGGGCTCAGGTCCAGCCAACATGGATTCAGGAAGGGCAGATCCTGCCTCTCCAACCTGATCTCTTTCTATGATCAGGTGACCCGCCTGGTGGATGTGGGGAGGCCTGTGGATGTGGTCTACCTGGACTTCAGCAAGGCCTTTGACACCGTCCCCCACAGCAAACTGCTGACTAAGCTGTCAGCTCGTGGCTTGGACCATTACACTTTGTGCTGGGTTAGGAACTGGCTGGAGGGCCGGGCCCAGAGAGTGGTCGTGAACGGTGCCACATCCAGCTGGAGGCCAGTCACCAGTGGTGTCCCCCAGGGATCAGTGCTGGGCCCTGTCCTCTTCAACATATTCATCGATGATCTGGATGAGGGGGTCGAGTCAGTCATCAGCAAGTTTGCAGATGACACAAAGTTGGGGGCAGATGTTAGTCAGTTAGAGGGTAGAAAGGCTCTGCAGAGGGACCTCGACTGACTGGACAGATGGGCAGAGTCCAATGGGATGGCATTCAACAAGTCCAAGTGCCGAGTGCTGCACTTTGGCTACGGCAATCCCATGCAGAGCTACAGGCTGGGGTCAGAGTGGCTGGAGAGCTCCCAAACAGAGAGGGACCTGGGTGTGCTGATCGACAGCCACCTGAATATGAGCCAGCAGTGTGCCCAGGTGGCCAGGAGGGCCAATGGCATCCTGGCCTGCATTAGGAATAGTGTGGCCAGCAGGAGCAGGGAAGTCATTGTGCCCCTGTACTCTGCTTTGGTTAGGCCGCACCTTGAGTACTGTGTCCAGTTCTGGGCCCCTCAGTTTAGGAAGGACATTGAGACACTTGAGCGTGTCCAGAGAAGGGCAACAAGGCTGGGGAGAGGCCTTGAGCACAAGCCTTATGAGGAGAGGCTGAGGGAGCTGGGATTGTTTAGCCTGGAGAAGAGGAGGCTCAGGGCTGACCTGATTGCCCTCTACAACTACCTGAAAGGTGATTGTAGCCAGGCCTCTTCTCCCAGGCAACCAGCACCAGAACAAGGGGACACAGTCTCAAGCTGCGCTAGGGGAGGTTTAGACTTGAGGTGAGGAGGAAGTTCTTCACCAAGCGAGTCATTCGTCATTGGAATGGGTTGCCCAGGGAGGTGGTTGAGTCATCGACCCTGGAGGCGTTCAAGAGGGGATTGGACGTGGCACTTGGTGCCATGGTCTAGTCATGGGGTCTGTGTTGATAGGTTGGACTCAATGATCCTCGAGGTCCTTTCCAACCTAAGCAATACTGTGATACTGTGATACTGTGACTCATAGGTTTTCAGACCAGTCAGTTGTTCTTCATTGAAAGGAATCTCATTTATAGCAGCAAAAGTCCTATCTTATACTCTTTGGGCTGGTGACGGAAAGATCACTCACCTGCTGCCTAGCTTGTCAGGGAAAACTGTCTGGGAGGTGGGAGGGCAAATACAGGTTGAGAACAACCTGTGGGAAGTGTGTTCAGCATGAACTTGTAGGCCTGCCCATTTCTTACCTTTGTGTGTAGGACATTGTTAGTATTACAGTTTCTGCTGGAATTCTTCTGGAATATTCAGTGAAGATACTGAAAAAAAAAGTTTCCCCACGTGTATTATGCAATCTGTTAGGAGGAATCAGAGCTGAAACAGCTAGCTCATCCAGTGGGAATGGGTTTGCTCTGTGTTATCCTTCCAGCAGGGGTTTATCCATGTGTGCTGGAAATTGCAACATGAAATGCTCCAGCATGGAAATTTTGTGTGAGGATTATCTGACTTAAATTTTCTCCGTGTACTGCAGCCCAGGTCTCCTGCTGGCACAGGAGTCCCCTGGAGTTTCTGCTACAAGGGTTTTGAAACCTGAAACTAGGGAAACTGAACTCTTCTGAAGAAAACCAGAAGAGAATGTTTCATTTGTTTTAGTCCTTCTGCATGACAATGCCTACTGAAAACCTTTGCTCTTCTCTTACTTCCCACAAGTAATTTGTCTTAAGCTTCCTAGCTGTAACAGAACCATGACATCATTCCAGCTCAGTAGAACTGCCCTGTGTCTAAATGGCCAAATGTAAACCATGGATACAAAAAAAGTATTTATATTACTTTTTATTTTACCTTTCTCCAGATAAACTCACAAAATATTATGCACAGAGAAGAGTGAAGTCTTTCAGATACTGAGTAACTTAGCATCCTCTCCTGAGCTGGGCCAGGATGGTTATCTGCAGATGAAGCAGGGGCAGCTGCAGGGCTGCTGCCTCCTCGAAGTAGAGCTTCGGTTTCTTGCTGTTGCCACCTGCTTTTGACTGGATACAGCTCAGAAATTCAAGGTCAGTCTTTTCTGTTCTCACAGTGCACATGTCACATCTGATTCCTTGGGAGTGAATCCCTGCTCTAGTGCTCAGACCTGTTTGGGGGATGGCACGTGTCTGTTCTTAAAATAGATCTACCAGATGTTTAGTATCTGAGTGCAGTGTGATTATTTAGTCAAGATTCTATTTCTTGGGGTTTGAAGCAGCAACACCATTGTGCTGTATTTTTAATTCTGTGGTCATTTCAATGAGTGCACCCAGTGCCACAGAGGTGGAAGGTAGCTGGTTTTGAATCCAGCTGATGTATCACTACCACGTGCTTGGTGCCTTGCTACTGGCCTGATCCTGTGAGATGCTCATCACAGTCCAAAAATAAAACTTGCTCACAATGTGATGTATGGAATAGTCTTACAGGGGAAGGGAAGGGAGAGCTTTATTGCGTGTATCACTTGACATTGGGACAGTGTGAAAACTGGAAAATATTACGCCATAGTGGTAGCCTTTCAGATCACCTCTGGGTTTGCCAGCAGCGATTAGAAAGCTTTAGAGCCCGTTATAAAGCTTTTATTCATCCTTCCTAATGGCTTGTGTTTGGAGAACTTTCTTCTAGTGAACGTCAGGTAGTCCTGAAGGGTAAGGGATTGCTTCTGAAAACCAGTTGCTCACACTTCTGTCTGATTGTCATATTAATTAAAAAAATGCTGTTATAAACAAACAAAACCTTGGCTACACAGACCTAGCATTTCACTGCAATCAGGTTGAGCTACAGTTCTGCCTTTTCAGTCTTCCTCTGCTGAGGCTGCAATGCTCGTGCAGTGAAGCAGTTGGCCACACCTCATTGTTGAGGTTATTCACAACCGTGTACGAAGGACCAAGGATGTTTTGAAATGGCTACTCAATTGTTGTTACAGGTTTTATTAAACTGATGCCTGCACATTTTCACAGTGTGCATTTTCACCAAAGCTAGGGAAAGGATCTGAGTTACAATTTCAACCAAGCCTCTGTAAGGCTCAAGCTTCAATTTCAGAGCATAAATGTTGCTTGCATGCTGTGGCAGTTTAGGCTGGGTGCCTCTTGTTGCTGCCACACAAGCTATACCTCCAGTGTCCCGAAGGTCCAGCCCAGTAGATGGACACAGGAAACAGTGTATTTCATACCCATATAATATCCTGCACCCTATAAATTCATCTGCAAAGTCTTTCTCTTTCTCTTTCTTCCCTCCCTGCTCCTGTGGGAGATGCTCCCTATCAGGTAATGGTGGGAGAATATCTCAAGGTCTCTCAAGCCTGGCTAGGCCTAATGCCAGGAGGAGAAGCGGGAGGGGCAGTCTCAGACCTGGCCAGCCTGAGACTAGCCTAGCAGTGGGGGGGAAGAAAGAGCCCTGGGAGTTTTGGGTATACCCTCAGGTGGGGAGAAGGGAAGTGTTTTGGAGGCTGTTGGGTGTGCTATAGGGGATTCTGTACGCGTTGGGGATTCTTTTGTCACTATGCTTGCAACTTCTGTAACACACTAATTGCCTTTCCATTTAAACTTTCCATCACTGCTGCGCTCCATCTGTGTGAGTGGATCTGCCTGGCCTTAAACCAGGACACATGCAATTATACTATTCTGTTTCGGCCCCTGACATGAACATTTTTGTGTCTCTCAACCTCACTCTCGGAAAGTTACATTTGGGCCTAGATATGTGACACTTGTTGTTTGGAGTGACACACACAAATCCCCATACACCAAAACGAAAATTCAGCCCTAATCATCAAAGGGAAGTGAGGACTAAATGAATGTGCGTCATGCGTATCCAATTTCTCCCCTGATCACCCAGAGAAAATAAATCACAGCGGATGTCCTTCCATTTCTTCTTTGTTTAAATAGCCAGAAGGAGCTCTGTGTTGAAGTCATCCTGAGGGAACAGTAAAATAAAGTGATATTGGCTGATTAAATGCTTTCACCCGTATTTAAGCCACTGGAAAATGATAGGCCTACTTTGTCATGGCAGCACTCCAGCTATTTTTTTGTGTACTATTGGAATCAGAGGAGGAAGCTGGAGGAGCACTTCTCAACTAAAGGAATAATCAATTGAATCCATTTTTAGTTAATTCTTTCACTGGAGCTGTACTCTTTGAGATAGATTTCTTGTGCATCAGTCTCTCGCTGATGTCTAATGTGCTAGGGTCTCCTGGCATTTTCCCATTATGCACCACAAAAGACAGCAAAAGTGAGGCACAGAAAGAAAAGACAAGAATGGGTAATGGTCTGGTGTGATCAAGGGGGAAAATTTAAAAGTGCAGACAGGTATCCAAGTCACATTGATTTTTCAAGGAGAATAGGATAGCTTGCAGTCCCTCATCTCTCTGAAATGTTCCCTTACACCCTAAGGCAATTTAATTTGGAAAGAGTTGTCGGAAGAAATCTGATAGGTTTAGAAAATGAGCAGCATAAAAAGCACGCTGGCACAGCAAGGGCAATGCCCTGAGACTCGGAACCTGCTCAGAAGTTAATTGAAATCAATTGGAAAGACTTCTGTTGACATAAATAAGCTTGGGATGAGCCCTTAGGAGAGAGAGTTTCAGTCCTCAGGTTTACCTCAGATGTCTAGAATGGTTCAAGGCAAGTCTCTCAGGGCCATATCCAGAGTGGGGAGCAGATACTGTAGTGGGATCATTCAAAGTGGGGGGGCCTCACACTTTAGGGCTTTTTTCAGATGTGGCTTACAAGCTGCTAATATAAAACAAGTGATGCTTACAGTTGTAGAATGCTGTCAAGATAATTTAAAAACATCTTGAAAGTGAAGGTTAGGCATTTAGAATTCCAAGAGGAGCATCTGTGGTGAGATTATCTTGGATAAAATGTCAGGGGGCAGCAATCGTATTGCTTTAGAGCATAAACTCACCACCAGCTGGAATAATGAAGCAGATATCTCAGTGGAACAATGTGTTACTGTCAAGCACCAGAACAAGAGGACACAGTCTCAAGCTGTGCCAGCGGAGGTTTAGGCTGGGTGTTTAAGAAGAAGTTCTTCACAGAAAGAGTGATTGGCCATTGGAATGGGCTGCCCAGGGAGGTGGTGGAGTCACCATCACTGGAGGTGTTTAGGAAGAGACTGGATGGGGTGCTTTGTGCCATGGTTTAGTTGATTAGATGGTGTTGGATGATAGGTTGGACTTGATGATCTCAAAGGTCTCTTCCAACCTGGTTAATTCTATTCTATTCTACTATATGCTGTCATCCAGCCATACCTTTATGTGGATGCTCCCTTGGAAAGGAGATCTTGCTCTCACTTCCTGGGGAATTGTGGAGAAGTCTGTAACTCATGTAACTGGGGCCATTTCCTTGAGATGATGGAGTATCCTGATGAGTGCTGCACCCTCAGACCCACTGGGCTGAATCGTCCTGGCTACTCTAACAGCTACAGCAGTGGCTTTGGTGCTGTCAAAAAAGGCTCTACAGGCTATGGGACCTGGGCAGTGCCTTGTGGGATGGAGCCTTAATGGTCTCTCCTGGTTTAAAAATCATATATACACAACCCTGTGTCTCTCTGGGGTCTTTTGTCGGAATTGTCCATTTGTGCTGAAGTTCACATCCAGGGTGGTGATCCAGGGGCCTTGAGAGTGAGCACTGAGTGCCTCTGAAGAGCTGAGGCTCCCTGCCAGCAGTTTGATAGGTTGGTTGACTACTACTTAGCCAAGAGGTACGCAGGTAGACCCAATCTGGAAGCCCAGCCAGTCCTTGACTCCCTTCTCTGCTCCACCTCCTCACTTCATTTTTAGTTGACGCTGCTTCCTTGGCTTGCTCTGCTTCAGAAAGCCCAGCAGGAAGGCTGCTCCTGTCAGCAGGAGATGGGTTCACAGTCCCTGCGCCCTGCGTGGCCTTAGCCAGCAGCAGCAGTTGCGGTTTGGGAAGCCAGGTTGAGTGTTCACAGCTCTGGGCTAAACACACAGAGCATGGCTGGGTTTGGATCACTGCCAGCTAAGTCGCTGATGGCTCAGCCAAGTCCTGTGTGAAAAAAGCAGGAGATAGTCCGGATGACTCAGAAAACCTTTTACATAGCACTGGTAAGGCAGAAGAATTACCAGGAAAAAAGATGAAATTTAAGGCAATGCAGCACAGGGACTGCAATTCTTTTCAAAACCTTTAATCACAGATGACAGGGAGAAGGAGCTACCAGCTGCTGATTTTATGGGTTTTTTTTATCTCTTCTGCAGAGGATTTTGTTGCTAGGTAGAAGTTTACTGACATTTTCCCAGCTTGCCTGAGGCTACCTAGTGAAGCTGGTGCCAGCTTACTTTAACACATCTAACAAATGTTGTCTTCCAGGCTGTGCTAATGGCTGCAAGCCCTACATACTTAACTTAATTGAAGATCAATCAGAAGTTAATTAGGGCTTTTGGCTCTTCCTGCCTATGTCAAGAACAGAGAAGAGATTTATTGGAAAATACAGCTGATGAAGAGAGGATAAATGTGTGCTATCAGACTGCAATGTTTGATAGACAGCTTGAGCATTATGATCTCTGCCAGTGAAGCAGAATTTCTAGGGAGCTCATTGCCTAATTCTGACAAGCCTCTAGTGATGGCTTTACTGAACCTCAGGTAGCTGGGCCAGGAAAAAGATTAAGGGTGATTGTATCTCCTTACCTCATTCCCAGCTTCCTGGGATACCAGATGCTTGCAGCTTGTATCCAGCCAGTGTGATATGAGTAGCCCTAGTTCCCACTCCCTACAAATCCCATATGCCATTTGCACTTAGGGCCTCTAGGAATGGTCCATGACTGCCTTGTCTGCTTGGTGAGGCAGGCAGGTTGTATGACATAAACCATGCTGAATGAACTTCTGACCCCCATTTGTACCAAAGTGGGCTGCATGCTTGGTTCCCCTAGACAAACTGTTTTTTCCCCATTGCTTCTCCTGCTCGTAATATGCCCTGGAAAAGCAAATATAAGAAGAGCTGTTGAGTCTCCAGTCTTCATTGCTTTTCCTCTGCAGTATGGAGCTGCCAAATCTTTTGATGAAAAGCAACTTTCTGAACTGTTCACAATATGAACCAAAGAATGTTTTGTCCTGTAATTGTGTGCTAGGAAAGGACAGACATTTCATAGAATCAGACTCATAGGATCAATCAACAAGATTGGAAAAGACCTCAAGGGTCATCAAGTCCAACCTGTCACCCAACACCTCATGACTACTAAACCATGGCACCAAGTGCCATGTCCAATCCCCTCTCGAACACCTCCAGGGATGGTGACTCCACCACCTCCCTGGGCAGCCCATTCCAATGGCTAACAAGGTTCTCTGTGAAGAACTTTGTCCTCACCTTGAGCCTAAACCTCCCCTGTCGCAGCTTGAGACTGTATCCTCTTGTTCTGGTGCTGGTTGCCTGGGAGAAGAGACCAACCCCCTCCTGTCTACAACCTCCCATCAGGTAGTTGTAGACAGTTGTTGAGCCTCCTCTTCTCCAGGCTAAACAATCCCAGCTCCCTCAGCCTCTCCTCATAGGGCTTGAGCTTGAGGCCTCTCCCCAGCCTCGTTGTCCTTCTCTGGACACCTTCAAGAATCAAAATGTCCTTCTTAAATTGAGGGGCCCAGAACTTTCCTTCAAAAAGGTCATCTGGAAGCAAATACAGCAGCCAAAGAAGTGCTCATTGGTTAAAGTGCATTTTGTTTCTGCTCAATCCAAAAATCCAACTTTTATGAGAATATTTTGAGAACTGGAGGAAGTTGGTGTGCACTTAGATGTTCATTCCAAAACAAAGAGAAAGAAAAGTAATCTCTGAGGATGCTTCACTAGAAGTCAGACCTAGAGAGAGGTGACACCTATATGAACTGAATTCCTGCTGCTTTGCCTTTTGTGTGTTTATATTAGCTATAGTAGCTTCAATTAAACAAAACAAAACCAAACAACCCAGCCCAAACAAAAGCCCAAATCAAACAAATCAAAACTAAATCCACCAGCTTCAGAAACTCAGAAGTTTGGCAATTCAGGTGTCTTTGGAGAGATGGGAATTTGCACTTCAAATGCATGATCTGAAAAGGCAGAGGAAGACTTTGAACTTTACTAAGACTTTGCACTAAGAATCTGGCTTTAGTTTCTTACAATTTTATCAAACTGGAACTCTTTAGAATACTTATTTTTTCTTTCAAGGTCTGTCTTACCTGGGCTTACTCTGTCTGTCATCACTGGGGCTTTTGTTTATATTACTGGGGTCCTGAGAAGTTTCCTTGCTTCTCTCCAGCATGTGACCTCACTTGTGATGTCTGTGACTCTGCTTACAGTTTTACCTTTTCCCATCCTGTTCCCCTTGTTGCTGCTGTCTACAACTACCTGAAGGGAGGCTGTAGCCAGGTGGGGGTTGGTCTCTTCTCCCAGGCAACCAGCACCAGAACAAGAGGACACAGTCTCAAGCTGCACCAGGGGAAGTTTAGGCTTGAGGTAAGGAGAAAGTTCTACACAGAGAGAGTTGTTAGCCATTGGAATGTGCTGCCCAGGGAGGTGGTAGAGTCACCATCCCTGGAGGTGTTCGAGAGGGGATTGGACGTGGCACTTAGTGCCATGGTTTAGTAGTCATGAGGTCTGTGGTGACAGGTTGGACTTGATGATCTCTGAGGTCTTTTTCAACCTTATTGATTCTGTGATTCTATGATTCTTTCACTCAAGGATTATTAGCCACAGTCTCATCACAAATCGTTTTTTAACAGTGGAGGGGAAAGGGTCTGGGTTTCTGGGTGGATTGAAGCATCTGACTCTGCTCAGACAGGATCCTTTTTTAAGTGCAGAGTATCCTGATGTGACTTTGAATGTGGAGACATGGCTTCTTCAGGACTCCTGCTTAAGCAGATGCTCCGTATTAGCTGAAGAGTTTAATAATTTGAACAAGCATCAGCTGAACTAAGCTTTCCTTAGGCTTCAGTTCAGGGCATCTTGGATGGAGCTCCATCTAAGACATGTTCAGTGTGTTCTCATACATGGTGTCTGTGAAGGGCTGCAATGGCTTCTGTGTCTGGGAGAGAAGTGCATTTCTTACCGGGGCTCCATGACTTCTCCATGGCCTTCTCACTTGGTACAATAAAATATTGAAATAATTTTTGTGATCTCTGCTTCTCTCTGTCTCCCTAATAAAACAGCCTTTTCTTCCTCCCTACTTTACCTATATTCATCTATTTCCAGACCCTCTTCAGATGCATGGTTGTGCCATTTATTAACTGTTGGCCATCTTAAAAACCTTCCGAACTGTGGGCTCATAAGAACAGGGAAGAGTTGCTGGAGCCTGAGGACTACACAAGGTATATCAGCTTTTTGCACTTCTTGCTTGCTAAAGGATTTTGTATGCTTTATTACTACCCCACAGTCTGCTTGCTCCTGTAATCATGGAAAACAGGATATCCAGGAGTGATCTAAGCCCTCCTCCTGCCCCCAAGGTGGATCACATTTAAATAATTCCTAACAGCTGTTTTGTGCAACCTATTTTTAAAACTGCTAGTGTCAGAGCTTCAAAATCTGTCATTACATCTTCTTCATCCAGAGTATCAAACCCAATTTATTCCCCTCTTCTTTAAAGGCTTTTTTTTTTCCCCTTCAGTTTTCTCCTTTCAAGACTGAACAATACCCTTCCACTTCCTACTCAAAGTGATACTGCCAGACTGGATGTAGCATTTTTAATGAGGCCTTATCATCACCAAGGGGAAAAGAAAAGGGAATTACGTCAGACAGAGCTCCTATTTGTACAGCTCAGGTTGAATGATGCCTTCATTGCAACAGAGTGATACTGTTGACTCATGTTCAGCTCTGATCCTCTGTAATACTCCCTAGGTCCTGTTCAGAACAACTGTTATCTGTCTAGTCATTCCTCATCCTGTACTTTCCCAGGCAATTTTCCCCTCCTAAGTACAGGACTTAGCACCTGTCCTTGCTCAGCTGAATCCCATGTTTTTTCAGACTGTTTCTCTGATCTCCAAATCATTCTGAAAGCACTGTCTCTGCTCCACTTTGCCTACAGCACCTTACCCCACATGCAGATTTCAGATGTGTGATCTGTTCTGTTACCCAGACTGTCAAATCACAATACAGGAAACCCTTACAGATTCCCAGATGATATGCTTTTCTAGACTGACAGCAAATCACTCACACCAGCTGTCAGTGAAGTTTTCCAAGAAGCTGTGCATCCACCTTCTTCTAGCCTCTTCTGCAACGTTTTTCTACTAGTTTTTCCTATAAGAATGCTTTCTTTTAAGACTATAAGACAGTGAAACTTTTGCTGTGTCATTTGTGACTGTGAGTTGATTGCTCTTTAGGTTTCTTTTTATCTCAATATTTGTCTGTGCTGTTCCATTTCTATCCCCATTCTCACAAGGTGCTGATGAAGAGGTAAACTTGCTACTAAGGTGTTACTAAAGAACTAACAAAGAAGCAGCCCTCCAGGGTTCAAGTCAAGTGGTTTGGGTTTTTTAAACTCTTCTTATTTCCCTCCTCTAGATGTCAGATATTCCAATAACCTCATCTGTCATCACAGATAATAATAGTTACATTTTTTTTCCCCTCCATGGTAACAATAATGGTTTGGGATTTTACCTTTGATAATTGTCTGTCTCTCAGCACTGTTTTGTCATTTTGTGTCCCTGGGATAGTTATTTACAAATGATGTTTCTACAATCCAACAGAGATTCTCCAGATTGCCAGTAAGAATATGACTTTTAAAAGCCCTTTCAGCTTTCCTAAAGGGGGAAGACATGCCAAAAGGTTAGCAGCTGTGCTGCTTCAGTTAAAGGAGAACAGTAGGTTCTGAACTGAAAGGCCAATTTTAGAAGATTACCTCAACAGGTGAGCAGATCATTTCAGGTAACATGGAAGTCCTTTGCTTCTCTGCATTAAATGTCAATGTGAATTTGTCTCTTGACTCTTATTCTGAATATATAGATTGCAGAAGCTGAGCTAGATTCCAGGTCAGCAAGATCATGTTTTCCACTGTAAGCATTCCAGATGATGATAAACATCATCAAATAACTTTAGGCTCACCACAAATGTGGATGAAAGCATACCTCGGACTTCAGGGTCATACAGTCTCACCTACCTTATCTAAATGCCATGGGTGTTGTTTGAAATTAGTGTGGTATCTACACAGCAAATGCTGCACGGATTTAGCACATTTTTGCAAGCTGTCCTCTCTTTCAGCTGCAGGGCTGGCCCGGCTGCAGTAGGCTGCCTCTCCTTACACGGCTGCAGGTCAGAATGTAAGTAAATTCCCCACTCTTCTTGTTCACTCAGAACCCACAGTTCCCTCAAGAAGGTTGTCTCAATGTAATGGCTCAGTGCCACTGTCTGGCATGCAGAACATTCCTGGTTTGTCTCTGGAGATCCGACATGCAAGTGCTGACATGTAACACCACAGCTGTGCAATTTGTCAGCAGACAAGAGGCAAGGAGCCCTCCTGGGTCCATCAGGAGGCAGTGCAGCTCTGGTGTTCGCAGTGCCCGAGCTTTGCACCTTCCCTGAGTCAGAGCACCTAGGCAGGTCACACTAGCAGCTGGGCCTTGGACAAGTGGCCTGTCAAAAACGCAGTCCTGCAGAACATCTTTTGCAAGTGAGAGGTCCCAGGAATAGATCTGTTTGCCACGGACCACATCAGCGTATCTCAGTCAGTTTAGTCCAGACCAGCCTTCCTGACAGGGATAGGTCTCTCATCCCTGACTACTTTTAGTGATGTTTATCTTTTCCTGTTGTCCACCACACACTGGGCTTAAAGGCTTGGGTATGATAACTCCATCAGCCACCAGATGTTTCCAATATATAGATCTGACAAAATGTCATCAGAAAAATACTTTAAAAAACCACAAACCGGGTTTTGTGTTGGAGGCAGCAGGCCAAGCACTAAACCTCCAGGGACTGCTTATTAAGGAAGTAAAACATTTTCTTGATAGCTACCTCCTCCTCTTTCTTAGTTTGTTTTAAAACGCAGATGCTTTAAGTACTCAGCTTAGTCCCTGCTGGTGTTCAGCATCCTCGGCAGTGTATAAGAACTGCCAATAATAAAGTGCATCTCTAAGTGAAACGGAGTTTGATTTGATACTAAAATGACTTGTCACATGGAGGACTTTCACAAAGAAATAAGTGTTTTGCTCAATTAAGAAAGTCCAGCTCTACAAGATGGACAGCAGCACTCTGAGCTGGGTTAAGAACTGGCTGGATGGCCAAACCCAGAGAGTGGTGGTGAATGGTGTCACATCCAGCTGGCAGCCAGTCAGTAGTGGAGTCCCCCAGGGATCAGTGCTGGGCCCCATCCTCTTTAACATCTTTATTGATGATCTGGATGAGGGCATTGAGTCTATCATCAGTAAATTTGCTGATGACACCAAGCTGGGGACAGGAGTTGATCTGCTAGAGGGTAGAGAGGCTTTGCAGAGAGACCTTGACAGGCTGGACAGATGGGCAGAGTCCAACGGCATGAGATTTAACACATCCAAGTGCCGGGTTCTGCACATTGGCCACAACAACCCCATGCAGTGCTACAGGCTGGGGTCAGAGTGGCTGGAGAACAGCCAGGCAGAGAGGGACCTGGGGGTACTGGTTGATGGTAGGATGAACATGAGCCTGCAGTGTGCCCAGGCGGCCAGGAGGGCCAATGGCATCCTGGCCTGCATTAAGAACAGTGTGGCCAGCAGGAGCAGGGAGGTCATTCTGCCCCTGTACACTGCACTGGTTAGGCCACACCTCGAGTACTGTGTCCAGTTCTGGGCCCCTCAGTTTAGGAAGGATGTTGACTTGCTGGAACGAGTCCAGAGAAGGGCAACGAAGTTAGTGAGGGGCTTGGAGCACAAGCCCTATGAGGAGAGACTAAGGGAGCTGGGGCTGCTTAGCCTGGAAAGGAGGAGACTCAGGGGTGACCTTATCGCTCTCTACAACTACCTGAAGGGGGGTTGTAAACAGGCAGAGGTTGGTCTCTTCTCCCAGGCAACCAGCACCAGAACAAGAGGACACAGTCTCAGGCTGCGCCAGGGGAAGTTCAGGCTGGAGGTCAGGAGGAAGTTTTACACAGAGAGAGTGATTGCCCATTGGAATGGACTGCCCGGGGAGGTGGTGGAGTCGCCGTCACTGGAGGTGTTCAGGAGGAGACTTGACAGGGTGCTTGGTTACAAGGGTTAGTTGATTAGGTGGTGTTGGATGACAGGTTGGACGTGATGATCTTGAAGGTCTCTTCCAACCTGGTTTATTCTATTCTATTCTATTCTACTCTAAAATCCCCATGGCCAAACAACAGTTACAAACACATAAGATGTGCAGTGGTCATACTCTAATACTTAGGCATACTTTTGGAAATCAGTTGTCTTCACATAAGATTTGAAAAGGGTCTGTTTTGCTTTCTAAATTATGTTCAGTTTATTCCTTAGTGTCAGTAATATTCATCCCTGTCAAATGGTACTCAGCAGTTTTGCAAAAATCTGTGGTTTTGAACGGGGAGAGAAGCCATTAAGGTTTACACTTTGCCTTTATTATTCACAGACCTTGCATGCACATTATTAATAGACTAAAATAGAATTAACCAGGTTGGAAAAGACCTTTGAGATCATCAAGTCCAACTTATCACCCAACACCATCTAATCAACTAAACCATGGCACCAAGTACTTCATCCAGACTCCTCTTAAACACTTCCAGTGATGATGACTCCACCACCTCCCTGGGCAGCCCATTCCAATGGCCAGTCACTCTTTCTGTGAAGAACTTCTTCCTGACATCCATCCTAACATCCAGCCTAACCCTCCCCTGGTGCAGCTTGAGACTGTGTCCTCTTGTTCTGGTGCTGGTTGCCTGGGAGAAGAGACCAACCCTCACCTGGCTACAACCTCCCTTCAGGTAGTTGTAGAGAGCAATAAGGTCTCTCCCCTAAGCCTCCTCTTCTCCAGGCTAAGCAACCCCAGCTCCCTCAGCCTGTCCTCACAGGGCTTGAAGAATTAGTATTTATAGGCTGGGAAAAATGAAGCATTTTACAGGCTGGATATTATTTCTAATCTTACATGCTTAAAAATTCAAAATGGCTGAAGTCAGATCTGCAGTAAGTATATTAATTATGGCTATATTCACTACTAGTGAAGGGATACTCAATATTGTCCACAGCTTTGGGAATGAGAGGAAAAAGTCCCCAGTATAAGCACACCTGCATCAGAAAGCCACGGGGTAAATAAATAAGCAATTATTACAAGTTCTCTTATGCTTCTGTGGTGATGAAGGATGAGAACCAGAAGTGAGGATGACTGGAAGCAGACCAGTTACATCGTGATATGAATTGAAGTATGTAATAATGAAGGCATGGAAAGATAAGTTGGGTTATTAATATGCATGCTTTGGTTATCTCTCAAGAGCCAAAAGTAACTCCAAGGGTTTCTTTTAAAGCACAGTTGCTTCTCAGATCAGTTAAACTTTTTTTCTACTGTACCCATTATGCTTTCTATGATTTATTTTTGCTTTTCTTTAAGCAGTTGGCTAATAATAGTTAAAATGGTAAACATTTGCCATTCAGAAGCTAGAAGGGAGCATGACACAAGCCATTAATGACATAAGCCAGTATTTTGGGATCAAACAGCATGTGTAAACATCCTAGGTATGATCAGTTGCACATTCCAATCTTTTCTAAATTTACAATATGTGAATTGAGGATTATACTGTCACTAGCTTGAGGTGCTGGGGGGCTGTACAGCTCTTCACAGCAAATGCGAAAGGACAACATTCATTTATTCCATGTTGTTCTGCATCAGGACTAAAAGTCTGCAGTATTTGCCTTTCATTATCTGGCTGCCTCAGCATGTTTGAAACTCAGCTACACATGGTTGAGTGTCTTCTGGCTTGCGTCTAAATGTTATTGTTTTGCATCTTGACCTGCTTGAATCCTGAAGGCACATGAATATCACTGCAGTGGTCAGTCCAGCTCCTGAATTTCTTTCTCCTTTCACAGGTCTGGAACAAGGCTGTCTGTCTTGTTGCATCATTCATAAGCTTCATTTTCTGCTTTCACCCTAATGTGTTTAGCCAAATTCTTCTGGTGATGCTGTTCCTCTATGAAAACATTAGACTCATAGCCAAATACTTTTAAAGCACTCTATCTCCCCTACGTTTTCCTTTCAAACCATTAGGAGACTTTCTGGTACCTTAAAATGTCAGACAAGCTTTTTAATTTGTTTATAAAGCAAGCTGTGGCCCTGACATAAATTTTACCTGGTCCTTTGTAGATGTTCCCTGAGTATTCCTGAACATCACCATTCCACTGGCATGCAGTCACGAGTAGCAGAGTCTGCGCAGGTGCAGGAGAAATCAAAGCAAAAGAACCTGCCACCTGTTTCACATCCAGTGAAAAGGAAATCACCAAAAAAGGAACAAGTGAAAAGCAGTGCCAACTGAAGTATTTTTGCAGGAGAAGCTGACAGCAAAAGCTCATAGAAGTCAATAAAGACTTACCTGGAAGGCAGATTTCATATACCCAGGGACTTCTGCTTCAGTTTCTCTACCCAAACAACAATTGAAAACAACAAGCAGCAAACATGCACTAGAAACAGGGTTCAGCATAACCAAGGACAAGTTCATGTGTTGGTAATCATAATCCACCAGGCCAGAAGGGTTTTTTCTCATCCTTTTCCTGGGATTTCTAGTTACCTTCCTTCATTAATTCTGGAAGTTGAGTAAGAGAATCTTTTCCTGCCTCGCTCTGCAGTGTGCTAAGAAGTATGATGTTGCCATTCTTCCTAGATGAAGTCTTTTATTCCTGCAACTGGATACTTATGTTACTTCAATCCTATTTACGAGCTGACATCTCATTCTTCATTAAATCCTTTTTGCATTTTAATGACCATTTTATTTTTGCTAGCAGAACCATCGCAATGCTATCTAGATCACCCTTTGTAAGCATGAATTGAAATTCCTGTGTGCTGTAGAAACAGTAAAAGCCAGAGTTCATTCTCCATTATTTCTGGGTGTCCTGCCCCGTTTGGGAATAAGCCATGTTACGTGTACAGTGGTACCTACACTGATTCTGCACTTTGCAGCTTAACTGAGCAGGATGTTTACGTTAGGGCACAATGCTCATGAGCAGGCCAACTGTGGCCCAGAAGTACTTAGACAGTACCTGATAATGGAGACTTGATTATATATTAATTTCACAGAGGATTACATTTAGGCTATTGAATTCACAAAAGATAAAGTTTCAGATCACAGAGAAACAAACAGGTTCAGGCATGAACCAAAGAAAGGTCTTAGTTGGCTAGTAGACATATTGACTTGATATAATCTTTTATTCTTAGATGTGTTTCCTTGCTGCTGTGTAACTCTGTGTTAATTGATCTCTTAAAGCAATGAAGTTGCAGTTATTTTTGTTATTTGATGCTATTTGGGGACACAGTATCCTCTGTGTGTCTGGCTCCATCACTTTTCTACTTTTTTTCATGTGTTCTGCCTGTGCTGGCAGAATTTACCCTCCTCAAAGTGAAATATTCTGGCCATGAGCTCATGTATACCAGAGAGTCGCTTCTAATTTATACTTGTGCATGTTAGAACAGCAGTTATATCAGGATTTTGGTTTCAGCATGCAGACCTAACTGGCAAAGCAATAAAAGGCATTGTAAAAGGTGATGGTTGTTTTTTAACCACACTTGGAGATTCAGTAATCATATTAATCTCAGCTGAATTGATTAGCTTCAGTGTCTTTCTGCATGAGTGCTCATTAATACCTATGGCAGAGATGCTTTGAGATGATCAAGTTTTAATCTAAAAAATCATACATGTTTAATAAATTTGACATCAGCAACAGGCAAGGCAGTGTTTTGCCAAGTTCATTGCCAAAATCACCCTTAGCTGACAGCTATACTAACACAGAATGTGACTCTAGCTGAGGAAAAGACCTTACAGACAGGATTTCTCTATGTGCATAAGCAACCACATTCTGTATTAGGAGAACAGGCAAATACAGAGCAGTTTGCACTTGTTCAGTTCTACAGCAAAATCCTAAAACTATGCTGCCTGGCCCAGCTACTGTTCTTCTTCTGGCAGCACTCCAGAAATACTGTAAAGCTTGGTCAGAAAACCCTTCATGTTGATTTCCTGGGTAAGAGAGATCAGGAACGTCCATCAGTCTGTGCTTGTTCACAAGCAGCAACACACCCACTCATTTATTTCCATGTAGGCCAACCAGTGAAATACCTCAGCAGGGACCAGCTGGGGATGAGGGGGGTAGTGCCCCTGCCACATCAGATCACGCCAAGCCAAATACAGTGGTGTGACAGAAAAAGAGAGAAAACCTTGATGGAAAGCAGACATAGAGTTGAAGACTGTGGCTTTAAAGAGAGTGAATGGAGAGAGCCTTTGTAGAGTTTTAAGACCCCATGCTGAGTCTGAATGCCAGGTTGTACAGTGTATGTATTAAATGCAGAAATAATAGTGCCTAGTAAAACACACTTGATCCATTTTTACAAATGATGTAATGTAACTGTCTGTGTGAAGTAACACGTTCTTGTGACTATCCACCTTCTAATCCAGAGCCATGCATTAGTGTCATAGCTGTGCTCTCGCTGCCCTCTAAGCCATGAGTCACCATCTTTCACTTCCTCAAAGAATTACAGGCAGAAGAAGGTGGCTGTTGCTTGGTATCTCAAGGGCTTTCTCTGCTGCTATAAGCAGGAAATTCACACACTTTTTTCTTTGTTGGTTTTTTTTTTTCCCCTGGATGATCAGTGTGGTCAGTGCACACCTGAGACTCATAGCAAACCTCAGGCAAAGAGAGCACTGCATGGGAAATTTTTGTTTCTGCATGTTGCCTCACCTGTCTGCCAGATCTTACCTGTCCTTTGGTGGAAGATCAGCCATCTGTTAGCTACACAGCACTGATCACTCTTTGGCCCTCGCTGAACCAGAAAACAACTAATACTGCAAAATCTTCTTCCTCGAGGGAAAGGAACACCCTGGACATGTTCAAAAAGGGATTGGACGTGGAACTTGAAGCCATGGTTTAGTAGTCATGAGGTGTTGGGTGACAGGTTGGACTTGATGATCTTTGAGGTCTTTTCCAACCTTATTGATTCTATAATTCTATGATGTGAAGCTCTGTTGTTGGTATTTACCAGCATATAGTGTGCTGTCAATGTGTCTGAACAACTATTGACTGCCATTAGGTTTTAGAAGGTGCATTTGGTGTTCCATTACTACTAAGTACTTGTGCAACCAAAATACAGCCTGATTCCCCACTGCCCTGCACCTGGTCAGTGCTCTCCATCTGCAAAGTGCAAAGTACGTGATAAAGGCAAATAACTGCGAATTTTCCAGTCACTGGTGGTATTATTTTGTACCCATTTACAAGGCTACATAGTGCTAAATGACTGTGCCAGGTGCAGAGGGGAAGAGAACCTGACCCCCTCCAGATTTAATCTCTCCCCTGAATTAGGATTAATTTTTCAAAGCAGACAGGATGTTTCTGCTTTCCTCGGGGTGTGTGTGTGTTGGGGGAGGGCGCACAGCACACAGATGCAGTGCAGGAGCAAATATGATGATAGCCTTGGAGTCAGTCCTCTCTAACAGACAGAGCACGAAGCAGCAGAGTTTCTGCTTCACCGGACATCTGAAATGTCCTCCCGAAATACGGGCAGGTAAAACTTTTTTGTCACACTATGTCATTGTGTGACAATTCCAGCCCTTAATCCGGGGTTCCTAGGGCAGTGGCTGAAGTCTTGTGGGTAGGTCTTGATTCCACCGTTGCATGTGTTTGGAAGGCGGGAGCCCCAGACTGATGATCCGTTATTAAAAGCAAGTTCTGTGGTTGAGGCAGGAGATTTGCTTTAGGGATGACTGTTACTCGAGAAGGTTTATGGTGTTGGCTGGGGCATACTCTCCCGTTTGTATCAGCTGACGTAGCTTATGTCTGATAAATGACTAATAGCATTTCTGCAGAGGTGTTACTGGTTACGGATTAAGATAATACGCACACTTTCCCCCCCCTGCCCTTGGGAAGGGGCAAGATTTGATGTTTGTAAACCACTGCCAGGGCGTCAACAAGCCAGTGCCGCCCGCTCCTTCCCACACCGCCTGCGCCTTTCCAAGCACAGCCCCCGGAGCAAGCCCCGAGCACCCTGCTCCTGCCGGGCCGCGGGGCAAACCCGTTTGTGCCAGCCGCCGGGCTGCCCCGGGCTGGCTGGCTGTGCCGCCGGGCAGGTGCCGGCGGCGGAGGGAGGGAGCGGGCCCGGCGCCCAGGTGGGGCCGGCGGGAGAGGGCGCGGCCCACGGCGGGGGGTGGGGGGCTGGCCGGGGGCATCGCCCGCCCCCCCCCTGCCCCGCCAGCGCTGCTGGGCTCCCGTGCGGCGCCGGCCGCCCCCGGCCGGTAGCGGCAGCCCTCCCGCAGGGCGGGCTCAGTGCAGGGGGCTGCCTGTCCTGCGGTCGCCAGCCCGGCTGCAGCCCGGCGAGAGGGGGGTGGCGGGGGGAGCTCGGTTGCCTCCAGGGCCGGTCCTCTGCCCCCTCCTTCTCTTCCTCCCTCCCGCCGCCGCGGCGGAGGGTTGCGCGGCCACCCGCGCCTCCCACCGCAGGGGCCTCCCCGTATGGTCCCCGCTGCTGCCATGAGCCAGGCCCCGACCCCCCGCGGCCCTGACCCGCCGGAGAGCGATGCCCACAGTGGAGCCCCCAGCCGGGGCCCCGGCCGAGGGATGCCGCCGCCGCCCAGCCTGCCCCAGCTCCTCCACAAGTAAGAACCACCCCGTGTTCCGCCGGGCCGGGAGGGCGGGAACGCGGGCAGGCGCGGGTTGCTCTCCCTTCCCGGCGACGGTGCCCCCCTTCCTCCCCCGCGGCCAGACTGACAGCCGGGCGGGTGGAGGGTCGGCCCGGCACCGGCCCTGGCCGAACGGTGCCCTACGGGGCTAAGCCTCGCCTCCGCCGCCCGGTACGGCGCCCGGTGACGGGGCCGTCCCCTCTGATGCGGGGCACGTATACAGCGAAGGTTAGAACTGGTCCCGCTCCCCAGACGTGTCTGCTCTGCGAGTCCTTGTGTCTCTTTTCCGAGGGGTCGCCCCGGCGTCGCATCTGCTCTGGGAGCTCGGTTGGGAAAGTTTTCCTGGCCTTTCCGTGCTGGAGGCCGTGCGGCGGTGCGTGTGGCCGCCCGCTGTGCCTGTCGCCCGCCCGCTGTGCCCGCCAGCCGCTGCGCTGCTCGGGGCGCCGGTCTCTCCCTCTCGGGCCTGGGGCAGGGGCTCGTGTGATGCCAGCAACGATCTCATCTCGGCAAAAGTGCCACGGCAAAAGTAACCTGTGCACGCCTGGAAGGCTCGTTAACGAGGGCAGCGGTGCGAGTGGGATTTTGCTGTTTCATTTTCCGTTCGGAAAGAGAAGGGAAAAGTACTTTTGTTACCCAGACGCGCTGGCTAATTGAGAAGCTTGAAGACAACCCAAATGCTCCATAGTTAGTACGTGAAGCTTGAGAAACGCTTCAGTTATCTGTGCAGATTCAAGATGGTTGCATGCGCTGGATCTGATTTTTCACGAGTCGTAACGTGGTAGAAAACATAGAGGCTTCTAACAGCAGTAAACTTACTAACGCCCAGTTAGGGAGCCGTTAGCATTGCCTTCTATTACTTTTAAGATTTGCTTCTCGAGCTGGCGAGTAGGACGCTGGGCGCTGCGCAGCAGCGTGGGGCGAGAAACGCTTTTGACGTGATGTCCCAGGCCACCAACGGGACTGAGGCTGTGCCCGTCCGACAAGCGACGTGCCAGGATGACACAAGGCACTGTTGAGCTGCGGCGGCCTCACCGCTGGGCTAGTGCCGCTCTCCTGCAACAACTGTTTTATGAAAGGCACTGGGCTAGGTCACCTCTTTTACCAGTTTGTCAACAAACCCCAACAATGTAACTAACGGAGGAAATAATTTCAGTCCTCTCCCTTGTGTTTACAAAATACACATGTCTACGTAGATAAATACATATGCGCGCGTGTGCTTTAACGCTACTGCAAACTTTTGAGTCTGGACGTTATTTTAAGTCGGGAATTGCATTATAAATATGTATGAAACGGGACTGTTAAAGTTGCTGTGGAGCATGGCCCGTAAATTTCTCAGAGCTTGGGTTTATTTTTGTTGAGTTGCTTTTCAGCCGTGCTTTGTAACTGAATTGTGAAAACGTTGACACTTCTCGCTACCCACGATTTTGTTCCTAACTGGAAATACAGACTTGCAAGTTTGCATTGAAACTTGAAAGTTAACGGTCTGTTCCTCAAGCTGCTGGGCAGCTGCAGCTCTACCTATGAATGGTAATTTGTACTTAGCCAAAATCAGTCTCAAGGTTTAAAGTATGGTCTCTAAACATGGGCCTTGTTTTGTCACATCGATCAAGACTTTGTGTGGACGCGATAGTCAGATAGGTGAAGCTGTTGAGACTGCTTCATGATTATGTTTCTAATGTGGCATGTGTTGTGTGCAGAGGCACTGTGGCTTTTGCTGGTCGTGCCTGCTAGCAAATCATAGGTAGGAAAACTTTAAATGGTTTCCATTCGGGCCTATCTTTAATGGAAAGGTTGGAGAGAGGGGCCACGTTCGGACCGTTCTTTGTCATGGTAACGTGACACAAAATAGCAAATGTCGAACGTCTCCATCTAAGGTCCTGCAACTTGATCGTGTGGTGGTGTAATCGTGCAGCACAATTTGGTGTGTGCCTCTGTGTTTACCTGATGAGTAAGAGATCTCTATCCTGAATTAAATTGGAAACTCAGGAACACTATGTTTCGCTTTACTGGTAACAACTTGGCGGTTTATAGTCCGAGTTGAATATTTGGTGATGGGTGGGAAGGAAGACGTTAGGGAATATCTTAAATTGCTCTTCTCAATTTGTTTCTAATATGACAAGTGCTCTGACTGGCAAAATAGGATGGAAGGGAAAGTAATGAATCTTCCACAAAATCAAGTCATTGCTAGGAAAGAAAACATTCTCATTTCCCAAGCACTTTGGTTTCTTTTCTTTTTTAACAGTTGCCATCTTTTTACTTTTAGTCTAGGTAAGTCTGCAGCCACTGACGGCGGGGAGGTCATAAAATCTCCTGGTGTTTAACTGGATCTCCTTGTTTCGATGACTCTGATTTTTATTGTGCCATTTAAACTTTAAAAACCCTCGGGATTCCTTTCTTTTTCTGTTAAAAAACTTTACCGATGTTAGGTGAACACCAATATAATTAAACAAAAATTACTTCCTACCCGAGCAGCTGATAAACTTTCACTGTGAATAATGACCACTGAACAAGTATTTAACAACATTAGGGCTCTGAAATGGTGTTTGTAGCAGCTACAGTGGCTGAACTCATGCAACCTAGGTAGCATGTTACCATATTCTTTAAATGCCTCTCTGCTTTAACGTTTGTAAATGGAATTTTAATGATAAAATGTGACTGAATTCTTAGTTTGAAATTCTTTGCAGCTAGTACTTGACTACAATAATATATCAATTGAAATGGGGCGCCTACATGTTGTACTTTTCCCCCCTGAGTGACACCATCATTTCAGTTGATAATAGAGGTCCAGTAATAAGCTTCACAGTTAAAGCTTTTTATCTGTGCAGGTTGTTGTAATCTTTGATGGGAAGAAACTTCTCATTTTCCAAAACTAAAAGCCTTGTTGCAGTCAAATCAGTTCCTGAAGTCATAGAGCTGGGATGGAAAAGCTGGATTTCCACACTGCAGAGAATGACTTGCAAAACCCTGTGCTTGCATATGAAATAAAGGGGGAAACTGAGAAGATGGAGGACAGTTGCAATGGGGTTGGTTAGTGGTCATAAGTGTTTTCTGCTGTGGTTATGTGGAAGCAGTGGAAATGCAGGTTAGGGTCTGTGGTATTGGCAAGTGAAACACTTTTGGCATATCTCTGAGGAGTCCCCAGATACCTGTTCTGCACTGAAAGGTTGGATAGCGTTTTTGGAACTGCTGGTTTGGGTTTGGTTTGGGGGGTTTCTCCCTCTGATGCTAAGCTTGCTCTTAGGAGAAAAGTTTTCTTGGCGGTGTGGGGGTTTTGTTTATAATTTGCAATTACATTGCAAAATGTGATTTTGATGGGGTTTTTTTTTAGATGACAGCTCAGCGTGTGACAACTTTTAGCACCTGCTCTTAAGATTGAGTGCCTAAGCAGTATGAAAGAGTGGAGACTGCTATTAATACTGCCAGTATCAATACTATCAATACTGTGACTCATGGCAACTAGCAATGGAAGTAACTGATGGAGCAACTGGCTGGAAATAACTGAGAGGAAGGATTGGGTGGTGGTCCTGGGGTAACTATGAAGGTGTTGCAGAGACTGCTTTCTGTGAGAGTTCTCACTTCAAACATGCTTCAAATAAACTCCATAATTAAAGGAGACATAACTGTATTGAAATGCAATCTCCTTATATGTTTTAATGGCTGGCTGCGTGCTTTTGATTCTAATGATTTGTCATGGGTAATATCTGTCCGGTGGAAACGGAGTGGTTTTTAACTCCCTGTGTTGATACAGCAGCATAACTTTGTTTTTTGCAAATGGAATAAAGACATCTTGTAACAATGGGGGGGAAATCCAAAGTTAATGTATTCTTTTTTTTCCTAAGGGGTTGTGCCCTGGAGATTTTGAGCTTCTCTAGGAGGAAAATGGAATTTCTAACATCTGCGCCTGAGTTGTCATCAGTTTGTGCCAGTTCTGGGGGCAGAGAGGAGTAAGCAGGCTGGTGCTGAATGCTTTTGAGTCTTTTATTTCCTATAGCAGAGAGGAGGAAAGTTGTTGGGGGAAAATAACCTCCAACTTTTTTTCTTAAACCTATTATGTTAAGCATGTGATTTTGGAGATTTTGTTACTTATTTGCTTCATTATGCTTTTATTTTGTGTAAAGTATAGCATTTTTCTTTTTTCTTTGTCTATCCCCCCCCCCCCCCAACTCAGGGTCTCTCAAGAGAGATAAAATATGAAATGTACTCCCATTATATACATTAGTCATGGCAAATAGTTTGGCTTATATGGCAAAGGCTGAACTGATACTTAACAAGGGGACATTAGCAGAAACACTGGTTTTACTGTTTCTCTTCTTACTGTTACTGATCCAGGCTTTCTGTATTTATTTGCCTTTTAAAGTACATCTCCAAAATCTGAGTGGCTTCCCTGCCCAACAGAGCCCTGAAAACTCGTGCTGTAACAACTGTAACAGCCCTCAATGGAGATGAAAACAAAATAGAGAACACTGTTGCAGTCTTAGCTGAGAAGCTTTACCGAAACAAGGGGCAGGGGCTGAAAAAGCAGAATGCGTAGTGTGAGACTTGCCAGGGAATGTGGGAACCAAACCTGCATTATTAAACTCCTCCTTTTGTTTCCCATTGATCCTCTCTGTATGTTACGAAACACACAGTGAGACAACGTTAATTTCCTTGGAATTATCTGTGTCCTTGCTGTGTAACTATTCAGATGAAACTACTCTAAGACTTTTCCTGACATTAAAATCAGAGCTTAAAATGTGTGTTAAAAAAAAAAAAAAGAAGCATGTGTGTATGGTGGGGCTGGGAGGAGGCAGGGACAGGGACACCTGTGGGCTGCTTCACTTCTAAGTTTAATTGCTTACAAAAAGTATCATGAGCTGTGATAATTACCTTTGAGTCTGGTAATTAAAATTTCTCTTTTAACATTTAGTTTTCTTAACATTTCACATTCAAAGTACTTTTAACAAAATACATTTTCTGGGGGGGGTGGAAACCAGTGATTCCTCCTGCATAGAAGGTGTGACCCAAAGCCTAAAGAGGACTTAGTCATACAAATGTTCTCCATTTAAAATAAAAGTAATTTCAAGTGTGGCTTGCTTTGTCTTGAAATCTGTTGTGTTTGTGTTTTGTTTCCTGGTTGGTTGTATTTTGAGTGGGGTTTTTTTGCTGGTTTGTTTTAAAACTCGAGAAAAGCCCAAGAAAATTGAATTTAAGGTTTGAAGAGGGAGCACAGAGATGCAAAGTGGAAAGAAATCAGGAAAAAAAACAATGCCTTGCATGCAAACATCTGCGTAGAATCTGCCTTGTATTATCAGCTGCCAAACAATTCTTAGTTGCCCAGAAATGTCAGAATTTTTTCACACATTTTTAGTGGAGAGGGAGGTAACAGCAGTGGTATCAAATTCAGTAAAAAAGAATTTGTACTTTATAAGAAGCAATGTAGTGAGTGAGTTTTAGACACAACACATGGCAGTGGAATCCTCTCTACTCAAATTAAGTCACCTGGATGTTGCTCTTTTACTGGCAGTTTAATGCTACTCTCCCCATCAATAGGAACCCTGGGAAATGTGTTCTGGTTTTCCTCTTTATTCAGCTCTTGTCAATTCAAGGCACCTAACAGTGAGTAGCTACCTGACCTGCTGAGTTGCTGCTATGCTGAGGTGGTGATGCTGCTAAAATGTGTCTGGCACTATTTGGAGGAAAGAAAACCGGGGATGGCTAAAAACCTCAGTATTTCTTAATTCTCATCCTTTTGGGGGGCTGTCAAAATGGGAAGAACGAGATCTTCAAAGTTATATTTATACCAAGCCTGTCAGAGGTCAAGGAACATGTGGATGATCCTCTTAGTTGTATAGTTTAGGTTTTTGTAGCTCTGTGAGGAGCAGGGAGTTGGATGCCATGATCCTTTTGGGTCCCTTCCAACTTGAGAGATTCTATAATTGCAGAATTTTCTTTAGGGTGATAAAAAATGGGTTGTTTTTATGAAATAATAATTTTAGTCACTTCAAAATGCTCCTTCAAGCAGAAACTGCTTATCTGAAGAGTGAGCTGTCTGGGTATTTCTGGGTTTGTTTTTTCTTTTTTTTTTTTTTTTTTTTCCCCTCTTTTAATTTAAATAAACTCCTTTGATCTGATTGTCAGTTAGGCACTTTATCAGACTGACTTCATTCCCCTGAATATATTACCACCCCCCTTCCTACTCTCCATCCTTTGTAACATTTTATAGTTGATTTAAGGATGTAATTGCTCTGTTAGCCTCTGCCCCTCTATGTCCAGCTGCTTTCTCTTTGTCACGCTAATGACCTGTCACAGTGAAGCTTCCACTTGACCAGAAAACCTGCCCCTTTGGGTTTTGGAAACGTTTAATATCTGTCCTGTTCTGACAGCTCGACCTTAGCCCATTTTACAAATGCCTCTTGTCTAGTTAGACAAAAAAATACCAAATCAAAGCATGGTGGATTGTGTTGCCCGAAGGGGCAAAGGCTTGCTTTCTTAAAGGATCAGTATTTGTGAGTGTACAGGCAATTATTCTGCTGTAGGCTTACTGGATTTGTGTATCTATGTATCTATCCATCTGTGTAAACTTGTGAAATCACAGAATGTTAGGGGTTTGAAGGGATCTCTAGAGATGGTCCAGTCCAATCCCCCTGCCCAAGCAGGATCACCTAGGGCAGACCACATGAGAGTGGACCAATGGACAATGGATCCAGTTTTTCCCTATTCATGTGTTTCAAGAAGCCCTTCTTGTTATCTTTCACCTCTCTAGTCAGGTTTAGTGCCAAGAGACCCTTGGCCTTCCTTGTTGCATCTCAACATGCTTTGACAGTATTTCTATAATCCTCCCAACTGCCCAGATCCTTTTCCCCTTACTGTAGACTTCCCTCTTCCATTTGAATTTTTCTAGCAGCTCCTTGCTTATCCATGCAGGTCTCCTGCCTCCTCTACTAGGTTATTTTTTTTTTTCCAAGGGTGTACATTTTTCTTGAGCTTGGAGGAGGTGGTGTTTAAATATTAATCTGCTCTGCCTTGCCATCTAGAGCCCTAGCCCATGGGACACTTTTAAGTAGCTCTTTGAGTAGGACAAATTTAGCCCTCTTAAAGTCCAGGGTAGAAGTTTTACTGTTTGCCCTGCTTCTTTCCAAGCCAATACTAAACTCTATCATTTCATGAGTTTAACTGTGAGTTTAGCTGATACTAATTGTACCCCAAGCTGTGTATTTATCTTGTGCATCTGAGGAACTGTGAGGAAGGTGGATGCTTCACCTCAGTTGTTTAAAGACATGCGGATATCTCACAAGCCTTTGCAGAATGGTCCAAAGATGCCATGAGCCTCACCTGACTCTGGGGGTGATAACCAGTCTTTACCTATACTGGTTTTGCAGTGTAGTTCATCTCTTGCATGTTTTTAACTCTAAAGCCTTGTGTTATGTGAAATGTCAGTGATCACAGAATCACAGAATTTCAGGGGCTGGAAGGGACCTCGAAAGATCATCTAGTCCAACCCACCAAATGGTTGCTGCTGATGGTTACTGCTTTAAGAAGGTTGGGAGAATATTCTGCTGTATCCCTTCTGGGTGTACTACTTCTTACTAGGAAGAGACAGGGTAAGTAAGCGTCTAACTGCTGTTCCCATGAGTAATGTCTGCTGCTGGCCAGAATGAACAGAGAAAGTGGTATTGTGGGCAGGTTAGGAGCAGGCTTCTTGGCTGAATTCTGATCACCTTATCCCTTCCATGGCTTACATGCTTTTGAGATCCCAGAAGCATGTGATGTTACCCAGTCTCAGCTTTCCTCAACTTGCCATCTGTACAGTAGGCTGCAGAGTATTAGAATTCAGGCAATTTGAATTTGGGGGTGTCAGAAGCTACATACAGTTCTATCCATTGTGGCTTTTTTTTCCTAGAGGGGTTGCAGGTGTGTGAGTTGATGGTGTCTGTGAGCTGGGACCACTTCTTCAGAAATGTGCAGGAGTTGCTCTTGCAATTTCTATTTACATTTGTATCTTTGTTTTAAGGAATAGACTTGAAGTACCTCTTCAGTAAGTTGCTTGATGGGTGATGCTCCCTTTCCTGTGGTTAACAAATACTCTTCAGTGGGCTTTTGCATTTTGTATAGCTGAAAAGCAGCGGTAAACTGACTGCAGTCTGTTTCTGCAGTAGGAAATATTATTCTTGTCTCTGCTGATTCATGTGTTCTCTTAGGGGAAGATGTGCTAAGTAATATTTTAAGTTGATGACACACAGGGTTTATTACACTGACCGACTTGTAGTGGTCTCCTTTTGCGTTTTGAAAAGAAAACCAAAACTGTAAAATAAAATTGGTAAGTACTTACTGAGAACAAAGTGCTGTATAATGCTTTAACAATGCCTCTTTCACCCTACGTTCTGTTTTGCCTCAAACTGGAGTGAGAGTTGATTAATTTCTGGTACAGAGTAAGTTTCCCCTGGAGAGCTGCGCATGGCTACGTGTGCTTGCGTGGTTTGCGGTCTAGATGCCACTCCAGAGGGTGCCAGAGATTTCCGTTGTCAGAGACTACGCACAGTTCTCAAGACTGACAGTGGGATTTGGAGAAAAGGTGACTCTTGTCTCCTGACACCATAGAGAGAAATATTAGCAAAGTAGGGTGAGATTTTTTTTTTCAGCACTGGGCTTCTCTTATCTTTCAAACTCTTCTATTAACACAACTTAACATTCACACCCCGACAGTCCATGTGCTCTGTGTCATCCATTTGTGCCCTGCTCATGCCACATTCTTCTAAGGTCACCTACAGCTTCTTTCCACTGTCCTGCCAACCAACAACCAAATATTGAGCTTTTTTCTTTATTTACCACTTCAAGGTCACTATTCTGTCCTGTGGCAACACCTTCTCCTCATGATACAGGCAGAGCTTACCCTTTTGCTGGCATCATTCTGTCAATTGCCTTTGAGATGGCCAGAGAGGTTGGGTTCAGGTTACTGTGGCCTGTGTTATGCTTAGGAAAGTGTTGTTGATGTGTATATAGGTGAACATGTTTGTAAGTAATACAGAAGAACAGTGGTTGACTGGGATGGTGTTTATAGATACAGCTGTTGGCAGCATGGGCAAACAGATTCCTTAGTAAAATGGTGTAAACAAAAGAACCAAAGTTCTGTGGTAATTCGGTCCAAGTGAACTCTTGCATTTTCTGCACTGTTTTGGATATTATTTGAACGTACCTTCTCTTCTCCAGCTCCTGAAGAAGTGGGGAAAAGTGCTAACTGCTTCAAATTTGACAAGAAAATGTATGTTTGATCACATGCCAGTGTAACTTTGATAGTTAACTTTGACTTCAAAAAGACAAGAGATCATTACAGTTTAACCTCGATTTTGTATGTTTTCTGTATTGCAAAGCAATGAAGAATTTAATTTCCTTAAGAAAAAAAGAGTAAAATGGAAATTTGTAAGGACTTGAAGTGATTCAGTCATTTTGTTTAGGAAGTTAAAGTATATCTGAGTAAAGGAACACATTTTACGTATTACCCAAATATGTTGGGTGGCCAAGCCAGTTTGCTTGTCAGTGATGAATAAGACTTAAATTGCTCTTTGGATGTAGTGTATATTCTATGAGAGTGATCTTGCAAAGCCTTATTCATACACATGAGGATTACTTATGAGTGTGAGGCTTTAGAGGATCATATCCTAGCATTTAAGTCTGCGAGGCTTCATAACTATTTACTACTTGGTTGGTTTGTTCTTTTTTCCACGGGTCACTAGAATCCTGCACAGAAATGTTAAGAACAGTGGTTGCTGATAGGAGAGACCTAATACAATGGAAGCCAGAGGAAGTCATGGAATGTTGCTTTGTGTTCCAGCATTGAAAGTTCCCTTTTAAAAGAGAGCATGGAGCTGTGCAGGGAGGCAGCACCAGAACAAGGGGACACAGTCTCAAGCTGCGCCAGGGGAGGTTTAGACTCTTGGTGAGGAGAAAGTTCTTCACCAAGCGAGTCGTTTGTCATTGGAATGTGCTGCCCAGGGAGGTGGTGGAGTCACCATCCCTGGAGGCGTTCAAGTGGGGATTGGACATGGCACTTGGTGCCATGGTCTAGTCATGGGGTCTGTGTTGATAGGTTGGACTCGATGATCCTCGAGGTCTCTTCCAACCTCAGTTATACTGTGATACTGAGTACGGATGGATTAGTGTTCCTCTGTGCTGCTTAATAGCATATTAATGGTCTGACATGTTTTAAATCCAATACTCTGCAGCATGTTAAAGCCTTGGTAGCTGTAGGGATTTGTAGAATTGGAGGTGGAGAGGGTTTTACAAAGAGACCATCAGCTCCTCTCTACAGTGCTGCACTTGACATGTGGCTGTCACTGCTGTCTTGCAATTTGTGCTGAGCATTTGAGAGAAAAAAGGCAGTCTCTTAACATCTCTCTCCTAAGCTGGCTCCTCTCTCTGTTAGCAGGAATTTTTGTTGTTGGTACATTTGCTGCAGATATTTAAGGGAATAATACAAAAGTAACAGATACAATTTTATATTTCCCCTGGTATATTTAAAGGAACTTTTATAAATTTTATGATGATGCCATTTAAAAAAACAAGGAATTATGAAGATCCTCTACTATTAGCCTAATTCATATGCTAAGGACATAAAATAGCAGCAATTAGGATTACATTCTGGATTGCTGGCATAATTCATGGGGGGAAGTTGGCTCTGAGCTGCAAGACAGCTGTTTGTAGCCTTTTCTGTACAACATACTGTCTCTTATTGTGCGTTTTGGCAGCACTTGGTGCTGCTCTGTTTGTAATCTCCTCCTGCTCTGTAGAATGTAATACCCTTGTACACAAAGATACAAACACACAGAAGAGAGACTCTCCACGCATTTCTCACTCATCTGTATAGTATGATAGATTTCTGTTTAGTATGTCTTCCTTTAAAGCATTCAAACCTGCCATTTGGCACTACTAAAATGTAAAGCTGTATTATGTGAAAGTTGGTAGCAGTGTTCCAAAGCTGAGCACTTGATTGGCAAGTTTTAGCTGTGAGTAAATTTTCACAGCTGATCCATAAATCCCCAACAGACCATTAGGAGCTTCAGAGCAGCTCTGGCAAGCTCTCCTACAATAATTGTAGTTTTAAGTTTGTTATATTTAGTTTTCTCACCTCTTAGCTGGATGCCAGGAGGACCTCACTAGAAGCAAACCTACTCTGTGTATACTTTTTCCTCCAAGTTGGCGTGAGTACAAACAACACACAGTGTGGGAGGAGGGCTTTCTGGTTGACTCCCAGTGGACAAAGCTGAGACCTTCCAAGGGTGTGATTTGTGACAAATATCCCCCAAATCTGGATCATTTCAGTAATTCAAGGCCACTTGGAATATATAATTTCTCACCCCTCACCTCCAGCCCCTGCTCTTAAGAAATAACAGAATAATCAAGGGAGGCAGAGAAAACACTTTTTCAAGCTTAAACATGACAGAGTTGTGTATAACTTTGGGACAGAGACAGCTCTTAATTTAAAGGTAATTGTAGTGATTTATCTGTAATGAAGCTGGCAGAGTGAGTAGCTCCTAAGAGTTGACCACTGCTCTAAGAACAGAACTGCATGGATGGCAGCAGTGAGGACAGTAGGCCTTTCCTTTCTGGTGCCAGGCTTTGGTGGAAATGATGTTGCTGGAGCCTGACTTTGATGGCACATCCACTTTAGGCTCTCTGCTATTTACACCTGCAGTAAGACCAGTGCCATAGCAACTGTACTGCATCTTTGGTAAGATCTGAAGAATGTTTCTTAAATACTAGATCTCCTCTGGGTAGCTTGATAAAGCCAGAGAAGAGGTTCCTATCAGTCACCTGGGTTTGGATCCTGGCTCTGGAAACCAGCTCAGACTTGGCTTTGAGCAATTAATGAATCTTTTTTGCACATTTCCTTCTGAAATCTAAACTTCTTTGCCCAAGATGTACTTGCCACTGGGTGGAGTCTGGTGTATTACTTTGCTGAAGGGACAAGGAGACTATGTAGAAGGGAGGGATGTGTCTGCATGGTAAACTCTTCCAAAGGGATATTTTTTTTCCCCTATCTAGAAGAGGGAAAGATAAACTGACTCTCTTTATCCTCTTTTACATTAAACCCAGCATTTCATATCTGTACCCCATCAATTATTTCTTTACACGGGATCCCAGTAGAGAAGCAACATCTGAACTATTTGTGAGAAGAAAAGGAAGAAGAATTGGTGGTGGTCTTTTAGTTGAAATTTCAAATGTAAGTTTTGTTTTGTTTAGAGCAAGTATAGCAGAAATTATATTAAAAACTCCTTCCAACAAAAATTC
This sequence comes from Melanerpes formicivorus, assembly GCF_026170545.1. Taxonomy (NCBI): domain Eukaryota; kingdom Metazoa; phylum Chordata; class Aves; order Piciformes; family Picidae; genus Melanerpes; species Melanerpes formicivorus. Next base: position 4,428,877 of record NW_027142358.1, on the reverse strand, counting down.
CTTCCTGTTAAAATCTCAGGAGGATCAGAAGCTTTGATTAGAGTCTTGGTAGGATAAGGACAGCATAAGTAACTATAAATAGCAATACAGTGAGTAATGATCTCGCCCTACAAACTTTGTGTTGAACTTAAGCAGGAGAAGGTAAAAATATCACCTGACAAGCTTCTTGCAGGGAGGCCTCTCTGATTAAAGTAGAGGGTTCTTCAGTAAAAGAAATGGAATTGGTTGTCCTTAGTTTCAAGTGCTTCAATGTCATTTGATGCAGGAAGTCAAGGGGGAGATGTCGTTCCTGCAGTAGGAATGGAGTGCTCACAATGCCTGGGTCACTTGCAGTATCTGACAAACTAGAAATACTAGGAGTGATAAGAGTAAATGAGCTAAACGTGTACAATTGAAATGCAGAGCATCCTCCAGAGTGTCTGCTGAGAAGGACACTCCAAAACCTCTCTGGGTAGCCTGTTCCAGTGTTCTGTCACCCTCACAGTGAAAATGCTTTCCCTTTTGCTCATGTGGAACCTTCTCTGCTCCATCTTGCACCCATTGCCGCTTGTCCTGTCACTGGACTTCACTGAGAGGAGCCTGGATCCATCCTCATGATGCTAGCCTTTGGCAGGGTGTCCTCACCTAGTAATTCTTCTACCTGGCAAATAAAACTTGCAAATGCTTACTCACAGGAATAGCTGGAGTGAATCAGTGACCAGTGTTCAGACAGGTAAGAAATTTACGGGTGGAGCTTAAGGTCATAGAATGGTCCAGGCTGGAAGGGAGCCCCAAAGATCATCTAGTCTGACGCCCCTGCAGTCAGCAGGGACATCCTTAACTAGACCAGGCTGCCCAGGGCCTTTTATAGATGAATCCGTTAAAAAAAAGGCTAAACATAAGAGGAGTCTTATTGGTGATACTTGCTCTAAAATACAAGCAACTGTGGAAGATGAGGGGGTAGTTTGGCACACCTGTTTTTCACCACAGTGTTACCCTGGACTCCTGCCTAGTTGTCAACCATCCCTGGCAAAATTAGCCTTAGTTAAAAAGCTACTTTTGAGACAGTTGAGAATGTTGAGGAGGATCTGGCTGTCACTTCAATTGCTGTCTCTTTGGGAAGAACATGTCAGAAAAAATAGCTCCATTCTGATTATCCTCCATTTCCACCATTCCCTGAAGGATGGAAAAGGTCTTGTGTGTGGTGGTATTGACCAGGAAGGGTCCTGCCCTGCTCTGGGAATTTGCCAGGCTGGGACAGTGTAGGATGAGCAGGGACCTGCTATAGGGAAGGTTTTGGTTGGATTAATCAGAGATATGTCAAGAAGGTCAGTAATGTGAGAGTGCCATACCCAGGAGAAGAATCAATCTTTATGTGGCAAAAAGCCTATGTACTTCTCCCCAGCTTCTTCGGGAGCACCTAGGCATTAGGCCAGCATTAAGTCAAGCAACTTCCTCCCCTCCCCCTGCTCTTCTGCAGTCTAGTCTTGGTCTAGCCGGTATCAATGTTTTAGTTAAAATGAGAATGAAGTTAAATTTATCTGAGGGTGCAAACACAGTAAGTTGCTTTTCCCTTTTCATGAGGGGAAAAAGTGGCATACTTATACCTTTAGTAATTGCAGGAGGCAACTGACAGGAAGACTTAGTAAGTTTCTTTTCCTGTGTGGATGTTATTTACCTGTGAAGCAGCTGGGGCGGCCGAGAGGTTCTCTAAGCTGTTGTGTACATGTTTTCAGAGTACAAGTGATTTGGAAGAAACAAACCGGAGTGTTTCCCTGATTGAAAGGGTGCCTAGACTTACCTAGGCCTACAGCAGGATATTAATAGAACATACTGCATTTCCTTCACAAAAATACGAAGGGCACTTTGCTGAGGAAAAAAAAAAAATCCTGCTGTGCCTTTCTGTCTTTGGGACCAGCTCATCACCCAGCTAAAATTAAAAGGTGAAGTCAGGCAGTTCTTGCTTTCTATTTTTAAACTGCTTCAGCATATGAATGTGAGTGTGAAATCTTTCTTTAGGCCTCTCTTAACTTAATTACCTACTTATTCAAAATATTCTCTTCTCAAATTGCTGAGCTATAATTACATTCATCTTTTCTGTGGACATGCTTTAGCTGCTCGATGTTTGTTTAATTAGCTTTATGTTTAATTCCTAGTTCTGTGGGAGTATTATTTTTTTTTACAGTGATGGAAAGCTTGTGGTAAGTGTTTAAAGTCTATTTTGATCTGTGGAAAGATTAGCAAGTAGATGATGTTTTAATTTCTGTTCCATGGGTTTTTTTTCCTTCTGGAAGTCTACTTTCAGACCAAACAAAACAATGAAAGGAACTCAAATGAATGATTTTCATTTGACCTTAATAATAGAAAATGATTCAGTGACTTAAAATTTTTGGTTACAATTTCATTTCTTGACTCTTTTTTGTTGTTGTTGTTCTGTGCAAGCTTATTTCTGTTTTATTTTGTTTATGTGGCTTTTCTTTTGTTTGGGTGGAAGGGGTGTTGTGGCTCTGGCACAGGAGGTGCAGTGGAGTTGCTGATAAATGGTAGCTTTCCCCCATTCTTTTTCTGCCGATTTGGATATACTGAATTCTTCCTGCGTTTGAGTGAATCTGTGGAAAATCCTAGTCAACAGCCTTTGTGATTAAATCGAGTCGTCTTTGCCTGTATAGAGTAAGAATGTTTCCCAGGCTGGCAGTTTCAGCCTGCAGAGGGTGTGCTTCCCTCCTTCAAACCATCACCAAACCAGTGCCGCGCCGGTAACGCAGAGTCCCAGCAGCTCTGTGCTGGGAGCCCGGCATGCCCCCAGGGGTACGCAGGGAAAAGGGCGTCTGTCCGTCTCTGTCCCCTGTGACAGCTGTCCTTCAATTCTTTGACTGTCAGCTGTTGGAGGCATGGGCTATGGGACTTCTTCCCAACTGACTTACCCTTTCACGGTGAGGAGGACAGTCCTGAGAGAACACAGTGTTTCTTTGCATCCTCTTTGGGGACTGGCTGTTGATCCTAAACGTGGGACAAAATGAAGAGATGCACTCTTTCCTTCTCACGGTTTTTCTGGTTCTTTTGCCTTTGTCAGAGACAGCAGCTGTGGTGTCAGAGATCTTGGGCGAGTCTTGCCTCAGTTTCCCACACCTGGTCAAGCAGTGATCAGGCTTCACTGTGCTGGGTCATACTTGTTTTGTCAGGTATGTGGCTCTTGGGGAAGTGGTAAATTTTGAAAGGTATTACCTTCAGTGTCTACATGCTGCTGATGTATGAAGGTCCATATGTGATTCTACCTTGGACATCTCTGTGAGTCAACTGCCTGCTGTAAACTGGGTAGCTGGTACCTGGGGACAGCTGGTTGCACCTGCCCAGGAAAGTCCCACATGCTGCAGATCTGATTGGTGTACTTCCACATACCTCCCTCTCCCACTTACCAAAAATACGGGAGATTTCATAGGCTTGGGTGTTAGATGACAGCAGTGCTGGTGAGAAACGTTGCTATTCACAGGGTTTAGTGGCAGTGTTGTTAAATAGATAGCCAGACAGTGATGTTAAGTAACACAAACCTGGAGCCACAGTGTGTGGAGGACACATCTTCCCATGCCAATCTTGGTGCTTGGAACAGCTTACCCATTAATTTGTTCCAAGCTTCCACTCCCTCCCTTCCCTGTCCAGAAAGCCCTTGGCAAACCATCTCTTCTGTAAATCCTCTTGCCTCTGCTGGCCGCTGCTCCTGTGCTCATCCTGTCCTGCCCCCATTTTTCACTTCAGGTTGAAACTTTGTCAGCAGAGAGAATTCTGTGAGCATTTTAAAATCCTGTAAATAAATACACAGACCCCTTATTCTTCCAGAAATGAAGAGCTGCATTTTATGTTTTGAATGCAGACAGGATGTTCACCTAGACAGTGGGGGGAGTTTTATGAGGTTAATTATATTCATAGGTTTTATTCTCTCCAACTGGAGACTGCAGTCCATTATTAGAGATGCTGAACTAACAGTACCTGCAGAACTTCTGCTGCTGTTGTCATTGTCTGCATCTTCTGCTGCTGTTTGGCTTTCAAAACTGATCAGTGTTGTGTGTTTTTTTTTTCTAAATGGCCACAGTTACTGTGCATTAGTGAAGCACAGGCTTGACAAAAGCATCTTGACAGAATCAGTGAGTTTTAACAGTGTTCATGTACTTAAGTGCTTGAAATGGAGCCTGACAAATTTGTCCTCTGGAATCTTGCGTTATCTTTTGGCCATTGGAAGCGAAGCACCTGACAGCATTAAGCTATCGGAAGGATTCCCAGACATGGGCAAGCAGCCATTATGGACATACTAATCCACACCAGCAGATTGGGACAGTTTTTGATTTACTGCCACTCATCTGTTCAGTATAAGCTGGAGATCAGCACAACAGTTACCTTTTAATTTGATTGAGGAGTACTGAAAGGGAAAGGAGAATTCTATGGGTATGATGCACATCTGATAGAGTTGCTAAATGGTGAACTTTCTAGATAATCTCCAAAGTGAATTTCTCAAGGTGGTCAAAGGAACTGTTTTGTAATTCCTCCTCTGTTAGAAAAGAGACACTTGAAATTTTCTGTCCTTCTCAACAGACTGGATTAAATAACTGGAGAACTAGACACTGTGTCTGGATTTCAGCAGCTTAGGCATTTATACACTTGTTTGAATGCTGCAGGGTTTACACTAACAGATTTATTGGCTGAGCTAAACCTATGGTTATAAACTAGATTATACAAATTCTTACATTGTCTTCATATTGTAGCTTTAAGTAGTTTTAGTAGTAGACTTCTATGTGAAGAATTTGAAGCATCCTCATTTTTATTTCCAGAAGTGGCACATGAAATGTGTGTATTTAAGTGGGCAATAAAACTAAAGAGCCAGGTCATAAAGCACTGCTCACTAAAACATACAAAAAATAATACAGAGATTCCTGTCTGGTAATCTGATAATGAAACCAGAGGAAGTAACTCTCTTGGGTAGCATATCCTGCAGGTGGGATAGGAGACTTCTATCTGAACATCAGTAATAAAGATTGTGTAATATTTCAACATTTTTATGTGTGCATGCATGGACTTGGACAGTTTTGTTTATTTAAAGAATTCCAGTTTCAGAGCTCGTTCACAATTTTAGCTATGAATATTGCTAAACTTTCCCAACAGAAATAATCCTTCATGGTCTCCCACACAGCTGTTGTGCTCTCCAGAAAGATTTGTACTCCTTTAACCAGGGAGTTGCGCAGAAATGGTTTAGGATGATGATTGTTAGGGTTGGAAGGGACCTAGTTCCAACCCACCTGCCATGGGCAGGGACCCCTCACACTGGATCAGGCTGCTCAGAGCCACATCCAGCCTGGCCTTAAAAACCTCCAGGGATGAGGCTTCCACCACCTCCCTGGGTAACCTCTTCCAGCGCTCCCTGGGCAACCTGTTCCAGTGTCTCACCACCCTCATGGGTAAGAACTTCTTCCTAACATCCAGTCTGAATCTACCCATTTCTATTTTCTTCCCATTCCCCCTAGTCCTATCACTACTCTGACACCCTAAAAAGTCCCTCCCCAGCTTTCCTGTAGGCCCCCTTCAGATACTGGAAGGCCACAATTAGGTCTCCTCACAACCTTCTCTTCTCCAGACTGAACAACCCCAACTCCCTCAGTCTGTCCTCATAGGAGAGGTGCTCCAGCCCTCTGATCATCCTTGTGGCCCTTCTCTGGACACCTTCCAGCACCTCCAGATCCTTTCTTTAATAGGGGCTCTGGAACTGGATGCAATACTCCAGGTGGGGTCCCACCAGAGTGGAGCAGAGGGGGAGTCACCTCTCTCGACCTGCTGGCTGTGCTTCTTTTGATGCAGCCCAGGATGTGATTTGCTTTCTGGGCTGCCAGTGCACACTGGTGGCTCATGTTGAGCTTCTCATCCACCAGCACCCCCAGGCCCTTGAGGTCCCTTCCAACCCTCACAATTCTATGATTCTACGTATATGCTAAACTGTATTGTCCTAAAGGTCCATTGGTTTCCTTCTGGATTTCTGGAGCAGTGTTGATACAATGGAAACTGTCTTTGTATTCTCAGGGAGTGATTTTAAAAAGCAAACAAACTTTAACTGTTCCAAATTGTCCCTCAACAGTTCAGCTTTTGTACCAGTTGAGACTTCAGATAATTTCATGGCCCATGGCACAACTTAAATTTGATTAGTTGCCCCTAATATTACTACATTTGTAGTAAGTTTGTGATGAGGTTAGCCTGACCTGGTTGTTTGGAGGGTTGGGGATTGTTGAGAACACTGTATAAGCTTGGCTTTGTGTAGAGAGAGCATGTGTATGTATATAAATACATTATGGGTATATATAAAGATATTTTCTTGAGCTGTGGATAATCACCCTGTTGTGTATCTCTCCAGGGATACTGAAGTCTTCAAAATAAAATAGGAATGGCTGCCTGGGAAAGCCATTTCAGAGGTTTAATTTGCTGTGCTCTCTGCAGGTTGCTCTGTCAAGGGCTTACTTATCTTTGTCTTCTGGGAATAAAAACTATCTCAAGGACCACAATGGGATGTGTTAGGCCAGGATTATCTGTAAAGGGGATCCACCGTGAAACTAAACTGCTGCGTGGTCTGGCTTCTCTTGCGGCAAGACTGAGCCCTGCAGCACGCGCATCGGGGGCCAGAAATAACATAGGATGCTGGTCATTCCTCATGAGAGAAGTGGATGACACTAAAGGCAACTGTGACTATACAAAATACAGTATTTGGTTGCTGAGTTGCCCTCTGATGCATTCTTTGTGCAGCATTTCTCTTCAGCTGACCATAAGAAGTTGTTTTCTGTTCCTACCATCACGGGAATAATGTACAGAGCAGGAGTAACCTATAGCCTCTTCGACTGCAGTGGCTCTGTCCACTGCCAGCCTGTCCCACCCACTCACTGAGCTGTTTGGGGCGGTGACCTTAAATTTCTATGTTGCTATCAATTGCCATCATACTTTAATCTTGCTGCATACCTAACAGAAGCTGCCAGCCAGTCACTGGGGTATCTTCAAATCAACTCGCTGGGCCTGGAGGGCTCTATCCCAGTATGATTTCTCTAAGCTATATATATTCTCATATATATATATAATTGGTTAAGGGTATAAGCTGAAATTCAAATTTGTACTTAAATATGTTTTTTATTTCAAACAGTATCCTACTAAGGATTTCAGTAACATACTTTACAAATCACTCTTCAGATGCCTTTTTTCTGGAGTTCAAATGGTTAGGTTATAAATGAAGAACAGGCTGGGGAGGTTTCACAGTATTAGTGATTGTCTTGTAATGTTTTCCAGATGGCAGAACATGATGTAATCCATACTGCCCAGTTTGTTTCACTGCATTATATACTCCATCATAGCCCATAAGTAACCAAGAGACTGTAGGAAGCTCATCAGGCTGTTAGGACGATAGCTGGTTAATCCAAATGTGCTTTATTACGTTATGAAAACTGCAGATTAACAAATCACTTGTTGGTGAATGCAGGAAGATTGATTGCTACTCAAAGCTCTTCGAGAACTAGATATGCAACTAGGATTAGTTTAGCTCATGCTACACTTCAGTGAATGAATTCCATTTTCCTCAGGGCTGTGGAGTAGTTTACATCTGTTCAATGGTAAATTTCTGTAGCAGCACTGGGTGGTTTTGATTCCTGTTCTTTGGAACCCTCTCCTTTGGGGAGGTGATGGAGATGTTTGTTTGTGGCTTTCTGTGTTGATCTGAAATAAAGCCACAGCTCTAGCATCGCTGGTTGTGTGGGCACAGTGGCTAAGGTCAAATTAATTGCAGCGTGCAGTTGCTTCTCATTCCACCAGTGCATGTGCAATAATGTTGTTTACTAATCAGTGCTTTTATTAGGCTGATAAACCATCATTTGAATGGCAAACCCATCACATTTAAGCAGGCACTTAGCTCAGGATTTTCTCCGCATTAATTGAAGGCGCCAGGGGTACTGTGCTGGGACAGGTGCAGTCTTGCTGTGCAGAAGCAGGATTTGAGGAGTACATGGGGAGCGACAACTCCCTGTGCATCTTGACATCCAGCTGTGTAGTGTTTCTCGCTTGAACCCACATCCAAGAAGACTTCCAGGGAATTAGGGCTGGGGTAGGAGGTCTCAAGCTGCTAGCAGCTACCCTGTAGAGCAGGTTTTGTCGGCACATCTTTAGGCTATTTGACGCTTGTGGGTTAAGCCCAGAAAAATGGGATGGAGAGAAGAGTAACAACAGAGACCAAAATACATGGTATTAACTAGCTTCTAGAAAGGAGAAGAAAGTTTCCTGAATTGGGTTCAGTGTCTTGCAATTGTCTCACCAGCCATGGAGCAACAGTAACCTTTACTGTTGGTAGGACACAGATCACTGGGCTGGTTGATCTGGCATGGCAATTCCTACCCTATCTACATGCATTCAGGCAAGGAGAGTTGGAACAGGAGCCGAGAAACACTAGCAGGAAGAGAGTTTTCAACACAGTTATTGTGTTGATGGTTGTGCCATGTTCGCTCTTGTTGCTGTTTTACCCAGTGACTTCCTCATCTGGTTTTCATCATGCATGGCATGGCTTGGCTGGTAGCTGTTTTTATTTTTCCTTTATCAAGTCTCTGGGGAATTCCACAGTTCAGTGTCAAAACATCCCCTTGTGTAAGGGAAGAGGCAAAGAGGAGAGGTTTACTTGATGCACATGTTTCATTTTACAGTTTCCTGATGATCTTCAGTTTGGCTGCTTGTAAGGAGAGCATTTGTTGTTCGTAGTTTGGCCTTGCTCATTGGCTCAAGCTGTCTTAGCTCACTGTGGTATTGCTGGTGATTAATGCACTTTGCCATTCTGATTTCTACGGCTTGTCCTGTGAAACAAAATTAATGACAGTGGGTTTTGGAAACTGAGTACAGAGAGCTAATTACATTTTTCATGAATATCCCTCAGCCCAGGGGAAGGGCTGTGGTGCTCAGTTTTGCAAAGCCACTTTGCCTCTTTCTCTGTGTCTTTCACAGAGTGTGTGGAAGATGGGTTCCCTAGTGAAACAGGGGCTGGGAGAGGGGACAGAACAGCAGAAAGAGTCTCGAAAGGAGAGTGTTTTCGTGCCCTTCTTTCACACCTCTTCTCCCTTTCCCCCCGCTGCTCCTCAGCAACTTTTCCTTCAGATTTTCAACGACAGAAAATCTTCCTAATCTTCCTGATGCCCTGTCATGTCATGAGCTACCAGGTCCCTCATTTCTCCACTACCAAGCCTTCTTCAGTTTTAATATTTTTTTTTCTTGTAAGAGCTGGATGCTGCTTCTTCAACAGCCAAACCGTGTCTGTAAAGCATGAAGTAGAAATAGCCATTGCTTTTACCTCTTTGCAAGAAATGCGGTAGGGAATCCCAGCAGATTCAACACCTGGAAAGGTTGTTCTGCAAAAAAAAAAACAAAAAACCAGCCTTCTGATTTAGTTTAATATGGTGAGAAGAGAGATTCAGCATTTGTTTTCCTGAGGTAGGTTAGGGATTTTCAGACTTGATAGTATGAGAGAACCTTGCTCTGCAAATGTGAGAGTTACCAAAAGCCTGAAAATGCTCTGTTGGCTGCAGCTTCCTAGCACTGTACAACCTCTACTCCAAAAAAGACTTTGTTGTTGATAGAGGGAGCAACTGTGAAAGACATTACCTCTTGGGGAGGGAGTAGAGAGCCCTTTTCCTGTATTTTAAAGAGACTATAAAACAAGTTGAAATCCTGCCTCAAAGGATTTTTGGCGTGCAGGGCACGGCTTGTAAGCGTAGATTTTGTGTTGGCTCAGCGCACAGACTGGAGGTCTCGTAGCCGTAAGCGCAAAAGGTCAGGATTGCATTTAGCCCATAACTATCAACTATGTGGTACACTGGGAGTCAGAGAAACTTGAGAAATTTGTTAAGGTGCTCTGAGCTTGATTTTGGTATACTGGGGTCGCTTTTAAAGTCCATGACAGTTTCAAGTAGCACTGCCGGTAGGAAAGTCAGTTGACCAAGATAGAGTGCTTTTAAAATATTTTGCTCCTCTTATGCTTTGTGTGAGTTCAGTCATCTTCTAATCATAAGAGGGGGGGAAAAAAAAAAAGCTATCTGTAAATGTAAAAACTCTGTCTAGAACTAAATTCTTTATACTTAACATGGTTAAAATCCTTTCATGTATTTTTTTTTTTCTCTTGCTGGAGTAATACGTGATTACTAAGTTAAGAAAATTACTCAGTTACAAGGGATGATGCAAATATCCCTTTAAAATTCTCAGTTATGTTTTTCTTCCCACCTCTGCCTCCGATTTTTAATTAATCCAAATGAGGCAATTTTTGTTCATTAGTAGTGCCATTCCATGCTTTGTTTTCTGGGAGCGCTGTGTTTCTGCAAACGGTCTGCAGCTTTCATAGGAAAGCTATAGAGCAAACCAGAAAGCACGTCTGCAGAAGTCACTTATTTCAGTCTTTAACCATTAGGCTGTACATACTAACCTTGCCATTTCTCTGTTTAAAGGTGGAGGTTTATGTAAAGCAACCACGTTACATGGCTGTTCAGTCTTTTGTTATACTTCCAGAAAAAAGAACATAGAACAGGATATAAAACCGATTCATTTTTTACTGTTTTTTTTTGCCTCCCCCCATTCATAAAGCTAAGAACCATCCAGATGTTGCCTTCTGTGCAGAGACTCCTGAGCAGGTTAGCTGGGGGATTGATGGGACACTGCAGTGTGGACGGGATAAGCAGTAGATAATCGCTCAAGTTTATCCGTTGGTCAACAATGGCATGTGGCACATCAGACAATTTTGCTGTAATTAAATATTTGGAGACATTAAAACAAATATTTGTTCACATTATAGCTCATTCTTGCTTACCATATCAATTTTACTAACTCTTGAAGAGAAAAATGTCCCCTTTTGGTGCCCATTCTCAAGATACAATGAACACAGCAATTCAAATCATTACCTCAAGAAGCTATTACTTTCCAAGATATACTTTATACTTAAGTTGTTTCATATTCATGTATATATGTGTGTGTGTCTATATATGTCTATAGACACACACACATATATGTGTATATAGATATATATAGAATCATAGAATTGTTTGGGTTGGAAGGGACCTCAAGGATCATCTAGTTCCAACCCCCTTGCCATGGGCAGGGACCCCTCACACTAGATCAGGTTGCTCAGGGCCACATCCAGCCACATATTACATATATATATGTAATGCAGTAGGAAAATGTATGTTTTCATCTGTATCCCTTCAAGAAGATTGTGCATAATTGAAAAAAAACCCTCAGCCAAAAGCAGGAGGAGAAAGCCCTTATGGGTTAGAATCTCAGATTGGAGGCTGGCAGTTCAAATTCTTTATCACTTCTAAACTAAACCTATAGTGGGAAAGCTATCTTGGCGTATCTGAATGTCCATGGTTCTGTTTGGAATTATTTCTCCATAGTTTTTGTCTATTTTATTTTTATAATAGGGCTTCAAAATAATCTACTTATTTAAATCAGTGAATTCAAATCTTTAAGTAAGAGGGGATGTTTAGAAACAGTTTTCATGGGGTAATGCTGATTTAATCTAGTTTACTAGAGATTTCTGTCCTGTTCTCTATGCTGATACATTGTCAAACACGAGTAGTTAATTACAACCAAATAATACCTGTCCTTGCAGTTACTACTCACAGATGATTTTTAAGCCCTCCCCCTTGATTTAATGACATCTTTGTTCTCTCTGCAATTATTCAATACCTTAGAATCTTACTCTATACCTGGAGGTTTTGAATATTAATTCTTTTCTAAAGTTTTCTGTTAGCTATCAAAAGTCTTGATAGAATTTTCTTCTACTAATTCTGAGTACAGAGGAAGTGGAAGATTTCTTTTCCTGGGACGACTTAAAGAATCCTCCTTCAATACACCTTGTGTCTTTATTCACCAATGTGATCCAGTCACAGTGTAGAATTCCTAAACTGCTGCAACTTTAGAACTTCCCTTCTGGTCTTGAGTGTGTGTGGGGGGAAAAAGAATAGGAAAAGAAATAGAATCATAGAATTCTAGGGCTTGAAAGGGACTCCCCCCTCGAGATCATCATGTCCAACCCCCCCTGCAAAGCAGGACCACTTGTATAGTCTTGAAAAATCCATCAGTACAGTTAGCAGAATATAAAAGCAGGTATTTTCTTTAATAATAATAACAGTTACTTATGCAAGATAATTTTTCAGTAGGATAAGCTCTGTTCTGCAGTTTAGCAGAGAAATCTACGTGATTTGGCACACCACCTTTTGACAGGTTAAATTGTCTTATCTCAGGAACTGATTGATTTAATTTGAAATTGTGTGTGTGTGTATATATAAAATTATATGAGTATATAGAGACCTATTTAATTATTATACATACATATATTTAATTATTATACACAGATATATTTAATTATTATACAGAGATATATTTAATTATTGTATATATCTCTTTTCTGTTAGATTTTAGGTCTCTCTTTTTTGTTGGATTTTAGGTCTCTCTTTTCTATTGGATTTTAGGTCTCTCTTTTCTATTGGATTTTATATATATATATAAAAAAGATAAAATGTCATATTATCAAACTTGGCAGTGGAGGAAGTGTGGATCCAATACCAAATCCTCTACCAAATAGCTCAAATGAATTGATTAGCAACTGGTGACAGCTAACGAAACCTGGTAGGTGACCTAGCTGGCACTGCATTTACTTGGTCATTAATCGACACACTGTAGCATAGTATTAATTTATGGATTGTCCCAGCCTTAAATTCTGTTTCAAGCACCTTGTTTCCCTTCTAAAGATAAGCTTTCCATAGGCTGCTGCTTATCTGCCTGACTTCCTGGGCTGACTTAAGCTATACTGGCTTGGACAGCGCATGCAGTTGAACCTTGCTAACTTACGTGAGTGCTCAGCAAGGACATGGGGAATTCTTGACTTTTTATCAGTGAGAGGAAAAGCTCAAAAGCAAAGATAATGAATCAAAAAAGGTAGTGTATTCATGTAACTAGATGATATTGGTTTGTTATAATTACTTAGAACGATATTTTAATAGTTAATGATGCTTCTTTCCTAGGTTCATAAGAAGGAAGAGACTGTTAGGGTATCTTACTGCTGTGTGTGGCTATTTGATCTTTTGTTGGAAGCATTTGTGCCTGCAATATGTAATATTACTGCGTTGCTCAGCAAAGGCAGATGGAGATCTGTGTGTTTTGGTTTTGATGCTTATTGTGAATGGGATGGTAGCAGTGTTTTGTTAGGATGGCATCTACTTCTGTTGAAAACAGAGTGCACAGAAACAAGAGAAAGGGCTTCAAGGTAGGATTGCTTTTTCTTAATTGCTTCTATTGCCCTTGACAAACATGCTTTTTCTTAAATGTGACCCAGGGTGGTGCTCCCAAATGGGTTACAGCAGATAGGGATGCTGTTAAATGAAGTGCTTAATGTGGTTTGCGAAACTGCTAACAATGAGATAACTGTGGAAATGTTCTCTGCTGCTTTCAGATGCAGACAGTCTATTCTTGACCTGGAGACTAATATCAAGCCCTGGATTTTTTCAGGTCAGGGGGTGGGCACTGAAGACCTTATCTTTTTTTTTCCTTTTGTTGACAACATACTCTTATCCTTCCTGGGTCCTGGAGGGACTGCTTGATAGTGCTGGTATTTAAAACACCTAGATAGGAGAAGTCACGAACTTCTCTTTCTATTTTTAAGGATGCTCATTAAAGTTGCTAGCAAGGCTCAGTGAACTGCAGGGCTGCAGGAGAAGACTGGGGAAGAACACTGCTAGTGAGACAAGGAAGCCACAGAAAAACATGCTGCCTTCAACCATGATTCATTCAACAGAGATGCATTAAAAGCATGAAGTAGTGTTACATGAGCATAGACAATTTGCAAGTAGTGAATAGTTTCTATGCTTCTTTCAATTATGTAGAGTTTAAATTTAATAGTTGTAATGTCAGAATAAAAAGTGGGGTTTGGGGTTGTTTTTCTGGTGCATTCTTAATGAAACAGGCTTTTTTTGTTTGGTTTTAAGGACTCCTGCAATTACATAGTTGTTTGGTTTTTTAAGGAAGATGTATTTATGTGCATTAGTTCTTAAAGATTTACTGGTAGAGAAGCAGTGAAAACTAACTTTTTCACCTTCATAAAAAGTAAGGAGTTGAAGGAAGCTTCAAAATAGCAAATAGGAGGAGCACATTAAATTCTGCGCTGCCCATTGGAGCACATAAAGGAGGTTTTGGTCTGTTATGGAGTCTGCTTGTAGCCAAATTCACTCACATTATGTTAAATCAACTTTTTTGTTTGTTTAACCAATTAGTGGCTTGGCTGGATGTTGCCCTTCTGCCCCAAATCCTTGCACCTTCCAGTGTTGAAAGAGCAAAGCATTTTAACTGCCTCTGCTCATGGGTTAATAGTAATTGCAGAACTAAGAAATTTGTTTTAATTTGCTTTATTTACATTGGAATTTTAAACCAGAACAAAACAACATAAGTGAACGGTGACTCTGTGAAAATGGAAGGTTATCTGCAGCTATAAATATTGCACAGTATCACTATGGATAAATGTTGATGGTTTGGGCACAACTGTAGTTTTTTCCTCTGTTTTCAATCTCTTCCCTATTTTAACAACAGCAAGAGGAAGGGGCAGGGAAAAGAGAAGCAGTAATTTGTTCAATATAGGAATTTAATTGGTAAATTATTTCCTTTCTAAGGACACATTTACAAAATCTAAGCAGGACTTTGAAGGAGGGAGTGAAAATGCACAAATGTGTGCATTGACAGACAAAAGAATGCTCCTTAGTGTATTCAGACTGTATAAAAATGTCATTGTTACTAATCATTAAGTTGCCTCTGTCTCTTCAATTTAATCATACCATGGAAAGTATATTGCAGGAAAGAAAAACACAGAACTAACTTTCTGTTCAGTGGTTAGTGAGGCTTTTTAATGCCTTTGTTGGCGTGCCTAGCGAGATGAACAATCATTGTGTAGTCAGCAATAGTGGTGAATTACACCTGAAAAATAAAACTGAAGTGACAAATAATATAGATTTCAACAAGTGTTAGTGAAGCCTGGCAGAAGCTAGTATTTAACACAAGCATCTAGATAATCTTATTAGGCAATGAGGAGGAAATACTGCTCTGAACAAAGGAAAACTGATTTTTATTATTTTTGTGTCTGTCAGTATAAATTCTTAACTGGGGAAGACATGGTCAGCACAGTGACAGTTTACACAGTCCAGCAGCCCATTTGTGAGGTCTTCCCTGGCTATCTTCAATGCATTAACTGCTCTGTGTCTTCATTTTCGTTATCGGCAGTATAAGGCTCGGGGTGGGGGGATGGGGTGGGTGAACTGGTTTAAAATGGTTGGAAAGAGTTTTGTAAAATCTGACTAATGATAATCTGACTCAGGATATTTCTGTAGGGAATGAAAGCATGTGCCGCATGTTGGTGTTGAGTACGATTAGAAAGCTGTTAAAGAGCTGAACAGGCATTCCTTGGTGTCGTACTTTGTTCTATCAATACAGATAATTTCTCACTCTCACTTGACAACCTGGACTGAAGTTACAGCCACAGAATAAATTATAGTTTAAATATGCCCTTGTTTTCTCCTGTTCTGACAAAGACCTTCGTATCCTTTAGGAAAATGTTGACAACAGTGTATTTTATTCGTTATTGCTATGATAAATCGTTTCTGTTGCGGTCATCCCCCTTAGTGCCGCTCTAGGATTACGTACATATGGGTCCCGGTTGTTGTGTGAACTAAGAAATCCAAATCACAAACCTCAGTCATTCCTTGCCCTAGGAATTTGTAGTTCTGGCTACACAGATTTCTTAAAGACTTTTATGAAAAATTATAAATGAAGCAGCATAGACTCCTGAGAAGCACTCTCTGAGCCTGTGGATTTTATTAGTAATCCCCAGTGGCTCCAAGGAGTAAATGAGTAGATACAAACCCCTTTACCTGTTAAAAAGTGTGCGTTGTTTATCGGTGGATTGTATGTGGTTTCTGGTTAGAGCTCTGTTGCCATATGACATTTCTTCTTTAAGCCACCTATCTTCAAGGATTTAAACAGCTAAAACATATGCTTTGGGTAGTAGAAATGGCTTAACAACTGCAACGCAGTGGTGTTTTCTGTGTTAGAACTTTTCGTGGTGACTTGTTAATAATTTCCCCATATGCAGCTTTCAGGCTCTTCACGAGTCAAGCAGGTAATGCAGGTCAGCAGAGTGTTAGAATTTTGCTGAATGCAGATTTCTTCGGTGTATTTTGCTTTTCGGTGTATTTTTTTTTTGTCTTTTCACTCAGTTTATTTTCTAAAGCAGTGACCTGCATTTTTTCTACCTTTATTTTACCTAGGGTGGAAGCTCTAAAAGATTCTAGCAGATTTTGATCCTCAATATGATTTGAGTGCAGTGTTTCCCAGTGGCAAAGACAATCTAATAATCTCACTGCTGATGCAGTGTCATGTGTCTGAAAAAAGTTGCTGAACTATGAGCTAAACTACTTACTTGCACAGTAGATCAAATATCACCTTGATGGCACATTAGGCTGATTTATATATATATATATTTGTTAGGTACACTAATAAAATCAGGAAGGAATTATATTCCTTAGGAATAATTTGCTCTGGTGCAGTTCTTTTACTTTTTCTTCCTTTACTCCTTTACTTTTTCTTCCTTTACTCCTTTACTTTTTCTTCCTTTACTCCTTTACTTTTTCTTCCTTTACTCCTTTACTTTTTTTCTTCCTTTACTCCTTTACTTTTTTTCTTCCTTTACTCCTTTACTTTTTCTTCCTTTACTCCTTTACTTTTTCTTCCTTTACTCCTTTACTTTTTCTTCCTTTACTCCTTTACTTTTTCTTCCTTTACTCCTTTACTTTTTCTTCCTTTACTCCTTTACTTTTTCTTCCTTTACTCCTTTACTTTTTCTTCCTTTACTTTTTCTTCCTTTACTTTTTCTTCCTTTACTTTTTCTTCCTTTACTTTTTCTTCCTTTACTTTTTCTTCCTTTACTTTTTCTTCCTTTACTTTTTCTTCCTTTACTTTTTCTTCCTTTACTTTTTCTTCCTTTACTTTTTCTTCCTTTACTTTTTCTTCCTTTACTTTTTCTTCCTTTACTTTTTCTTCCTTTACTTTTTCTTCCTTTACTTTTTCTTCCTTTACTTTTTCTTCCTTTACTTTTTCTTCCTTTACTTTTTCTTCCTTTACTTTTTCTTCCTTTACTTTTTCTTCCTTTACTTTTTCTTCCTTTACTTTTTCTTCCTTTACTTTTTCTTCCTTTACTTTTTGCTCCAGTGTGTACACATTATAGGCATATAACTAAGCGCATCGTGTAGTTGTAGAAATTTTATTACACCAATACATAAATTTTGTTTTATTACTTCTAAAGAGCATGAACTCTTTCAGGAACTTGTGAATACATTTTATATTCCTTTCTGTCTCTTCATCATAACCAGCAGTGAGCTTGTACCAAAAAACACCAGTATTTTAGAGACTCCTGTTCAGCTCTCTCAGAATTGTACTTGCATGCAAAGTTGCTGCAGGCAGTTGGTTTGGGGCTTTCTGTTACTTGATAGTCTTTCTGGGGCTTGAAAATGTACTTTTTAGAATTAGCAGTTCTTTTTCTGAGTCTTTGCTTGAGGAAACACACCAGGAGTCTTCTACATGCTTCTCTGTTATCAAAGCAGAATAAGTGTTAATGTCCAGTATTAAGCTTTGTTAAACAGCCCACATAATGAATAAATACTGAGTTGCTTGTAAAATGACTACAGAATGAATGGGAATCTTGGCTTGGTTGAGCTAGAAAATAATTTAATCACTGATTTCACATACTCCTTTATTCATAACTGACATGAGACAATTTGAAGCCCAAGCTTAATTAATCCTCATCAGTGGGTCTTAAAATCTTAGAGCTGTTACATGCACGGAAATTTTACTCACTTATGTTTTTTGGGCTTGAGAGAAAAACAAAATTACCTTAAAATAAACCAAAAGACAAACCTGTGGAGATGTTGGTAACCGTGACTGCTCTCATCGAAAAGTGCCTTCTGAAGAGCCTGTGGAATTAGTGGCTTGGTATAGTTTAGCTTTTAATTTATTTCACACACCCCAGACCCCCCTGCTTCTTAGCACAACTGGGACACAGGAACTCCGTTTTCTTTAGTGAGAATGCTTGGACGCCCTCCAGTCAAGTGGGAACAAAGAGTTGTCTGTTAGGGTCCCGGGAACCCCCACATCTGCTTTTTGAAACAGGATGTGGGGAAGGGTAAAAATCCTCTCCATCTGTGACGCTAACACAGCTTTGAGAACACCTGGAATTATTAAACCCTGCATTTGAAGCTTATCACTGGAGCTGATTTCTGATAAACTAATGCCTTTAGGGGCTGTGTGTCCCTGTTGTGTGGGAGCTTAGTGTAAGGGCACGTTTTCCACTGGGGGATCTGGACCCTAAAATCTGAACCCAATCCTTCTTAGGAAAGTTGTAGAATAGAACAGTTTAAACAGTTCCTGAGAGACTATTTAGTCTGTGTCTCACTCTTTAAAAATAAAAGAAACCAAACCAGCAACACAAAAATAACAACAAAAGGAATCCTTTGTGTCATTTTGAGTGCATTTCACTACCCACTCAGAATTTTGTAAGCCAACACATCGATTTTTATATCTTTATTTTTTGTTGATTTTCTTCTGTTTAAATTGTTTAAATCGTTTTCACTTGTGTGGATGTCCAACAAAGCAGAGAACATTAAGTAGATCAAGGGAAGGTCTTTCTGTGTTCAAAAGAATATTTAAGAAATATCTGTGCATTTTTAGCAGAGCCTGGAAGCGCTTCCTCTGATCAGTGTGCAGTGAAAACGGCACAAGTGCATCGTATTATCAGTCAGTTTCAGCATTTACTCAGCAATTCAGCATTTACTCAGATAGCTGACTAGCTAACAAAAGGAAGAAAAAAATCTTTTGGTGGACTATTTGTGAAAGGAAAACTCTTTCTAGGCTTCTTCATATTAGTTATTCATGCCTCTCCATTTTCAGCTACCAATGATGGTGGTGAATTGTGTCAACAATTTCAAACAAGTAGTAATCTTTAATTTGATTAAAACTGTCTTAGGTCTCTGTGTATCATGTAAAAGAAAGATTTGCTGGGTTTCTGTTGTTTTATTTGTTTCATTTGCAATAGGGGAAGAAAATAATGGGCTACTGTGTCCTGGATGTAATACTTCTAAAATTCAGAACAGCGATAATAAAACTTCTCTGGGCAACTTATGAAGGCTCTGCTTTCTCTTTCAAAGATTACTCACGTAAATCAGTGGCCTAATTAGCTGTGTACTAATAAGTGTAGAATTTCTTAATATAAAAATGAAGAATGTGGTTCAGAATGTGTTGCAAAATATTTTGGACAAGAGTCATAATTAAAAATGTGATTACAGCCCTCTCTGTTTCTGGAATTTTAAAGCTTGGAGGAGAACTCTGAGAGGGAATTGTTGACACCCATGATTATAATTATGTCTTCTTGAAAGTAGTAGGTGAGTATGCTAATGACTGCTTTTTGTAGTCACGGCGACTCCTTTATGATAGCACACAATCTTCAAAGTTCAGCAGCTTTATTTTTAATATTGAAACCCCACCTCCTTCCTATTAGGAAGACATCCAGTATGAATTGAGAGGCAGCTGAGTGCATTAATTCATGTTTAATTTTTATGGTAAAACCTGAAGGTTAAGGATGCTCGCAGCGTGTTCAGTTAGCTGAGTTTCTGCCGTGTTTCTCGAGTACAAGTCTGAGTGGTGTGCTCAAGAGTTGTAAAATTTGTTTCTTTTGGAAGCCAGCTTTGGTTACTAGGAATGAATGTTTAGTTTCATTTCTTTTAAAAGAGAATGTTTAAACTGCCCAGTAAGAGTTAATGTTTCAGCTGGGTTGCTTACATCTCTTTTAAGAGAGAAGTCTGCAAAATACTGGAACTATAGCAGTGGGCATATCCACTTCCTAGATTCAAATAAAGATAATGCTAAGAGTATCTGAAGGATTACTTTTCAATTTAAGAAACAGAGCGTTTTAAATGGTACAACCCTGTGAAATTAGATAGTGGGAGGGAAATCCTGGTGACAGAGCATTTGTGTTAATCTGTCTCACAATTTTCCTTCGCTCTTTCTTTGGGCAGTCTTAACGCTGTGTAATCCTCCACAATCTAAAGAGAATATGCACTGTTTTTTCTGTGAAATAAAATATCAGCTAAAGGGGGGTGGGGTGGAAAGAGTAACAAAACCCCAAAACAAAATAACAACAGAAAAAAGGACCCCAAAAACACCAACAGCAAAGCCACACACACAAAAACCCTAGCCCTCCGCCCCCCAACCAACCAAACCAACCAGTAAAATCCCACCCTGTATATAACAGAGCTTTTCCTAATTACATAGGGGGGAGTATCATAGTTGCTATAACTTCCAGAATAATTTTCCATTGCTGTAATGCTGGCACTCTGTTGAACACTGAACAAATGTGTGGCTTTGAGTTGCTGTTCTGAGCAGTTTGAGTTGCACGAACAGCTAGAAGCTGCTAGTTTGGTTGGGGGGGGGGGGGGTAATGCAGTGAAAATTTCCCTCTGCCTTGGCCATTACAGTAGAAACATCTGATTTGAATGCCACTTCTTCTTTTGTGAATGCTCTGAAAGTAAATAATTTGTTAGAAACATACTTATAAAAAATTATAACCCCTGGTTTCAATTGATACTTTTAAAATCCTTTCACTTAAGTATTTTCAGAGTAATTTTTTTTCAGTCACTTTGAAGTATATTTCTGTATGTTTCTACACGTTATAATAGAAGTATAGGGATGATGAAGCACTGCTGAGTGGTGGTAAGGGAAAACAGCAAATCTATCAACCAAGGCATTTGACAAATATGTGAGAGTAATTAATATGATAGCTGTTTCTTTGAAGCTAATTTGTTCATATTAATCCTGGCAATGAAATAAATTTTCTTCTGAGCTTAGTAAATGGTGTTCTGTGCTGTCCAGGAGGTACAGGGAACGAATGCAAAAGCATTTTGATGGTATAATTAAATGTCAGTTAATACTACCAACAGTTGAACAGTTTGAGCTTTCATGTCGCTCAGACAGGGTTTTTTTTTAATGTATTTGGCATTAGATTTTGGTGAGGGGATATATAAAAGGTGTATATATATATATATGGATTAATAGTGATTAACAATATTATACTACAGAAGTCAGCTAATGATTCAGTTGAACTACCACAGTGTTTTCAGTGTTGCATTTTAAACCTTATTTTCCTGTGCACGCATTTGAGTAACCAGAAAGGAGTTTGATTTTTTCTTTCATTTGTATAGCTGAACTTTGCCTTTAGGGAGCCAGTTTTGTTTTGCTAGCTTAGAGGAAAGAGTTCTTGATACAAAAATGCCGTAGTGCGTTATCCATATCCTTTAAAAAGGAATGGAAATGCAGAGCCATCGCTTTTGTGTCTAGACAGGGAATTCAAGACATATCTCATACAATATCTTAATTTTTTTTTTCCCTGTACATGGTAATTTCTTAGTGATTTCTTTCTCTCTCTTTTTTTTTTTTTTTTTTTTTTTTTTTTTAAGATGAGTTTAGGTGGCTTGAACCTAGCTGGTTGGTTGATTTGTTTTTTGAGACCTAGAGTTTTGTATTAGATTCCTTTTGGTTTTTGTAAGCAGACCGATTAGCGATGCTTTCTTTTTGAGTGCTTTAAAGAGATATGCAAACCAAAAATACCTGGGAAGTACCTGTTAATTCTTGTAAGATCTGTGAAGAGTAATGGCTGGAATGTAGGATGAATCCACAGGCAATGCAATAATCTACTTTTATACTGCAACAACTAATGAAAATGTAGTAACTAAGGGAAAGCGTGAGGACATTATCTTTCCCTTGACATTTAGGATACAAGCAGTCAGTCGGTGCTAGGAAGAGAGGACCAGTTGCAGTAAACCTGCTGTACTGCCCATTTGGCCACAGGCATGTGGTGGGGGACTGCAGGTGTAAGGACTGCTCACCCCTCACTCTGAATTGGCATCCTTTACAAGGCTGCCAGTGGGGTGTGCAGGCGTCGGTCCTGCGGAGCTGCACCAACAGCCTCATAGCTGAGGCTTTCACCCTCGGCATCGCTACAGCTTCACGTGCTGAGAGGTCTCAGTGCCATTCCTGTAGGCACTGTGCACGTCTAACAGGAGTGGTTGCCTCTACCTCAAAGACTTTGTTAAGGATTAGAGGGCTTTAGCAGGGATTGTGTGATTTTGTTGCTCCGAGCATTGGAAAACACAGTGGTGGCTTACGCAGGCAGAGGTTACGGTCTGGCTTGAAAGATGAGCTCCAAGAGGTTCCCATGATGCTGTGAATTAAATAATGTGAGTTGAAACGCAACAGAGAAGATAAATATGGGGAAAACAAAGTGGAGGAATAACATTGACAAGTGAGGAATGTGGACTAGTTCTGGGAGTAATCGGATTTCCTTCAGACAATAGTAAACAATATGTATTTGGCTGCTGGTAAGGCTCTATGATGTCTTGCATCCTTTTTCTTCTACGTATTGATTAAAAATAGAGCCTATTGCATGCTCTCATGTGAATGAACTGGGATACTCCCTGAGTGCAATCTTAAAAGATCAGTGTTTTAATTTAAACCATAGAAAACACAGGTGCACAGAACATAAATAAGATTGCACATGTTTCAGCCATTCCATATCATGAACTGCTTAATTATCCTTCTTTGCTTGTAATTGAATATAGCCAAACCAGGCTTGTGTTTATGAAGAGCAATGGGTGATATTTCTGCTGATAGTCCTTTATGAGATTGCCATATCATCTGACACTCCTGACCAGAAGTCATTTTCTTACCTCCTAACTTGTCAAGATCAGGAGACAGTTTTTTCACAGCTTGATGACAGATGAGACTAGTGTGCTGCACTAGGGAATCTTCTTTGTGCTTAGATGTAGATGAATGAGTTTTATAGCAGCAAGTTAAGAAGCCTTGTGTGATCATCTTTTTTTATTTTCATTTTTTTTCCCCAAAGTGAGCATGAAGAACATTGATGTGATGCAAATAGTAAACTCTAACAAAAAGGCACCTGCCTGGATGCTTCATAGAATCACAGAATGGTCTGGGTTGGTTGGAAGGGACCTCCAAAGGTCATCTAGTCCAACCCCCTCTGCAGTCAGCAGGGACATCCTCATCTAGATCAGGCTGCACAGAGCCCTGCCAAGCCTCACACTCCAGGGATGGGGCCCTAACCGCCTCCCAGGGCAACCTGTTCCAGTGTTCCACCACCCTCATAGTAAAGAACCTGTTCCTAACATCCAATCTAAATTTGCTCTTCTCTGTGTCCAGGCCATGGTTTTGAGTGTAAAGCCCAGCTAGAAGTGTCAGAGCTTGGGCATCTTGGAGACTCCTGCACAGCAAACTAGGCCAAATTTGGATTCCCAGTGAATAAGCATCTGGATCACAAAGTCTGGTTATTGGTCTTGGCAAAGAAAGACTGCTTTACTTCACCCTCTGGGAGGAGTCAGTGTTCTCTGATGTGTGGGAGCTGCTTGGGTTTACTTTATCTGTTCCTGACTGTGTCATTGCTGTTTGGTGCATCAGTTGGACACTGGTGGATAGGCTGTATGTCCATGTAGGCTGAGGACCTCTCTATTTCAGCCTTCTAGACAACCAGGATTTACATGTGGGTTTAAGTGTCCTTCCCAAGATGCTAAAATGGCCATGCTTTGTTTTGAGGTTGCTCATCTTGGCCGTTGAATTTGGGGGCTGTCCATAACTCACACAGAAAGTGTTAGAAGGGAAATGTGAAACAGGAATGAAATTCCTATTGAAACCACTGAACATGTGCAGCTAGCCTCAGAATTGTGGGGTCAGCTTGCTTATTAGCAATTAATTAATAGTTACAGGCTCTTCTCCATTGCACCCTGTGATAGGACAAGGGGCAATGGATATAAACTACAACACAGCAGGTTCCACCTCAATGTGAAGAGGAAATTCCTCACTGTGAGGGTCACAGGGCACTGGAACAGGCTCCTTAGAGAGGTTGTGGAGTCTCCGTCTCTGGGGACTTTCAGGACCAATCTGGATGTGTTCTTGTGTGACCTGTGCTGGATTCTTTGGTCCTGCCCTGGGAGCGGGGTTGGACTCGATGATCTCTGGAGGTCCCTTCCAAACCCTTAACATCCTGTGATCCTGTGAAGAGTGACATTTGAGAAATTACCTGCCTAAAACCAGACCTGCCATCCCAAACAAGAAGACAAACATCACCCTGAAAGCAAGTTACAGGCTTTTAGATACCTTTTTCCAGTTCAGAGAGGAGCTAGGTTTATTCAGGCCAGTGTTAGAGTGGAGAGAGGTTTGCAACGAGGTCACCAAGCTGTTCAAAGAGTTACAATGACATCACTGCAGTTAGTGGGTTTGTCACTTCAGGGCACTGGAGTGACAATGTGACTGGCTGATCTCTTCCAGAAGCCTCTAGACTCCAAGAATAAGTTTCAAGGTGACTGTAGTATGTCATATCATTTGCATAACTTATCTGTCAGTAACACTTCCCGTATTGTCAGATGTGTGTGTGTTTATATATACGCTGCTGAAAGGGTCAGGTTCAAAGGATAAACCTGACAGTGATGTGGACTCAATTTGACCTTGTAAAAAAGGTAAGTACCTCCTCCTTGGTTGTACTGCTTTTTGTGAAAGAAAAAGGAAATGCCTGCATTAGCCATTTCTTCTTCCACTACGCAAGGACTCCCTGAAAGAAAAAGGAGCCAGTCTGATTGTAGCCCTTCACTGGAGCTTTTGACAACAACCTGCTTTGGTTTTTAGAATAGAATAGAATTAACTAGATTGGATGAGACCTTTTTTAGTTCATAAGCATTTTCTGTTTGTAAAGACTCAACTCAAAATGAAGCTAAATGGCTGGAATAACGAGGATTTGTGTCACTGGTGGTACTCAGCAATGTCCATAAGTGTGGCTTCTGGATAGGCTTCATGATCTATCTATCACAAAGTTTGAGAGCAGTGGTGGGACCTGCCTCCTTGCAGCCTGTGGACTGGATACATCAGCACAATGCCACTGGCAGATGGAAGGGTTGCAGTAAATATGCACAGATATGGTTTAAGTGGAAAAGATGTGGGAAAGGAAATACATTAATCCATTGCGGCTGTTTTTTCTTTTAAGTAAGCCTCTGGAATAAATTGCAAGTTTTTCCTGGACTTACCCATTATATTTCTAGATTCCTTTCTTGACTGGGGGAAGGAATGGAACAGAAATTGAACTGAAGCATAAAAAATATTAAAATACAGGAGCAACTGAGAACTAAATTGGGTCGTGCATGTGGAAAAATAAATTCTCTGCCATATGGTCCCTTCCTTGAACACACCTCAGAAAATCCTGGTCTAGCAGATGATAAAACAAGCACCGTGCACAAGTGCAGCATTTGTTTGGGTGGTGGTGTGGAGGCAATGCTTAGGTACTGCTTTAAAAGTTTATAAGAAAATTGGGTTCTCTGGATCTGGGAAGAGCTAAACTTGATAAATGTTTGAGTTTAGGATTGCTCTTTGAAAGGATATGAAACATTTGGCCTTTTTAACTGGCTTGTAGATACTTTCTTCCTACATAATTAGGAATTTTGTGCCTGATCCTGTTTCTTTGGTTTTGTTTTTGGTTTTTTTTCCCCCTCTTAAGAGCATTTAGCATGCATGTATTCTAGCCAAAAAGGAGAGGATATTGAACATTTTACAAAATGCTTTTTGAAGTTCAAAAATATTAGTAGAATTTTGAACTTTTTTTTTCCCCCAGATGTCTGATTTTAATTTGGATTCTTTTAGGTCATCATTTTGTCATTCTTTTTTTCCAGTTGTTAGAGTTTTTATATCCTAAGCCATCTTAAGGAGACAATTTCTTGTACTACACAGATGTGGAGAAAAACCACGGGTTTTTTCCCTCCCATTTCCTCTTCTCCCTTAGTTGTAAATCACTTCTGAGGTCCGTGAAAGCTTTATTCCTTACTTATAAAAATACTGTGGTCCCAGCCGAGTGGGGCAGTGATGCGGGATGCCTGCTCTTCCAGTACGGTGTCTTCACAAGGCTCTCTAGCGTCTCCAAAGGTCTGCGAGGGGAGGGGTTTGTGCTCTTTGCTCTTGGAGACGCCACAGCTGCTGTTGCGGTATGTGACACAGCTAATTTCCCTGTTTGATGTTGATGTGGGTGTTGCCGCAAGTGCTGGTGACAAGTGGCTGTGCGCTCTGGACGTGACTAGCAGAAGTTTAAACTTTCTTTGTAGAAGTGTAGTTGAAGTTGGAACTCAAAGACGGGACAGCAGAGCCTGCACACAAAGCTGAGCCCAGAGGTGGGCACTGATCCAAGCCTAACGTATCTGCAGGCTGTGCCGGTTGCTTCGGTCCCTGTCAGGATAGATGAAGCCATGACAAAGCTCTGTGCTGTTACATCTAGACCTATTTCTTGTGCTCAAGCCAGTTTATTTTAAGATAGCTTGAAATATCTCTCTGCTGCACCATAGTGGGTAATGTATGCAAAGTCATGCATTTCAGTGGTATCAGTTGCAAATTACTCTCCTGACACAGGGAAACCTTATGGGGGATAGAAGTTAAGTAGCAGTAAATAGTGTAAAACTCTAGCTAAACTGTTGCTGACTCTTAAATATTGCTCTCTTGCTTTCCAGAAATTTTTGTGGAAGCTGGGAATACTCTAGGAAAAGGTGGCCAGCTAAGGACACTTGGCTGAATGAAGTCATGGCTTATGTGGATTCTGTTGTGTCAGTAATTTCATATCCTCCTAACAGCTTGTTGATCTTCTTACAAGGGTTTGATGTGCACAAAGTCAAGGCAGAAGCTGGTACAAAATATGTATTACACAGCCAAGTCATGCACAGCGAAGTAGGTTAACCCACATGCATTTGTCCTGCGGGTGCCTGCTCCTTGGTTAAATGTTATTTTTGTCAGGTCTGTCGTGGTACTTCTGTATGCATGATCATTTTTCATTTTTTTCACCTTCTGGTGGCTTTCCAACATTAAAAACAGACTGAAAAAAAAAATATGCATATATCACTTTAATAAGCTAACACTCAGAAAAACTCTAGCAGAGAGCAGGACTAATCTGTTGGGTTTTTTTCTTCTTCTTTTTTAATGTCACCGAGATACATTGTGAGCAGAAAAGGTTCAAGTTGAACTCTCAAAGCAGCTTTTGTTCTTAGAGAAAAATCCCTTCCAGAGGAAAACTGTGCGCTGGCCAATGCTAGCTCCACTCAGGGTGGGGCACCTCATTCCCTTGTGAGGGAGAAATTGTAGCCATGTAAACAGGAGGAGATGCAGATGTTTTCCGTGTTCGGATCCGCTGCTCGGATAACGCTGTGCTGTGCGCCATGTGTGCGCTCTGCCATGTGGATCCTGCAATTTTCAGAGGGGCTTTATTTCAACATACACTGCAGCATTCCAGTGCTGTGGTAACACAGATGCCCATCACAGCCTTTCACCTTCATGCATCTCTGCTGGGGCTTGACCTGTGGCAGACATAAGTATCTTAGGAATGAAGCTTTTACTGACTCATTTCTCCTACTGCTTATTTCCTCATGTAGATTTTATTCCTTTTTCCTGTGTGACTTGTATTTGTTTGCTGTTAGACAAAGGTGCAATTTCTTGTTCACAGCCAAGGAACTGCAGTCTGAAGTTTCATGAACATTTGTGCAACTTTCTGCCTCCGTTCTATTTTGAGATACAAAATGTGAATCTCTTCTACTCCACGAAGCCGAGGGGTGGATTTTCTTCTTAAGCGTTTAATTGTTCTGTTGCTCATCAAAATGTGATACCCACAGACATTTCCCCACTACTGGTGTAGGGGAGAATTTGTCTTGACCTCAAGAATACAGCCTGCTGTTTCTTTCAAGAAACAGCCTAATGTTTTTGCAGAGCAGTAAACCACAACTCTGACATCTTGACTGAGTGCTTTGTCAGCAGCGTACCTAAGGGGAATACCTGCTGGTATGTGGAGTCTGAGAGGAAGGCCGTGTTTCTGAGAATATTTCAGCAAGCAAGAGAATGACTTCATCAGCTGGGGGGATGGAATCCTTACTCTGTTGCATTTGGAAAAATAAAATTCAACTTAGTTACTCTTAAAAAAATTTTGAAGTACCTTTTGTTGAATCAGTTCTTCACAGAAGGAGTGATCGCCCATGGGAGGTGGTGGAGTCACCATCACTGGAGGTGTTTAGGAAGAGACTGGATGGGACGCTTGGTGCCATGGTTTAGTTGATGGTGTTGGGTGATAGGTTGGACCTGATGATCTCAAAGGTCACTTCCAATCTAGTTAATTCTATTCTGTTCTATCAAGGGAAAAGCACATAGCAGTCTTATGCCAGCTGTCCTTTTGATAAATGTCCCTACATAGACTAGCAGAGGCTGTGACATTCCTCTTACTCCCTCTTGGTAATCTGAAAATCTGTGCTGGAGCATCTGCTGCAGGGGAGTAATGTAGGAATGTCAGATAAATGCTGCGTTTCACTTCCTGGTGGATACGTTAGCCAGCAATTTATCCAACCAGCCTGTGCTGGGAAGAGGGTTACACCAAAACCCAAGGGAATATCTTCTCTTAGAAAGCAGAAAATTAGGAGTATATTAATGGCAACGCAGAAAGATATTGATGACTTAGAGAAATGGGACCGAGTCATGACATGATTATATTATCTAAGAAGGAAATCTTACACTAATCTTCAGAAAGAGTATTGTAAGCCCACTGCTTAATCCTTGTACATTATATCAGAGTCCTAGCTCTGCAGCACTTGAGCTGGAGGATTCCATTCCTCTGGGTGTGCAGTTTTCTGAGGACTACAAAATCAGTAGCTTTTCTTGGACTGTCCTAAAACTTGGGGCCTCACTGCATGGCAAGATAAACTTTCTTAGTCTGTGAATCTTCTACTGTCGTGTTTCCCAAAGTAAAGCATTCTTCCACCGTAGAAGCTTTTCTTTGGTCAGATTTTACTGTTTATTTTGATAGATGGATAGGTAGAGGGATAGATCATATACCAAAAGCATCAGGAGCTCTGCATGTTCACCTGTGTAGCATGGGCCCTCTTTCATCCTTAGCATGGCAAAACTGAAAGCTTGAAAACGAGTTTGGGGACAACAGAGGCAGGAATCTAATGTGCAGGAGATACAGATTGCCCTACACGTGCAGAGATCCTACGTACTCCCAAAGGGGCTTTTAGTCTTTTAGAATCATAGAATCAATAAGGTTGGAAAAGACCTCAAAGATCATCAAGTCCAACCTGTTATCCAACACCTCATGACTACTAAACCATGGCACCAAGTGCCACGTCCAATGCCTTTTTTGAACACCTCCAGGGATGGTGACTCCACCACCTCCCTGGGCAGCCCATTCCAATGGCCAACAACTCTTTCTGTGAAGAGTTTAAAGTGTGCCATGAGAGCTGGATAGGTTGAGGAGATAGACAGCAGCCAGCTGAATGTGATTTTTTAACAAGCCAATTTCAGTTGGTTGTCTTGATGTGTTTTATTATGTTCATCTGGGGGCTGTGATGCTTTTAGCCCAAAGACCTGACTGTTGTTGACAAATGACAGAAGGTTTGTTTATCCTGAAGTGAATATTCATTGTAATGAATGAAATTAATTACGCCAATCAAGTAGTAGTTGCAACAATCAGTAAGTTCTAACAAAACTAGCACTAAGTATCACTTTTTTCTTTCTTCTTGTTGAGTCAGATCTCTGAAAGCTCCTTATCACTGAGTCTCTTTCTTACAAGTTCCCCTGCTTTTTGGTAGAGGCATACCTCAAGGCTTGGGTGACATCTTGCCCTGATTCACCTCTCCTGTGCTCTGTTAGTGTTAAGCAGCTCTGCAGAGCCCACGGCATTGCTCTTCAGCCTGCTCTTCAAGCATGATGGAATGAATAGTGACCTTTGCCCTTAACTAATGCTATGGAGATCAGTGGAAATGCAGCAGTATATCCCAGCAGTAAATCTGGCATCCTTAATTTTAAGTACATCTATTTTTCTAAATCACTTGTGCAATCAGTCTGAAGCTTGGGCTCCATGTGCCTCAATAGTATTAGGTTAATTTTGGAAATATGATCAACTCTCACTTTTCAAAGTCTTCTTCAGTTCAAGCTGGGTTCACAGGAATAGGAGTTTTGAAGATACTGAGCTGTGTCAATAAGTATGAATGCAACAGTCTATTAAAAGATGGGGTTTTAAAACAAACTTGACATCTGGCACAAGACTTTCAGAGCACAGAACTATGTAATGAATGATGCATAATTATGCTGTAGCACAATCCAAAGTACTTGCCAAAGGGTAGAGAACTATAAGCTTCGTAGAAGACTGGATGGTAGGAAGAAATTCTTCATAGAGAGAGTAATTGGCCATTGGAATGTGCTGCCTGGGGAGGTGGTGGAGTCACCATCACTGGAGGAGGTGTTTAGGAGGAGACTTGATGGGGTGCTTGGTGCCATGGTTTAGTTGATTAGGTGTTGTTGGATGATGGGTTGGACGTGATGATCTCAAAGGTCTCTTCCAACCTGGTCTGGTCTGGTCTATCCTATCCTATCCTATCCTATCCTATCGAAAGCAAGCTGTTCATTTATTGTCTTAGCTACTAACAATGTGCAAAAATCAGATTATTTTAGAGAGGTACACACATATGTGAATAGATGCAATAAATAGTTTCTCCCGTGTGCCATTCCAGGACAAGGTTATAATAATGTGCTGGCTTTGGCAGAGAACGTGAAATCATTTAGAAGATAAAGCTGGTGCAGAATGTGTCAACTTACTTTTTAAAGCAGTGTTCCTCTATGAAAAAAAGTGCAGCCTGTATCATGTGCTCTGTCTGAATTATGCCCTTTTTCTTGCAAGTATATAAGACAGAGCATCTTCTGACTGTTTGGTTTTAAATCTCAAATGATCCAGTAGGAGCTCCCTGATTAAGCAAGGCATTGCCTCTGCAACCATTGCTGCACTGCAGCTGAGACCTTTGAGTTGCTTTGGCCCTTTGGTTCAGTGGGCTGAGGGTGAGGAGCTCTCTGCAAAGAAAATGCAGTTCCTGGTGTCTTCAGCAGCACATGCCTGCATTTCCAGGTCATCCAGCCTCTGACTGCAGGGACGGGAGCTGAGCCTTGGCTGCAGCCAGTGTTTTAGATTCATGCCTCCATAAATGTGAGACACAATTATGCGTTTCCTAGCTTTTTGCTAGGAAAACACCCAACAGACCTGCACCAACAGTCTTGCCTGCAGCCAGCTCTCCTAGGGTTTGCTGGTTTTGCTGTCTGGTGGTAGGGAACCAGAAGCCTAACCCTGGAGACTGCAGGCTATAGCAATCTGGCAGGAAACCCAAGGAGGCTTGCCACCATTGTCATGCCCAGTACTTCTGCACAGAATATTTGGATTACAAATGAATCAAGGATTTGGAGGTCAGAGACAAAAAGTGTGCAATTAAGAGAATTGATTAGTTTTGATGGAAATAAATAGAAATATTTCACTAGGATTCAGCAAGTTTTGGAATAACATCAGGATAGTTATTTTTAATTGCCCTGAGGGTCTCAAGGTATGAAGTTGAGGAGGTAGTTATTTACACAGCAGATATTAATTCATCTGAGCATGACATGTAATACAGACCAAGCTTGGGTTCTGTAGCCCTTAATTGATGAACAGTTGTGTCCACCCAAATAACAAATGAATTGATCAATTTAGATCCTCCTGCCTGATCCCTCTGTCTTCAGCTTCCTAACCAAAGCAGTCAGCAAGGAAAAAGTGGGCAAAAGTCCTTCTTTAAGAAGCTTTTCCTGACTTTGCAGTAGGGACATAGAGAGATGATGATGGACAAGAGGAAGCTAATACAAGCATAATAATTAGTAAAGGTAATGGAGGAAATGTTTGAAAACAGTTTAAGGTCAAATAACATTGAACTTGATAAAATGTGAAGTGTTGGCTGTCCAGTAAGGTAACCAATTCTCTGGTCTGGGTTCTTTACTTCTTTTCACTGTCTTCTGGATAATTTATCTTCTCCTTCTGGGGGGTGTTGGCTCTGCATGTCTGATTGGTGCTTCCAACATGAAGACCTGAGCAGCATAGGAAGCTTGTAACTCTGAAGCCAGCAATTCCTCTGTGTTTCTGTAGGCACAAGGTTTAAAAGACATACTTAACACACACCACTGAGGTCATTGCTGTAGTGTTTGCTCAGGAGCTTTATGAGTGATAGAGAAGGGTTAAATTTATTTGCCTGTAGTAGAGTAATAAACAGTTGTCACTGATAATAAATTATCTAAACTGCAGGTGGTCTTTGGTAATGACAAATGCAGACTTTATGACCTATGTTCAAGCTAGTAAACACTTTGGTGCATCTCTGTGCTAGCTGGGCTAAAAATAGCCCCTAACCTCAGTGAAATCTACTTTAAGGGTTTCTATACTTAAATAACGTTTGTGTTTTACTGTCTGCACCGCAAGAGAGAATGAGTGAGAGGGGAAGATCAAGTGGGAGGTAAAATCATTATGGAAAATAAGAAAAGTCTAGGAGAAGAGTGATTACAGCAGCCCTGTGCGAAGGCTGATGGGTAACACTATAAAGATTTGCTTATATTTCTATCTTAAAATTATGGCAGGGCTAGAAGCAAGGAAGCAATTTCCCTGTAACATCCGTAAAATCTCAGTCATCAGGACTGCCATTTGCTTGAAATTTGTTTCTCACTGCTTAGATTGTTTTTGTGCTGCAGAATGGTTATGTTTATGTGATCATTATTCCAGTTAACTATTAAAAATCTTAGAACTTCTGCATATGGTTATTAGCTGTAGCTGCAAGACAAAGAAATGCAGCAATCCTTAGAATAGCTAAGCAGTCCTCATTTCCTGGGATGTTTCTAGAAGTTGGAGTTATTTGCTGTGTGCACTGTTTCAGTCAGTGTCTAGATGTGCTTAAAGGAGCAATGAACACCTTTGATTGAGAGCAGTATTTGTTTACTTGTGGGAAGCTTACTGAAGTGGTGGGGGTACAGCTCCTGTTACTGAAGCATGCGTGCTAACCCAATTTGTTGAAGAGAATGCCAATGTTGTGTTCCCGCTTGTCGTGGACTGGCTCGGTTTCTCTGCCTTCCCTCTCTTTGCTCATATGTGCAATGCACATTACTCTCCATGGCCAACACTGTAAAACCTAATTCAGAAAAATTGGTAAAGCACCTGGGAGTTCTTGAATAAAGAAAAGACTTTGCAGATGATTAAAACAACCAAGGTTAGTTTTAGGGAGGCAAGACCAGCGACGCAAATCTTTCATATTGAAGTGGTTGCTCCACTGCCTTACAAAACGTTGCAAGGCAGAGAGGAGTGGGACAGCAAGAAGTTAGTTCTGTGTATGCTTGCAGACTGCCTACCAAAGGCAGGATGAAGTATTTTGCCTGGAATCAGTTTTATTGTTTGACTGGAAAATACTGTTCCCATACCTGCAAGGATGCTTTGCAGAAAAGGTGAGAGTGGGAAGGAGGAAGGAAGGTTTCTAAAACTCAGCATGTTGAAGTGCTGAGAGAATCTCCAGACAGTGTTTTTGTTTTGTTTGCCTTCTCTACTATGTATTAAGATTTACTGAAGTATTTGGCCCAACAGGTGAGTTTGTTCACTTGCAATTCCTTATTCTGAAGATTCTCTAGCTGCCAGATTGATGCAGCGTTCTTTCCAGTGTCCAAGAGGAGTGTGTCCATGCTGTCCCTTTTAATGACTGGCATAGGATGCCAGTAGTTGTTGACAGGTATGTGGTCTCTCAGTAATCTGTACCTCTGAGTAATCCATGCTTGCTTTTATCCACAGAGATGTGTCATGATACTGTACATGCAGAAGGCACAATAAATGTTACTTTGTATAGAGTTAATTAATTTGGGTCACATATGCTTCCCTGTGCTCTGTTCTGAAAGCAAGTATACACATCTGCTCCAGCAAGGACCTGTGAGACAGGTTGTAGGAATAAAATCATTCCTGTGCTTTTACCTCTGGAGGATCAGGCACAAGGTGTTGAACTACTCACAAGTGTGTTTAAAATAACCCAAAGGGAAGAGGGAGGTATGTTGTGAGAGGGAGGCATGTTGTGATATTTGCTACAGAGAGTTATTTATGCTAAGTTTTAGCGCTCAGAATGGTTTCTCTTCCTGTAATTACAATGAACAGGGGAATGGAGAGAAAGAAAAAGGTTCATTGCATTCATTCTTGGGTTTATGCCTTTTTGGTGTACTCAATAACTTCTTTGCTATGCCTTGCAGCTCGTAACAATCACCTGCTGCCCTTCCTGTGGGAGTGTGCAAGGTCTGTCTTGCCTCCTGGGAAGCTAAAAACAGCTTGCCCATCCGCACACAAACGGTACACACTGCGAAATGCTCTGGGGCGAGTGAATCCCTTTTTGCATTTGTTTCTGTGAAAGGTTTGATGTTCCAGGTTATTTTTATCCTGCACTTATTGCCAAATATATGATGTAATTTCCTAACTTGTGGCCTCATGACTGTTTGCTGACGTTATTCCATTTCACAAATAGCATGAATGAAACACAAACTTCATACACCTAAAAGAAAACTTGCCTTGTCCGCTTCTCCCACCTGTTGTCTCTCTGTACCCATAGATGCTGCTGCTGCCGTTACTGGCTTTAGAGATCACGTGGCCCTCTGCTCCTCCAAGGACAGTTCTTGTCTGTATCATCCTGTAAGAAACAGAGAATACCTTTTGTTTTGTCTTGGTTTGGTTTTGTGTGCGCTTATATATGTTGTAGGTTCAATGTCTGGATGCATCCAAAGATGCTGGTGCTCATAGTTTTACGTCCGTGTTTCTCTTGGCCCAGTAGCCCTGCGTTTCTTGAACCGGTGGGGTTGGGCGAGTTTAAATCCACTGCTCTTGTAAAAACAATAATTTTATGGCTTGTAGCTGTGTGGCGTGTGCACAGTAGGCTAAGCTGATTGGTAACACCAGGGTTTCCCGTGAAGCTGGTGGGATTGACAGCCACAGCTTGATGATGAAGACAGATGGAAATCTGCTGTGTCTGCAGGCGGTCATGCCCAGCAGGTTTTAAAGGCTGCAGCTATGTTTACACCAGTCACAGAGGGAAGTCAAGGCCCCAAACCCCTGGGCTCTGGAACTAGTAGGATACAGAGGAATGAAAACAGCTTTCCTAAATGCCTTTTATTGTTAGGCTTCTTGGCTTGCTGCTCTGGAGAGCTAATGTCAGATGCTGATACTAAGGCTGCAATTAGTGCAGCAATTACATTGAGGTGAGCAGCAAAGTCTAGATACGTTTCTCCTTTTTTCCCTGGTGAAAATCTAACCTGTGTGTACTTCACTAGTGTGGTTGATGCATTGGCTGAGTACATGTCGGAAAAAGCTGCTTGGCATTGCTTGCCTGAAATGACTGTTACCTGGGCTGGGGCAGGTGATGGCTGAGGTTAGTCAGTGATTTTATTTCATGGTGTATCATGGTCATCTCGTCTGAGGCAGTGGGACCTCAATGCCAATTTTATACAATACAATGAAAGTTTTCCTTATTCCTTTATGTCTCTTAAGACAACCAGAAACAACACTCTTCTTTTTTTCTCTCCTAGCCAAAAATAGGAAAAATACTGTTTCATACCCATCTCTCACCCGCAGGAACATTAGAAAACCCCACATTAATCCCATTTTGGACTTAATCATCTCTGGAGCTCCCTTTCAACCCCTAACACTGTGATTCTATGTGGTTCTGAGTGACAATTAGGCCTAATTTTCAAAGCTTGGTATGTCCCAGACTAGATCTGATAGAGACATGGGTTACTATTCACTATTCAGACTTTTCCTTCACCTGTAATGGATTTTGTTCAATATTTCCTTTCCACTAAGTTTAAAGCAAAATACAGACCATGTCAATAGGGAAAGTATCCTTGATTTATTTATATGTGACTGTGATACAATGAAGTTATTTACCTTTCCATGTTAACATCTGTCTCCTAGTAGCTGACTTTAGTCTCTCAATCATCATCTAATTTCAGATTTGCAAATTGGACCTCCTTATCTTTCCACTCTTCTCTGTGCAAATATTTCTAGGTGTAGCTCAGGAAAAAATAAAAATCCTCTTGTTCTTTGTAGTTCTGATTCATAAGCAAAGATAATTGTCAGGCTTATAAACTGTTTCCTTATAAGCCAACCAAATTCATCCTGATAATAGAGCCCAAGCACGACTTTGGGCCACGTTCCAAGATGCTGCAGAGCTCCTTGCACGCTGCAGCCTGTACCTCAGAAACTGAAAGGCAAAGCCTGCCTGGGCATTATAAGAAGCAAATATGAAGCCCCTGAATTAACATTTGATGTACAAGCTTATGTGCTCTTACTAAGACAAATGTACAAACTGAGCTCAAACTTCCTGTGAACAAATGGATCCGTTACAAAAATACGTGAGAAACCGCTTACATAGCACTGGTGGGGTGTAGAGGGACCAGCAGGAAGGAATTGATATTCTCAGTGGTTTTAAGAAATGTGTATTGCTGAGACCTTGGGGAACTATTTGCATGGCTACACGTGATACATCAAAGGCTGAGCCAGTGCCAAGTAAGTTTCTCTCAACTGAACAGTAGCATTGAGTACTTGATGCAACACCTGCAAGGAACCAAATTTACATCTGCCTAAGCTGAGGCTTTGTCATCCTGCTTTCTGGTCCTTGCCTTGCTACATGGGGCCCATTCATTTGTTACGCGTTCAAAGGTATCATAGTATCATTCAGGGTTGGAAGGGACCACAAGGATCATCTAGTTCCAACCCCCCTGCCATGGGCAGGGACACCCCACACTAGATCAGGCTGGCCAGAGCCTCATCCAGCCTGGGCTTAAACACCTCCAGGGATGGGGCCTCAACCACCTCCTTAGACAACCCATTCCAGGGCTTCACCAGTCTCATGGTGAAGAACCTCCTCCTCACATCTAGCCTGAATCTCCCCACCTCCAGCTTCATTCCATTCCCCCTAGTCCTGTCACTACCTGAGATCCTGAGAAGTCCTTCCCCAGCCTTCCTGCAGGCCCCCTTCAGATACTGGAAGGCCACAATTAGGTCACCTCGGAGCCTTCTCTTCTCCAGACTGAACAGCCCCAACTCCCTCAGTCTGTCCTCATAGGAGAGGTGCTCCAGCCCTCTGATCATCCTCATGGCCCTTCTCTGGACACGCTCCAGCACCTCCACATCCCTCTTGTAATAGGGGCTCCAGAATTGGACACAGTACTCCAGGTGGGGTCTCACTAGGGCAAGTGCACACTGAGAGCTCATGTTGAGCTTTTTGTCCACCAGCACCCCAAGTCTCTCTCCTCGGGGCTGCTTTCCAGCCAGTCACTGCCCAGCCTGTATTTGTGCCTGGGATTGCCTCGACCCAGATGCAGGACCCTGCACTTGCTCTTATTGTACCTCATGAGGTTGGCTTATGCCCACCTCTCCAGCCTGTCAAGGTCCCTCTGGATGGCCTCCCTTCCCTCCAGCGTGTCTGCTGCACCACACAGCTTGGTGTTGTTTGTTTGCGTGTGGTGCAGTGCAGGGTGTATCTTGTACCTTGTATCTTGTACTACAGGGTGTATCTTGTAACTTCCCTCTACTTGTGGGGTCATCCATGCTCAGAAAGGAAGAGTGTGTATATATATATATAATTATGTTGTATGTTACAGTATTAAAGAATTGATGAGACTCATATCCACTGAGTTTTGACTGCATAAGGATTAATTTGATAACCAAGGTCTGGAAAAGAATCCTTTAAATAAAATCAGAGACTGGTGGGAAGTAGTCCCTCATATAGCAATCTGTGGGAGAAGGAAAATGGGTACAGAATATTTAAAAGTGGGCCATTCACTATATATCAGAGATCTGATGCAGCCAATAGTAGCACACTTAGCATTGCTAAAAACAGATAACAATCTTTTAATACAAAAAGCACCTCACACAATGCCAGCAGAATCCTTTTCGGACGTCATGAACAGGGATGCAGATGAATAGATCAAGGGAGTGAGATTTGGTGGTTGCCTAGGGACCAGTGAGCATGACCTACTTCCCACTGAAGAGGCATATGCTGATTTGTATGAGTAACAGGCTGATTGGATGTTTCAGAAAGGTTGAGTTTCATCACTGTGGAGAAAATCTTAGAGCAGAGTTTATTGAGGGGGAAAAAAATTAGAAGTGTATAAATTAAACGGGGAGTTAAGAATCACTTGCAGAATATCAACTGTACTTCTCCCACTCAGTAAGCTTTCTGTCTAGAAAGTTAAAAATAAGAGAATAAAATTTGTGGTTGATGGGAGGTACCAGATAGAGACTGTAGAGGGGACAGAATTCATGCATGGAAAGGCAGATCTGTTAAATAAATACCTTGGTTTCTGATAAAGCCCAATGAGGAGAGGTTGAGGGAGCTGGGGTTGCTTAGCCTGGAGAAGAGGAGGCTCAGAGGAGACCTTCTTGCTGTCTACAGCTACCTGAAGGGAGGTTGTAGCCAGGTGGGGGTTGGTCTCTTCTCCTAGGCAACCAGCACCAGAACAAGAGGACACAGTCTCAAACTGCACCAGGGGAAGTTTAGAGTGATTGGTCATTGGAATGTGCTGCCCAGGGAGGTGGTGGAGTCACCATCACTGGAGGTGTTTAGGAAGAGACTGGATGGGGTGCTTGGTGCTGTGGTTTAGCTGATTTGATAGTGTTGGATGATAGGTTGGACTCGATAATCTCAAAAGTCTTTTCCAACCTGGTTAATTCTGTTCTACTCTGTTCTGTATCTTAAGGGGGCTACAAGAAAGCTGGGGAGGGACTTTTTAGGGTGTCCAGTAATGATAGGACTAGGGGGAATGGAGCAAAACTAGAAATGGGTAGATTCAGATTGGATGTTAGGAAGAAGTTCTTCACTATAAGGGTGGTGAGACACTGGAACAGGTTACCCAGGAAGGTGGTAGAAGCCTCATCCCTGGAGGTTGTTAAGGCCAGGCTGGATGTGGCTCTGAGCAGCCTGTTGTAGTGTGAGGTGTCCCTGGCCATGGCAGAGGGGTTGGAGCTAGATGATCCTTGAGGTCCCTTCCAACCCTAATGATTCTATGATTCTCAGTTTATGTAGCAAGCTAGGCCCTTGTTAACACATTTTAATGCCAAATCCAAAGTAGTAAGTTCAGAAACAGACATTTAAATTGCAAGATATTTAAATTGCAATAATTTCTATTGTAATAGCAAAGGTAATTTGCCTCTGCAACATACCAAATGGAGACAAACCCAAATTGCTTCTCCTTTCCTTGACTTACTTAGCTCAAGCTTGTCTTGCTTTAGGCAGCTGCACATTACCTGGCTAGGCTGTGGCACACACGTGGGGTGACCCAGCTGCATGTCCAGCCTTAAACTTTACAGAACTGTGATATGGGCAGCATTGTGAGAGGAACAGTATAGAAGGTAGTTGAGGCAGTGTGCCAGAATTGAACTAGAGCTTGCAAAAGGAGAAAAAAGCTTGAACAAGCAGTTTTTAGGTAGAGATAGGAAAGTTGAATTTTATTTACTCTGCAGGAAGGCAGCGTAGAAGGGGAGAGGTGATAAACAGTGGTATAAATCTCTCCTCATCCTCAACTGCTTTGCTCCCTGTTCTACTGTGATTTCTGACTCATGAGCAAAGATTTTTGCTAAAATCCTGTTTCTGTCCCATCATGGGAGCAGCTTGATCACCAGCAGTCAGCACTGAGTGCTGGCTCCTCATGCTGTGGCATCCTATCCTTCTCCTTTTGTGTTGCTCGCACCGGAGACAGAATTAAAACCAAGACCATTTGGGGTTGACCTCGATTTTTCTGTCTCACTAGAGCAAAACAAGCACCAGGTGAGGAATGCTGAGATATTTGACAGTTCAGGTATGCCAGTTTCCAGGCTCTCAAGACAGGGACTAACTTGCAGTGATTTGTTGTTGCCATAAATAGGGCTGTCCACACAGTGGTGAGCTGCTGGTGATGGGGTGTAATTATAAAGGTCACAAGTCTGTGAGTCTGTCTGTATCTTGTGTGCTTGCTGTCACAGCCTTGGAGACTTTTCTGTTGTTTCCCCTCAGGCCAAAGAGCTTTAGGTTCTGTAAGGCCATTTTTATTGGGCAAGTGGACATCACATAAATACTGTGTATGACTCAGCTGTTGTATGCTTGTCTTTGATATGGAGGAGGCTCATAGCTTAATGGAGTGTGAAGAGATGCTTATCTAGCTCATTTTGTTCATACTGAAAGATTAGCTCCTCTAAAGTGAGAGTGTGTACATGTCACCGCAAGGATTTTTGCTTTCTTTTCCTGAACACTTTATCCTACAGTAAGGGTGGAGCAAAAACTGCTCTGGAGTAAATATGTAAATAGAATTCCATACTACAGAACTCCATTGACTTGTAGTGACCAGGGCTTAAATCTGCCAAAGAATTCCGGTATTGCTTATGCTGGAAGCAACAGAAGTGGTTGTTTGGAATCATAGAATCACAGAATTGTTTTGATTGGAAGAGACCTTTCAGATCATCAAGTCCAACCACACTTGAGTTATTCCACTGGCATACACCCATCAGCAGCCCACTGAATGTTAAACACATGCTTCAGTGGCCTGGAAGAGTTAGTGAGGGAGCAAATAACCACCACACAAATTTTAATTGTAACTTGTATTTAATTTAAGTGTATTACATCCTTTTCTTTGGCAGATTTGCAGCTCTAACCATGTTGCATTGAAGATACAGGAATGTCTTGTGAAGGGATTTTATGAAAATGTTACAGTTTAAGCTTAGGTTTGTTGGCCTTTTAGGGTGTTCAAGTCAGCATTTGGGAAGGGAGATACACGTTTGTAAACTGTGAAATACCAGGTTGCAATTAGCAGGGTTCCTCTGTGATTCATGTTACCTTGAGCTGAACCAGAGGCTTGGGCAGAAAGTCCTCCAGTGGTGTAGAGGAAGCCTGTGCTTTTGATGAGGATGTAGCTGAGAAGCAGTGTGAAGCCAGTGGGGCTTTGCCCAGGGGCCAGGAGGTATCACAGTAGTATCATAGTATCAGTCAGGGTTGGAAGGGACCACAAGGATCATCTAGTTCCAACCCCCCTGCCATGGGCAGGGACACCCCACACTAGATCAGGCTGGCCAGAGACTCATCCAGCCTGCTCTTAAACACCCCCAGGGACGGGGCCTCAACCACCTCCCTGGACAACCCATTCCAGGGTTTCACCACTCTCATGGTGAAGAACCTCCTCCTCACATCCAGCCTGAATCTCCCCACCTCCAGCTTCATTCCATTCCCCCTAGTCCTATCACTTCCTGAGAAGTCCTTCCCCAGCCTTCCTGTAGGCCCCCTTCAGATACTGGAAGGCCACAATGAGGTCACCTCGGAGCCTTCTCTTCTCCAGACTGAACAGCCCCAACTCCTTCAGTCTGTCCCCATAGGAGAGGTGCTCCAGCCCTCTGATCATCCTCATGGCCCTTCTCTGGACACGTTCCAGCACCTCCATATGCCTCTTGTAATAGGGGCTCCAGTGAAGGGTTTGCTCTTGGTAGACCAAACCCTTTATTTTTTAACTCAGAGCTCTGAGTCCTTTCTCAGGTACAACCTTCATGTTCTTGCTTGGTGTCTTGAAAACACTGAGATCCTTTGCACATCCCATTTTTTACAAAGGATTTCATTTGTAGCTTCAAGCAAACTCTTCCTCTTTCTTCTTTTGACAATGCTATGAACATCTAAAGGAAGAAGGCCTGGCTATCTACTACAGTGACAGTGAGTGACTTGGAATGTTAAGTTGGGCAGACTTTCATGGTGAAAGGTCAGGTCCCCTGACCTGCAAAGAACAACAGTTTTGCAAAGCATTGCTTCTTAAAATGAGTTAAACTGTCTAGGAGGACCAAGGTAGCCAGTGCTGTGTGGTCTGCAGATACACATGTATGTATTTACATAAAGACATACACCTATATGTGTGTGTTTCATCATAGGGACTTTTTGTTACTACTTCATTTCTACAGATGCTAAGAGGTGGAAAAGATGGATTGAAAAGAATTCCAGAGAAGAGCAACAAAGTTGGTGAGGGATTTGGAATACAAGCCCTATGAGGAAAGACTGAGGGAGCTGGGGTTGCTCAGCCTGGAGAAGAGGAGACTCAGGGGTGACCTTATCACTCTCTACAACTACCTGAAGGGAGGTTGTAGACAGGCGGATGATGGTCTTTTCTCCCAGGCACCCAGTACCAGAACAAGAGGACTTCAGTCTCAGGCTGCGCCAGGGGAGGTTCAGGTTGGATATTAGGAAGAAGTTCTATACAGAAAGAGTGATTGGCCATTGGAATGGGCTGCCCAGGGAGGTGGTGGAGTTGCCGTCATTGGAGGTGTTCAGGAGGAGACTTGATGGGGTGCTTGGTGCCATGGGTTAGCTGTTTGGGTGGGTTGGATTGGTTGATGGGTTGGAAGCAATGATCTTGAAGGTCTCTTCCAACCTGGTTTGGTTTATTCTAAAATAAAGGTTTATTCTAAATAAAGACATCCCCCATTAAGATAACTTCCAGTTATTAAGACTTCATTTATATGGAACATTTCCAGAGTTCACTTTATCTGAATGTGCACTACTGATACCAGCTTGAAGTGAGCTTAGCCCTTACACCCCTCCAAAGACAGACTCTTCGTGAGAGGCCTCAAGCACAAGCCCTGTGAGGAGAGGTTGAGGGAGCTGGGATTGTTTAGCCTGGAGAAGAGGAGGCTCAGGGGAGACCTTATTGCTGTCTACAACTACCTGAAAGGAGAATGTAGCCAGGTGGGGTTTGGTCTCTTCTCCCAGGCAACCAGCACCAGAACAAGAGGACACAGTCTCAAGCTGCACTGGGGGAAGTTTAGGCTTGAGGTGAGGAGGAAGTTCTTCACAGAA
Source organism: Melanerpes formicivorus (assembly GCF_026170545.1). NCBI lineage: Eukaryota > Metazoa > Chordata > Aves > Piciformes > Picidae > Melanerpes > Melanerpes formicivorus. Next base: position 4,386,044 of record NW_027142358.1, on the reverse strand, counting down.
AGAGTAGATTGGCCATTGGAATGTGCTGCCCAGGGAGGTGGAGGAGTCACCGTCCCTGGAGGTCACAGGGTCAGAGGATGTCAGAAGTTGGAAGGGACCCAAAGAGATCATCAGGTCCACCTCCCCCTCCCGCCCCGAGCAGGACCATACAATCTAGCTCAGGTCACAGAAGAAAGCATGCAGACGAGCCTTGAAAGTCTCCAGAGAAGGAGACTCCACAGCCTCTCTGGGGAGCCTGTTTGAGTGCTCTGTGACCCTTACAGTAAAGAAGTTCCCCCTTGTGCTGACGTAGAACCTCCTGTGCTGCAGCTTCCATCCATTGCTCCTTGTCCTATCACAGGGAGCAAGTGAGCAGAGCCTGTCTACTCTCTCCTGACCCTCAGCCCTCAGGTATTTATAAACATTTATTCAATCCCCTCTAAGTCTTCTCTTTTCCAGACTAAAAAGCCCCAGGTCCCTCAGCCTCTTCTCACCAGGCAGTGCTCCAGTCCCTCGTAGCCCTCCACTGGACCCTCTCCAGCAGATCCCTGTCCCTCTTAAACTGCAGAGCCCAAAATTGTATGCACTACTCAAGATGGGGTCTCACCAGGGCAGATAGAGAGGGAGAAGAACCTCCCTCGATCTGCTTGACACACTCTTCTTAATACACTCCAGGACCCCGTTGGCTGCCTTGGCCACAAGGACACATTGCTGTCCCATGGATAACCTGTTATCCACCAGGACTCCCAGGTCTCTCTCTGCAGGGCTGCTCTCCAGAAGATCACCTCCCAACCTGTAGTGGTGCATCTTACTATTCCTACTCAGATGCAGGACTCTGAGGTGTTCAAAAAAGGATTGGATGTGGCACTTGGAGCCATGGTTTATTTGTCATGATGTGCTAGGTATTAGGTAATGGGTTGGACTTGATGATCTCTAAGGTCTTTTCCAATCTGGTTGATTCTATGAAAACTTCAGCAGTTGTTGCCCTGGCTGGTACCAGGTGAGTGATCAAAATGTACAGATTTTCCCTGTCAATAATTTCCTCTCAACTTTTTTCCTGGGTTCAAGTAAACTGGACTTGACCTGACACATCCAGCTTATCTGACTTAATATTCTAGTGTTGATAGATAGCTTTTTCTTTCCTTTCTGTTTCTGCAGTAAGCAGCTGCTAGGCCTCCTGATGGGTGGTCTTTTAAAAGAGTAAGAAAAGTCAAATAAGAGTACTTCAGAATTACAAGAGAAATTAATCTACAGCATTATTCAGTCGAAGAGATGTTGTATTGTTTTGCAAGCACTTTTCACTCCCTGCATGCAAATCCCACGCCGGAACAGAGGGAGCACAAGGGCAGTATTGTTTGCCAGTCCTGGTGTAAATCTCTGTCCTTGCTGCCCCACCAGCCTTGAGCAATGCAGGGGCAACTGCAATGCTGCAGGCAAATTGCCTTCTGCAGGCAACTGAACTGCTGCTCATGAGAAGCACAACTGCTGTAGTTGTTTGACTGACTTCCATGTAAATGAAGCATGGTCAGAAGACATTTCTGTTTTGAGTCCCAGTGATTTCACACTTCCACACCACCCTGTGCAGATGCCAGGGTACTGATCTTGAATGCTAGTGCATAATTCCCAGAGGGCCAGTGCTCAGTCCTGGATGCATTATGAGACTTCTACAGATGGTTGCAAGGTGGTTTATAAGGCACTTTTGGGAATGTGTGAGCTGGCACCAAACTAGTGTTGGAATGCAGTCCATCAGAAAGATGTGACCTACAACAGATCTGTGTGTGCTGTTATAAGTTAGTAGGATATTAATCTGGGTTAATTAGTATTGCCCAAAGTAAAGAGAGATTGTTTTGTGGTTTCTGACTGCTTTTTATGAGAGTCTCTGAAACACAACAAGGCCTAAGAGTGTGTTTGGAGATGAACTTCATTCAGATGATGGATACTGTGTGAAGAGAAGGCACTTAGAGGGCTGCCTTCTTCACTGGTATGAATGGTAGAATTTCTCTGGTATTATGGTCACATAATTGACAGTGAACTTAAAAGTAGTCTAGCAAGCCTTTCCTCATCTTGGGCCTGATGGAAAGATCAAGGCAGGGAACTGGAAATAATTATACCAATCAGTGTTGTGGGTCAGATCCTCCAAGAAAACACTTTTCTTAGCTCAAGTTTTATGGCTTCATGTGTCCTGTAAGTGACTAGAAGCTGACACCTGTATGTGTAAAAGGATTTAGCAAATGTACCTTTTGAGAACTGGGAGCGTGTTAAAGTTTAGAACAGCACCTTTGGCAGAAGAGGCTCAATGATGAGCATTTGAGAACTGAAGTGAGATCCAGGGCTTTGCAAAGGCTTGGCAGGAAGAGGGTGCTTTGCTGTGACAAAATCTAAATGGAGATAAAATTCTGTGTCCCAAAGTGTTGCCCAAATCACATGCTGCAGCTTGCTTCTCTTTCTGGTAATGCTAGTTGACACACTGTCAGCAACACCAAATATGTTTGTTGCCGCTTCCACACCTTGTATGTGTCAACACATTTACAACTGTGATTAAGGATCCTTTGTTTTACTTTTCCTGTGGTTTGGGATTTTATTGCAAGTGGAAGAAGGCAGTTTTCTGCAGGTACATCCCATTGCTTCTCCATAATAAAAGAGCTGTGAGAATTAACCAAGTGTGAAATAATACAATCACATATGTGCGTACCTAGGGAAAAAGGTTGATGAGAAAGCTTGAAGATGAGTGTAGCTGAGCAGGAGTTTACTCCTACAGTCTGTCAAAAACTGCCATAAATGTATTCAGGAAATTCTTTGCATTCTGGAGGGAGGCTGGAGTGTTTCTAACGTGGCAAATGAAGATGTACTGCCATCTACTGTGCAGCTCAACACTAGCTATGCATAGTACATTAAACAAAAAATCCCCAAACAACCTATTGGGTTAATTGGTTACATGTATCTCAAACAGGCAGTGAGGTTTGAACTTCTGCTTCAGCAGTGAAAGGGCAGTGGCACAGGGCAGAAGCTGGTGCATTAGTTTTCAGCCCCTGTGTGTGACTAAGCAGCCCGGTACAACCTTGGGCTCTCCCATGTGGGGTTACAGCCACAGATGCCAGAGGTTTCTGTAAGGATGTTGTCCTTCAAGTGCTAGAATAACCTGCAGCTGCTTGTAATGGAGCTGATTGTAATTATCTTTGTAAGGTAGGTAATTAAAAAACCTACTGTGAGTGAAAAGCCTTAGGAGATTTGTTACTAAATAGACTCTCCCCAGAGCCAGGGATTCTTGAAACTTTCTGCATGTTTCTTAAGGTAAAAGGCAGAACACTGAGTGGGACATTGTTTAAAAGATCTCAATGCCATGGTAGGGAGAGGAAACCTAGAAAGCAGATTCTTCATAGTCACTGCCCTCCTACATATGCGTAGAAGCCTTTTGAATGCATCTCACACGTGTTTTGCCATGATTTGTGACTTCTTACTGCAACAAATCTCTACTTTGTTGACAACTCCATGGGCTTCTGAGCACTTGTGTCCTTCAAGTGGGTCCACTTTTCACGTGGGCCAGGAACACAGCCATTTGCATTACTGAACTCTTCATGCTGCTCCCAGGACAGCTGCCTCCCTTCTTAAACCTGTTTAATGCTCTGTGCTTCCTCCTCTTGATGCAGACTTGTTCCAATATTTGGAAGATCCAGTGGCTGGTGTCGAGGGTTGAGGGGAAGGCCCAGCCTTCTCCCCCCCTGTAAGTGAAGGGAAGAAAATTGAAAGAAAACCACAGCTGGATTAGCAAAGGATTGTGCTGTATTTACAAGCGGTTTAGGAAATGCAGGTTTATATACACAATTTACAGTATTTACAATCTATATATACAGAAATATACAACAAAGTAACACAGGAATGAGATTCCCCTCCCCCTCCAGGAGGAAGGGTTTTCCCCCTGTACCCCCTTCTCTCCCCCTTTTCCCCGGAGAGGGTTAGAAAGAGAGAAAAAGAGCAATTGTTAATTAAAGCAAAATATGTTAGTAAGTTTTAGTGCAGGCCTTATGCTTTGTCAGTTCCAAGGTCAGTCTGGCTGAAAGCCCAGAAGCTGCAAGCATGCGAAAGGAGGGGGAAGAAGTGCAAGACTGCCCCAAGTCTCACTGGGAATCAAAACTTAAGGCAGTGCTCTGCCTCTCCACCAATGAAATTAGTTTAGACCTGTATTTTGTTTATAAAACATTCGGCCATGGTGTCCCTTTGTTAAAAGCACAGCTTCAAACGGTCACAGCTGGTTAGGGTGCCTGTGCCAGCTGCTGAATCCATAACCAGCCTGTGGTGAGAAGCAGGTGGGAGCTCAGATGCTGCTATTCAGACTTGCCTTTTGGGATCTTTATTGTGTCTTAAACTTTTGCTAGACAGGTCCTTGTAATCTAAAAGAGATTATATGGTCCATTAGTATTATTGCATCTTTCCTTTATGTCAAACCATGTGTTTCTTTTAAGAATAAATTAAGCCTATAGCTGTCTTTAGGGCAATTTTAGGCAATAGGGAAGTTGCAGTGAAATGACCAAGGAAATGAGGCTGTTGTGAAATCCTTTTCTCTCCCAGGAACAGAAGTCCCCAGTCTTGTTTTCACATGCCTTCACCTAAAAGGTGCAATGTTATTTGGGATCAAACTTAAATCCTAGTTTAATATATGAGAAAAAGAACCAACTCTGTAAGTGGCACCCTGTGATAGGACAAGGGGCAATGCATATTAACTACAGCAATGGAGGCTCCACCTCAACATGAGGAGGAACTTCTTTACTGTAAGGGTCATGGAGCACTGGAACAGGCTCCCCAGAGAGGTTGTGAAGTCTCTTTCTCTGGAGCTTGCAAGACCCATCTGGATGCATCCCTAGTGTGTGACCTGCACTAGATTCTATGGTTATGTGATCCTGATCTGGCGGGGGGGTTGGACTCAACAATTTCCAGAGGTCCCTTCCAACCCCTAACATCCTGTGATCTAAGGGAAGAATCAGGAAGGATTCTTCTACCATTTTCTTCTTGCATGATTGCAATTTCTTCTGAAAACAATCTTGTATATAGGCTTGAAAATGACTCAGTGTGGTGCCTTGCAGTGTTTTGGCAGTGAGGTGTTTTGAGCTTTTTGATACTCTGCTGTATGGGATCTGTGGCTCTGGTCTAATTACAACTGTGTACTGCTGCTCTGTTCCACCTAGCTTTATGTCTTTGCTGCAAAGGTGCAGTAAATTCTGATGATGGTAATGCTAATTACATCAGAAGAGAAACAAACAGTGCTGGCATTAGAGGGGAATCCTTTTCCACACTTACAAGATACCATTACAGAAAGCTGACATTTCTTACTGAATTGGCTGCAAAATAGCATCCCTCTCCCCTTTCTACCATGCTGTGTAGTCTTGTGTTTATCATCATTTCTGCAGCAGCTTGCTACAACTGGAGAAGATTTCCACTAGGGCAAACATGTCTGGTTTCTAACTGAGGCTGTTCCCATCTTCTACAGAGTGCCTTATGATACCCATATCATCTTTGTAGGCCAGGAAAAATCAGTCACTGAAACTCTGATGGCTCCTTCTGTGTGCATGTCAGTTGTTAGTTTAATTTCTCCTGATTCATTACCAAATTTCTGGATAGATCACTCCTGAGGCCAGTATATAAAGCACATTAAAGAAACCCCACTGTTTTGAGAAAAGAGATCCTGGAAGACTAATGAAGTATTCAGACCATCCTTCAGGATGGCATGGAAACAGATTTTTCCTGGCCTGCTTTCAAGAGTTCTGCTCAGCTTCCTCATACTTAGGGCTTTTTAACGGTGATATTGGAGCTCAGTGTGAAAATACCCAGTAACTATTATGTTATTAATACAGTCTCAGGGTACCTACTGTAAATGTGTGCCTAGGATAATAGTAGGGCTCATGCATTTGCCAGGCTATAAGGGAACAAGCTGCACTAAAAATACCCCAGTATGATTATTGTTAGACTACTTTAAATTGTGCTGCTTAAAATACTACTACTCAAAAATGACAGATATTTTAGATGGCATTTGGGGTTTTCACATTGAAAACACAGTAGTGTGGAATTCACTCATGCAAGGGGAGGGATCTTGCAGCATCTTCTCATCTTTTCTCCTTAGCTTTGCACCCTGCTGCTCTAACACCTGTAGTTCCCTGGATCATATTGGGGTTGCAAGATCCAGATGTAGAAGAAGGATAAGGATTCATTCCCTGGTGGAATTTGGCTTTTTGGCAGGCACTATAGGCAGACAGGTGTGGGCAACTTTGGAGCTGGCTTTAGGTCTGTCACTTGATAGGGCTGCTAATGAGCTGTTTTATGCTTCCTTGCTGTAGTGGATGATGTTGTAATTCCAAGGACGGTTTTGGGTTTCCTTTGGGGAGTATTGTCCACAGCTCTTTGAGAGATCTCTGCACAGGATCTTTCATGGAGCTGTAGTTAAAGTCTTTTCTGATGCTCACATGTAGTTACTCTTTTAATACATTGAAGTGCCCACCCAGACGCTGGTATGCTCAAGCATAATGCCTTGAATTATTTTCTTCATGCCTGATGAGAGGGAATTCCACAGCATAATTGGCTGCACAGAGCACTGAGCAGGACCAGAGCATGGGGCAATGCTGTGCCTTGCAATTGGTGAAATGCCTCTTTACAGTCAGATGCACAGTGTGTCAGACTTTGTAATGAGCCTGTCTGAACATTTACCAGCACCGGTGTATGGAAGTTTGAGAGCTGCAGCCAGTGCCTGGAGTTGAAAGCAAACTATGGGAGCAATTTAAGGCAATCCAATTTGGTCTTGATTAGCTTAATCAGTGATTGTGTCTTGGGAGTTGATTTTGAGTTACACTGAAAAATTTTACTCTGCCCCTGTGGTGTGGCATGTCCATGTGCAAAGTGTGGAGCGAGTCTTGTATTGCAAACACACCGAGGCCCCCATGTGAACATTAACAGCATCTTCTCAGGCCTCAAATACGTTATAGCAGATTCCCAGTGGAGACTGAGTCTGTACTGTTGAGATGAAATATTTGGCTGAGATGAATGGTAGGTGAAGAATACAGCCTGTGGGGCTTTCTGCAGTTACCTTTACTTTTCAGTAAGCTGAAAGCCATGACAAAATATATTGGATCTGACCAAATACGTGTCACCTCTGATGCCTAGGAAATAAATCCAAGATTGAGAGAAGACTGTTATTTTTTTTTCCTTAATAACATCTCATGCTTGAGAAACAGATCCAAGATTTTGCACATTAGGTTGAGGGAAGAATTTATTTTTTTTAATAACAATTTTCTTGGTTTTTTTTCCCTCCTTAGATAACATTGTCTTAAAAGGAGGTGCCCACAAATCTGTCTGTATTTCTAACAGGCTTCCCCAGGTGTCTTCTGTGGGTCTGTTGTATGAAAAGCTGTTGTAAACTTCTCAGTGCTCTTTCAAAGAAAGTAATTGTGTTCACAGACGTATCACTCCTGCATCTACAGGAAAGTGTAACCAGGTTCTCTTGCAATCATGAGCTATGACCTACATATGTACAGATGAGCACACACAGAAGGAATCTGTCTTAGCTGTGCATCCTTCTCTTGACATATGTTAGAATTTTAAATTATGTATGATACCATACTCCCACCTGGAGTACTGGATCCAGTTCTGGAGCCCCTATTACAGGAAGAATCTGGAGGTGCTGGAACACGTCCAGAGAAGGGCCACAAGGATGATCAGAGGGCTGGAGCTCCTCTCCTATTAGGACAGACTCAGGGAGTTGGGGCTGTTCAGTCTGGAGAAGAGAAGGCTCTGAGGAGACCTCATTGTGGCCTTCCAGTATCTGAAGGGGGCCTACAAGAAAGCTGGGGAGGGACTTTTTAGGGTGTCAGGTAATGATGGGACTAGGGGGAATGGAAAAAAATAAATATGAAATGGGTAGATTCAGATTGGATGTTAGGAAGAAGTTCTTCCCCATGAGGGTGGAGAGACACTCAAACAGGTTGCTCAAGGAGGTGGTGGAAGCCTCATCACTGAAGGTTTTTCAGGCCAGGCTGGATGTGGCTCTGGCCAGCCTGATCTAGTGTGAGGTGTCCCTGCCCATGGCAGGGGAGTTGGAACTAGATGATCCTTGAGGTCCCTTCCAACCATGACAATTCTATGATTCTATGAATTATTTTAAGTATCTCCCAGTAGTTCCCCATTGCTCTGTTTCTCTGTGATATTTTTTTCCCTTTGGCCACTTGCTTTAAGTCACTGTGGAGAAGGGAAATGTTAGAAGAGGAGTTTTGAAGATGAAGGGGAAAATAAGCCTTAGATTTCAATGCAGAGAGTATTGCACTCATGAGGAGGAAGAGCAAGCAAGTGGGCCCCAAAGCTGGCAATGCAGGAAGGAAAAGAACATTGGTAGTGCTGTGAGGAGTTTGAAAATGATAACAAAGAACATAGAGCCTTTGTGCCCTGAAACCATTTGAAGGGTGAGAACGCATGTGGAGGAGCTCTGTCATGGGTTGAATGGCGGGGAGCCATACAAACATTATGAAGGAGCAGGTATCTGGTTAATTGAGACAGGGGACACATGTTGAAGTTGCAGCTGTAACCTGAGAATAAAACAGTATGGATGGAGGAGCAGAAAAGTTTGATCATCACATGCTGGAGAGGAGTAGCAGGGTAGGAAAGAGGACAAGCAGATAAAAGCCACAAAAGATACCTAGAGAGAGAATAAAGGCGGTCAGCATGGTGAGAACAGGCCAGGAGGTTAGGGGAGATGCACTGTCAGTTTAGTCTTGTCTAGGTATTTTTTTGAGACTATTTTCAGGTCACTTTGGGAATACACACGCTGACCTGATACCATTTTCTACTTGTGTTCTACTTGTCAGACTGTCTATCTCTGCCCTGTGCAGTATGAATCAATTCATCGTGTTTTTCACTCAATCCGGAGAAAGACAAGGAGAAGGCAAGTGCACAGGCTCTTTCCCCTCTGTTAATACTCTGAAAAAGACTTCTAGCAGAGCGTGACTCAGGTTCCGCTTGGGTTTGTTACATTCTGAAGCCGGACATCCCCATCTAGTGGTTATTCTACCATTGCTCACTGAGTACCAGTCTGGGGAGAAGGATGCCTTAGGAAGATCAGTAAGACCAGTCGGAACCCCTACGGTTATCACAGGGTTCTCCTGCTGTGAGTACAAAATCTGTTTTCAAAATTAATTGGTTTGTTACTACTTTTAATTTGCATGTGGAAAACAATTTGCTGCTACATTGAAGGGAATGCTTTTATTACTGCTTCTGACACAGCAAATGCACAGGGAATCATAGAAGAGGGAGGTTCTCCTCCCCCTCTACTCTGCCCTGGTGAGACCACACTTGGAATATTGTGTCCAGTTTTGGGCTCCCCAGTTCAAGAGAGAGAGAGTCCAACAGAGAGCTACTAGGATGATCAAAGGACTGGAACATGTGCCCTATAAGGAGAGGCTGAGGGACCTGGGGTTTTTTAGTCTGGAAAGAGAAGACTGAGAGGGGATTGGAAAATGTTTATAAATATCTGAGGGCTGGGGTTCAAGAGGCAGGGGACAGGCTCTGCTCAGTTGCGCCCTGTGATAGGACAAGGGACAATGGATATAAACTACAGCACAGGAGGTTCCACCTCAACATAAGGAGGAACCTCCTCACTGTGAGGGTCACAGAACACTGGAACAAGCTGCCCAGAGAGGTTGTGGAGTCTCCTTCCCTGGCGACTTTCAAGACCCATCTGCAATCATTCCTGTGTGACCTGTGCTGGATTCTATGGCCCTGCTCTGGCGGCGGGGGGGTGGACTCAAAGATCTTCAGAGGCCCCTAGCATCCTGTGATCCTGTGAATGGTTTGAACTAGAAGGCTCAATCCCCTCTTCATGGGCAGGGACACCTTCTACTAGGCCAGGTTGAAGGTGTTTGAAGATGAAACATAAAAATGTTTGTAGTTGGCTCATAGATGTTCTTAGAGTCCTTGAGCAGTCTGGTCTAGTGGAGGCTGTCCCTGCTCATGATGGGCAGTAGGGTTGAAACTAAGATGATCTTTAAGGTCCTTTCCAACCCAAACCATTCTATGAATCTATGTATGGGAAAAATATAGCCTGGAGGTAGCTCCTGTTGCTGATCAGGGAATAGGGTGCAAGGGGAAGGAGAAAACAGCTGCTTGTCCCAACTCCTGGTGGGGGTCATCTTCCTAAGTGCCTGGCTGAGAACTGGGTGCTGGAGGTGGTGTCCATGGAAGGTAAATCATTCACCTGTGTTTATTGCTGGAGATAATAGTAAGACTGTTCAGCTGAGATTCTGAGAACTTGATCTGTTTTTACATTTTGAAAATGAGTATTTTTAGCATGTATTTTATAGAGCAGTTTTTCATAAGGCCTTTTCAGTGGAAGTGTCCTACCCAGGTGCTTTCTGTTCCCACGGCAGAACTTCCACACTACATCTCATCTGCCTTTTGTTTTGACACCCCCTTGGTTTTCTTTCCTCTTTCTTTTTCTACCTTTTTTTTCTTCTTCTTTTTCCCCCTTTTCTTTTTCCAAACTGCTAATGTTGAAAAAGCCATTGGGTGGCAGTATCAGCTAGCAAGCATCACCACTGTTTAGACTAGAATAGAATTAACCAGGTTGGAAGAGACCTTTGAGACCATCGAGTCCAACCCTATGAGGAGAGGCTGAGGGAGCTGGGGCTGTTTAGCCTGGAGAAGAGGAGGCTCAGGAGAGACCTTATTGCTGTCTACAACTACCTGAAGGGAGGTTTGTAGCCGAGTGGGGCTTGGCCTCTTCTCGCAGGCAACCAGCACCAGAACAAGAGGACACAGTCTCAGGCTGTGCCAGGGGAGGTTTAGGCTGGATGTTAGGAGGAAAACAGGTAGCAATGATCAGAAATGACAAATTTCTTTAGCTACAAACCGATGCATTTTTTCTGTTTGAAGAGGCTGTGTTTAACTCCACAAAGCCCTGTGGGGGGAGGCTGGGGGAGCTGGGGTTGCTTGGCCTGGGGAGGAAGAGGCGCATTGCTGTCTGCAGCTGCCTGAGGGGAGGTTGTAGCCAGGAGGGGGTTGGTCTCTTCTCCCAGGCAAGCAGCACCAGAGCAAGGGGACACAGTCTCAAGCTGTGCCAGGGGAAGTTCGGGCTGGAGGTGAGGAGAAAGTTCTTCCCAGAAAGAGTGATTGGCCACTGGAGTGTGCTGCCCAGGGAGGTGGTGGAGTCACCATTCCTGGAGGTGTTCAGGAGGGGCTTGGGTGTGGCACTTGAAGCCATGGATTAGTTAGTCGGGAGGTGTTGGGTGACAGGTTGGACTTGATGATCTCTGAGGTCTTTTCCAACCTTATTGATTCTATGATTCTATGATTCCATGAAAGCATATGTTTTTAAAAGCTTTCAAAACACAGTTACAACTAATGAAAGGATAGAATGCATTACAACAGGTTTGCAGTGGCAGATAAGGCTTATGAACCTGAAGTTCCTCTTTTCTGTTTGCAATTTCAACCAGAAAGTGAGAGGAATCCCTCATATTTTATGGTCTAACTGCAATGAAATCCAGCCCCCATTGTTCCCTCCCCCATCCCCAAGAAAAAAAAAGGAAACATCCACTAATAATTTTGGCCTTCCAGGATCTGAAGGGGGCCTACAAGGAAGCTGGGGAGGGACTTTTTAGGGTGTCAGATAATGATAGGACTAAGGGGAATGGAACAAAACTAGAAATGGGTAGATTCAGACTGGATATTAGGAAGAAGTTTTTCACCATGAGGGTGGTGAGACACTGGCACAGGTTGCTGAGAGAGGTGGTAGAAGCCTCATCCCTGGAGGTTTTTAAGGCCAAGCTGGATGTGGCTCTGAGCAACTTGATCTAGTGTGAGGTGTCCCTGGCCATGGCAGGGAGGTTGGAACTAGATGTTCCTTGAGGTCCCTTCCAACCCTAACAATTCTATGATTCTAATAAGAAAATAAATAACTTTTTGTCAGATATAGGAGGGTGGTTAACTGCCTCTGCAATTGCTACACATGAAGTGTTTGGAAGGACTCTGCAATAAAGAGGCATCTGGTGTCACTGCTTTGTTGTTCCTAAAGGCATTATTCTGACACTCAGAGCTCTGATCTGGCTGGTGACCATTTTCAATCACATGCTAATGATAAGAGAAACTGCCATGCAGGAACTCTGGGTAGACCACTGTGAGCCTGTGGGGTGTGCTTGCACAGGGGCTGAGGTGCTGTTTGAGCTTTGTGTTCCTGAGGGTAACAGCATCTGGACTTCACATCGTAGGTTTATTTTCATTTTCTTTTTACTTACTTCTTGTGATTGGGAAACAGTATTTGTGAAGCCCCACCATTTAATTCTGCCTTAGGAAGCAGCAGACTTTAAATATCAGTGTGTTTGTAATGAGTAAAACTTGCAAACTGACTAAGAGTGCATGCTTTGGGTGCTAATTCTAGATCAGGTTGAGTTTTCTGTAACAGGGATCATAGCTATTTTTGTGAGCTACAGTGTAAGCTCAATTCTAGGTGCTTTCACAGAACCACTGTTCTTTACATTCGTGGTATTAACTCTCAGCACTCTCTTCTAAGTTCAGGCTGGCAAGACTATCAAATCATAGAATTGTTAGGGTTGGAAGGGACCTCAAGGATCATCCCAATCCCCCTGCTGTGGGCAGGGACCGCTCATACTAGATCAGCTTGCTTGGAGCCACATCCAGCCTGGCCTTAAAAACCCCCAGGGATGGGGCTTCTACCACCTCCCTGGGCAACCTGTTCCAGTGGGCTATGAAAGCCACAGGCTATTTTTAGCTTGTTCATAATATCTTCCACTTCACAAACCCCAAATGGGAAAGTTTTGTGTGGTATCAAAAGAAAAAGCAAGAAGAAAAAGCCCTATGATGATGTTGTTCACATCTTGCTTTCAAACACACCAGATAATGCCACTTGTTTAAGCTTAGTCATGTCTAGGGGAATGTCAGAAGTCTGCATCACATGAGCTGCTCCTCAGATTTCCCAGCTCATATCAGCATGTTTTCCTGGGGAGCGGCAGAGCGGAGGTGTTATTAAAATGGCTCATCCTATATGCTAGGATTGATATTTAAATCTCAGGTTTATATCTGTGGGGTTTGTGCAGCAGCATTTCATATTTACAGTCAGATGCTTTAGGTGAAAATATTGTAGCATCTTTCTTTTCTTACAGAGTATGTATCCGATGGAAGGACGTCTATTTTAATTAACCATCCTGCACGCATTCTTGTTGATATCTTCCTTTTCTGTTCAGCCCTTAGACTTACCATCTTAGGCCTTTAACTTCCTTTTTAACACTTCTATCCTCTCCACTGCATGATCTGTGTGCAGACCTGCTGTTGCCTGGAGATCAGGAGGCCAGGAGGGCCGTTGGCACATCCTTGCTTGTACTCCATGTCAGCAGCCTTCTCCAGAGCAAACAGAATGTGATGAGCAGAGGAAGTGCCCAATATAATCTGGCTCTGTTCTCTGCTGTCTCCTGCTTTTGTAGGGCTGGTGACAAATGCACCCCATACAGAACCTGGAGATGCTCCAAACTGAGCAGATCCATGAGCCTTTCCTCTTCAGCATCATTTTTTGAATGCTCAAGCACCTCTGTACTCACCACACCAGCTGAGCAAAAGCTAGGGAGAGTGAGAAATGAGGAACCAGAAGAAACTGGCAGTACTGAAGCAAAAGGGAGCTGGGCTTGTTTAACTTGGAGAAGAGGAGGCTCAGGGGAGACCTTATTGCTGTCTACAACTACCTGAGGGGGGAGTAGATCTCTTCTCCCAGGCAACCAGCACCAGAACAAGAGGACACAGTCTCAAACTGTGCCAGGGGAAGTTTAGGCTCGAGGTGAGGAGAAAGTTCTTCACAGAGAGTTGTTAGCCATTGGAATGGGCTGGCCAGGGGGGTGGTGGAGTCACCGTCTCTGGAGGTGTTCAAGAGGGGACTGGAGTGACAGGTTGGACTTGATCTTTGAGGTCTTTTCCAACCTTATTGATTCTATGATTGGGCTGGTTTACACCTTGCTATCAGGAGGCTTCTGCTCAGGACAAAGTCTGCTCAGTGTGTCTGACTGCCCCAGGGGAAGGTGCTGGCTTTATTCCCAGGGTCCCTGAGCCTGTTTCAAGACTCAGAAATTGATTTGTGTGGCTTTGCAAGGTCTCCAGCCCTCTGGTCCCACCCCCATGGTGCATATGGAATTGGACACCCTGCATGTGCCCATATAGGGAAGGGTGTAACTGTCTTGTTGACATTGGCTAATCCAGCCAGGCATGCAAGGGCCAGCAAAGCGTGATGCTCACATGTAGCGTGGCAGATGGCACTTGGGACTGGCTGTCTCCATCACACCCCCCAAGCCTGACATACAAGACAGGGAAAGAGCTTTTTTGCGTACCTCTGTGTGCTCCTGACAAAGATACTGAGGAGCTGGGCTGTGGGAGCTTCATGTGTTGAGCCACACTCATTATTAGAGGAGAAAATTAATTAATCTTTGCTGCAAATCGATGGCAGCTCTGCAATGCTTGTAATTTGTTCCAAACCAGTGCCTTGTATTAGGTGAAAAAGAGCTGAGCAGAACACAGTATCTTGCAGTAAACAGCATCCTGTGTCTGTAAAAGCCTAGCTGGCTATGTCCTTTTCCAGATGTATGGCCAAAGGAGACAAAACAGCTTGGACTTGATGATCTTTGAGGTCTTTTCCAATCTTCTTGATTCTATGAAAACCCAAGTAAATGTTTCATTACTGAGTTTATTTCAGTGACATCTAGGTAGCCTTCTTTAAGCTATCCATATGGTAATGCTGGAGCAGGCAGCAGAGCTTAATGTGTGTGTTACTCTCTTTCAAATTCCAATGATGATTGGAGGCTTTGCCTTCAGTAGAAAAATGAAGGGGCAACACCATCTAAAAATGTTGTTGACACAGAGACCACAGGCCAGATCACAGTCAGAAGACCTGACTGAAGGCTTATTATATTTGATGAGATAAAGAGACTTCAAGAGCGATCTGTTATGCAGAAGAATTTTAGCTAATCCAATTAGGTAATTCAGACGGAAGGCACCTCTCAAAACTACCCAAGATACCTTTATAATTGTGCTTGATGCTTACACTGTATTCAGCTGTTGTCCCATCCATCAGATTGTTTCACAGAATCAACCAGGTTGGAAAAGACCTAAGAGACCATCAAGTCCAATCTATTACTTAACACCTAACACCTCATGACAACTAAACCATGGCCCCAAGTGCCACATCCAATCCTTTTTTGAACACCTTCAGGGACGGTGACTCCACCACCTCCCTGGGCAGCACATTCCAATGGCCAGTTACTCTTTCTGTGAAGAACTTTCTCCTCACCTTGAGCCTAAACTTCCCCTGGTGCAGCTTGAGACTGTGTCCTCTTGTTCTGGTGCTGGTTGCCTGGGAGAAGAGACCAACCTCCTCCTGGCTACAACCTCCCTTCAGGTAGTTGTAGACAGCAATAAGGTCTCCCCTGAGTCTCCTCTTCTCCAGGCTAAACAACCCCAGCTCCCTCAACCTCTCCTCGTAGGGCTTGTGCTCGAGACCTCTCACCAGCCTTGTTGGCCTTCTCTGGACACATTCAAGTATCCCAGTGTCCTTAAATTGAGGAGCCCAGGACTGGACACAGTACTCAAAGTGTGGTCTAACCAGTGCTGAGTACAGGGGCTGCGTTCACTGTGGATTACAATGCAAAACTCATTAGCAATGACAGAAAAGTAGGAAAAAGATCATTAAAGCAGGTAATTATCATCTGGCTGGAGATGGGGACCAGACAGCAGTAGTGCAGAAGGTCAGCGTTTCTCTGCAGTGAAAGGTCTTTAGCCCACATTGCACACACGAGTGACTGGGGATTTACTGGTCCTGTTTAAAATCTATTTTCTCTGCTAAATCATATTTTCTATGGAGCTGAAATACTTGTATTAAAGTATTTGATTAACACATTAGCTGAACCAGCTACAGAACAAGCGTGGATGGTGGCCACACGAGCAAATCCTGCACGCTTCCTTCTGGGCGTCCAGGGGTTTGCGCTTGCTTGTCAGCTCAGCTCAGTGGTGGTTTTCTTGACTGGGAAGGACCATTCAACAATAGAATCTGACCTTAGGTGTAGCACAGGTGTCATCTGTGATGCTCAGTGGGTGCTTTGACCCTCCCCAAAATAGGTTTTACAACTCAGTCCAGCAGCTCTGATGCCAGAGAGCAGGAGCGACCCTAGCAGTAGTCTGCATAGTTTATATCAGCAGTTAGATTTGGTGCTGCCAATCTCTGACACCTTACTCTCTACAAAAACTTGAGCAACCAAAACAAAAAGGCAGAAATGCTGATATGGGCCTGTAATAGATATTAAAAAGATTATGCACCCACAATCCTAGAAGACTATGATAAGGTTTGTCGCTGTTTCTCCGTGTTATGTTGTGAACTTCATATGGATTTGCTAGTGGTCCTTCCAAAAAGATTGATGCCCAAGCATGCCAACGTTTTAGAACCACAGTTCAGTGGAGTTGGTTTTGGTCTTTAATGTGTTAGTTGAGGTATAGACACTTGAAACAGACATGCAGTTTTCCTGTCAGTCATAAAGAAGCTGTAGTTGAAGTTGTCTGATTCCAGTCCTAGTAAGGAAGCTGGTTTGCTCTCCTGGCCAAACCCGGCTGTGATGCAGGCTGCAAAAGGAATTGTGGCTGGGTTTTCTTCAGTTATTTGTCTGAATATTACTGTATGGAGCAGGATGAGAGCTCAGGGAGAGTGACTGGCTGTGAGTAAAAGCAGAAAAATTACATCTGAAGTTTTCTGCATGGACAGTGAAGATAGCTTCTTTATGTTGGCTTTCTCAAGGGAAGAAAGCAGTGCACTATTTACTGTCAGTATGAAAACTGAGATGGATGTAGCAAACTTCTCCAAATGAACTTATTTGATGGTTACAGAAATAGGGAAATTCTTACATTAGATCTAACCACAATTCTGTCTGTCTGCCAGTGTCCCATTTCTTAGGGTAGTCTAGAGAATATGACTTTGAAGCTCATTTTTGAGGAATATGGAGAGAAGCTTTTCCAACCCCCACCCTGTGGATGATGGTTTATGCCAGGAGATTTTCAGCTCAAGTTCCCTCCAGGCAACAGGATGTGTCATTTATTCAGTAATCTTCTGTGATGGGATGCTGCCATGTCTGGAGATCTTGCTCCATTTCCCCCCCCCCCCCCTTTCTTTCCAATTCTGCTGTTTAATTATTCAAATTGACCTGTCACATCCCTGCTTGGCTTTCATTGATGCCTCTTCAGGATGTTTTCCAAATGAGGTACTGATGGCTTTTGTAACACTAATACTGTGATCCAGAAGCTCCAGAGATGGGGTAAAATCTGAAATATTTTTTGCATTAAGAGATTCCAGAGTCCAGCGGTTATGTTAGACAATTTATATGAAAAGATTGATGCCTGAATTAGAAAGTGGTGCCTAAACAAGTTGACAAGTAAGAATTAGAGAGCAAAATCTCCTTAAAAGCTGCACCACAAGCTCCAGCTCCTCATCAGATATGTTACTGCCTTTTGCTTAATGAGTCTTCATCACATGTGCCCACTGCTCAGTTAAAATTTGTTCTTAGCTGCATTACTTTCATCTCTGCAGGCTTTGTTGGTGATACAGTAGCCTCAATGATTTTTTTTTCCCTCACCCCCAATAATACTCAAGGCCTGCCTCTAGTCTCACCAGCCCCTGGAAGCATGGTATTACCTTAGCAGAGGTCGTCAGGCAGTTGGGAGACCTTGAGCGTGCTTACAAGAGTGGATATTGAAGGTAGCAGCACATCATTCCTATCTGAAAACAATGAAGAGGCTCCCAGCTGAAAATAAGTCAGTGGGGAGGCTGCACTGTCTCTCTCTGAAGTGGATTCTCTTTCAAAAGTAACATTTCTTTTTGACCACTTTTATCTAAGGCAGCAAAAAAGACTGGAAAGGTGCACTATAGAGGATTTCAACTGATCTATTCTGAATGACAGATCTTCCCTCAGGGTTGGCAGGGGGTTGTTTCTTTTTCCCCAGCTCAGCAGATAGATGAGGCAAGGGCATGCCACAGGGATGAGATTTACCAAATTGCCTAGAACACTACTGTTTTGGGGCAAGTTCTTTCCCTGGATGTAAAGTGAAGCACGAGTATCTGATGACAGGTTAGGGAAAACCATAGAGCTGAGAAAGTGAATCTTTTCCATCTCCAGAGAGATCTCCAGGCAGACATGCAGCCTGCCTGCTAGGTAGCGTTGTCTGAAACCAAATCGCTGTGTTACTCGCCTTGCTTTTCTCAGTCATTGGCCTGCTCTGACTCGGTGGAAAAAATGCCAGTCCATCTGCTGACACAGTGCAGTTGGCCGGCCCTGCCCATGCCACCGATTGGGCCAGCAGCTGCAAGCGGGGAGGAACCTTCAGCATTCAGTCACAGGCCATATGCGGGCAGCGGTGAGGATTAGCTCTGCTCCTGGCCGGAAAGGTCCCAGCACAATTCCCAGGCTGAACTCGCCATATGTGTTTCACGTGACTGTCCAGAGGGTGACATGAAATGGAGAGTTCAAATTCAAGTGAAAGTTGGTTTGTGTTTCTTCATCCTGTTTAATGTAATGCAGATGCAGAGGAGAGCATGAGGGTGCCTGTGCCAAGAGGTGATGTGACAGGCTATAGAAAAGCCCCATAGGTTTCACTAATTCCTCCTCCTTCCCCTGAATTTTCCGCTGTTTCCTGATAGGAATTGCATGTGTGAAGGAGCACCCTTGGACCACCTGTTAGGCACTTTTCCCCTTTCAGTCACAGTCTTAGCCACCTCTTAAAGATTGGGGGTGGGGGGGTGTTTATTTGGAGAAAAGCCAGAACCTTGAACAGTAGTTTTCGCCTTTGGAGAGATGGGGAGAGCTTTCTGATGTGGTATGCGAAGGGAGGAAGGAAGGAAGAAAGAAGGCAAGAACCAAACTAAAAAACATGGATGGAATCCCCTTGCAGGCTCCACTTTGAGCAAGCGTGAAGTATTGCAGAAGTATAATTTTTTTTCAAGGTAGGTGATGCATAGTCACAGACTTACTGTAAAGCAGTTTCAGAAATGGGATCTTCCATAGAAGGATCATGTTACATATAGAATGCCACTGCTACTGTAAAAGGTTTCCAGACTAATGCTGTTAATTGCAAAAAGTAAGTTTAACAAGCTCTTGCTATGTCCCAAGAGGTTAGTAGAGTGGCCAGCTAAACAGCTGTAAGGAGAGCGGTCTGATGGGCTGGAGGGACTAATGTACCTTAGGCAAAAATAGGAATATTTGCCTTATTTTAATCTTTGGGTATGGGAAAAGAGCTCATTTCTTCTTAATTGATACATATAGCTAAAAAAAAAATGATTTATATATATAAACAAACACTCACTGTGGCATCTTAGAAGTAGGGACAGGAAAAGCCCTTTTTTGTGTCTATGTTAATTGTTGAATGATGTGATCTAAAGTAGAAACTGTTTTGACTTAGGAAGGTGTGAAATCTGTTCTTGAAAAGCTTTGGTTTAGCATGGTTGGATCAGCAATAAGAAGACACCTGCTGAGAGAACTTTTCAAAGTCTGCATTAAGGCTGTGCAGGTTTCCCACTGCCTCTTGTCCTTTCTTCAGGGTCCCAGCAGAGCCCACGGCACAGGTCAGCACTCGTACATGCTTGGGGCAGCGGATTAGCGCCGAATGATGAATTTTAGAGCGGACGGATAACTGACTTGAACAGTAATGTTAGCCCAAATGTGAACAGTGTCTTTCCTCGAAATCTCAGCTGTCCTTAGGAGGCAGCCAGCCTGAAGATGGGCAAATTGCTCAAGGGTTGAAACACAACATATTTGAGTGCATGTTTAAAGAATTGTTAAAACTTCATCTGGGTACTGCTGGGCTGGCTTTGTAAAAGTCAGTCCTTAGGCTTCGTTCGAGTGTCGTGTTGATTCCACAGTTCACCTAATTAGACTGTGACCCTCTCACTGCTACGATTCCATGGCATTACACTGTGCAGAAACAAGATTTTGGTGCTGATACATGAAGAGACCGAGAGCATATGGCATAAACATCAACTGATATTGTTTGCCATCCACACTTGCTGCGTGTAATGCAACAAGACCGGCTTCTGGCGGCCACGTGATCCGCCTTCCAGTCCTCCATTTGGGGTGGGGTGGTTGGTTGGGGTAGTTTTTTTTTTTTTTCTCATTCCTAAAGTTGTGACTTTCTGGAAAGAAGCTTGTAAATAGTTGGGAAGCAGAAAGAAGGTAAAATGTCAACGGGATGTTACCAGGAGACATGTGCGCAACGCTGACATCGGTTCCTGGCCACGCTTCCTCCGCACCAGCTCGCTGCTCCCGGCAGCCTTATGTGTTGCAAGAAGGTAAGATCACGTCGTATCACCCGCGTCTTCCCACCAAAGCCCCTGCCTTCCCCATCCCCAGCAAGGAGGGACACTAATCTGCCAAACAGAGTATCTTGGTGATCTTTAAAATTGATTTGCAAGTACAGCTCTTTCTGTGGTGAAGGGAAAAAAAGGAGGCATCTGCAGCTCTGGCGGTAACAGCTAACTGGAATTTCAAATTAACAATACGATCTGGTTTGTGCCTAAGCTCCTTATAGTACTTAGCTTTTTTTTGTAATACCAGGGCTTTTGTACTTTAAAAGACATTCCACACCAAATTGTATGCTATCGATTTGCCATGCTTAGCCACCCTGTAATAAGCCTCATAGTCTGCCCGAGTAGACACAGAGCAGAACTATATTAGTTTCGTTTGTAACCAGTGGGCAAAGAATTACTTGCAAAGCATGAAAGAAGTCAAAATACCAAAACATTTCAAAGGTGGTTGAATTTGGAAATGCTGTCATTAGACTGTGAATTGAGTTCCTTGGAATGAAAAAGAAAAGACTAGGAGAGACATTATTAATAGGTTTTTTTGGTCGGTGTTGTTTTTCTTTTAATAACTGATACTGTATACTTCAAAACAGCTTTTTATTTTCAGAAGTAAAGGCTAGGAAATAAATAAGGTCATTTAAAATAAAATCATTTATATACTCTTTAAAGCAATAACCAAGAGCGGTCACAACAAGTTCTTAGACATTTTGTCACAGAGAAAATCTGAGTCCCAGAGTGTGTTGCCGTTAAAAGATGCATCAATAACACAAGGTGTAACATCTGTTATGCAGACCAGCAGAATGAGTTAAAACCTATATTTTTGTCGTGGAAGCTGCTGGCAGGTATAGACGACAGCTATTGACCAGAACATTATGTGCAGTGTAGTAAAGATGCACAAAACCAGCAAGAAAAAGTTGAGAGGAAATAACGCACTGCTTAACCAAAACATAGTGGCTGACCGTCTGCATTGACAGTTTTGTCAGCAGGACTGGGTGAACGCCCAGCTGAGTGTTGTGGACGGGTTAACGTCTTCACACTTTTTCTTTCCTCCCAGCTGCCGCATGCAGTGTTCTGAAACCTGATATTTTTTCATCAAGAACTGATTATTATTTTCCACCTTGGTATACTAATCAATTTTACCGTGCCGAGCTTGGAGCACATTAGCTGTCAGTTACTCCTAATTAATAGTGAAGGCAAACAAAAAGGGAGAACAAAATAATTGATGTTATTTAATATAAAATGCCTCTCCCAATTTTGTTTCCTTGGTGGAAAACTCTTTTGGTCCTTGTTCAAGATTTAAGCACTGTCCTGGTTTATGTTTTCTTTCACGCAAGGTTGA
The DNA here is from genome assembly GCF_026170545.1 of Melanerpes formicivorus. Lineage (NCBI taxonomy): Eukaryota > Metazoa > Chordata > Aves > Piciformes > Picidae > Melanerpes > Melanerpes formicivorus. Next base: position 4,364,373 of record NW_027142358.1, on the reverse strand, counting down.
TTGAATGGCAGTTTATTATTCAAGACAATAAATTAAACTTCTGAAAGCTGAATGGTTCCAGCAGTTCTGGCACAGGCTGTTTTCTGCCAGAAGGAACACGTTCAGGTCTGATTCATACCAACTGCTACCCTTTAATATAATAAAAATAAACAAAATCTCCTGTATATCTTTTGAGACTCGCATTAGAATTTCTTTAGCACAGAAACTGGGATGCATTAAAGAAGAAAGTGAGCAACGCAACATTCATTGCAAAACAGATAATGAAATCTTCTAGGCTAAAACACGCTGCATATTACTTCCATGTAACAGTGTTAATATTATGACCCAGTATTAAATGCTGATTTCAAAGAGATCATGAAAAGAGAACAATCTTCTTTGATGTTTTATGCTTAAATTAAATCTAACTGAAAAGCGATACAGGAGCATTGCTCTACATTGCTCTTGCTGCAGTGAAATCAGGAAGGGCTTTGCAGGACAGTTTGGTAACCTCTGAATTAGACCTGGGCTTCAGAAGATTCACGTATAATTTATGTATACCAGTTATGCATGTGGGTATGCAAACGATAGGGGTTTATACCATTTATGTGCTTTCAAATATGCAGAAAAGGGAAACTGAAAAAATAGGCCTAAGTACCTCGTTGTGTAATATAGAACTTAGGAAATCCACAGAGGTTCTGTGTTTCTAATCAGAAATCCGATTTAAGAAATCAGCGAAGCTTTGTTTCCTTTGGGTTTGGTTTTCAGTTGGTTGGTTGGGTTTGGAGTTTGTTGGTTTTTTTGTTATTGTTCATTTATTTTTAATTCATTACTTTAAATTGTTTAGTTGTAAATATTAGTTTAAATATTAAATGTTTAAATAGTAAAGGAAATGATACTGACCACTTTTTGGACAGGAACAGAACGCAAATCGTAGTGACCGCTTTAGGCGGGAAGTGTTTCAGCGTTTCTTCTTGTATGCTCTTGTGCTGTGGTGCGTAGTAACATGTAGCATTTGAACAGCCTTTAGAGGTGGTGGTGATAGACTAATTAGCAAGTGATTGTGGTAACTTATAACTAAAAGTTGTCTCTTTTCATCTGACCTAGAGTACAAGCAGAAAAGCTCAAGTTTGTGCATGATTTCTGTAGCCTGTGCCATTATCGTTATGAATGCTCTTCTAGAGAGTGAATTTACTAATAGGCATTTTCATTATCTTTTCAAATATATCTTTGGGATTAATATTTCAAAATAAAAGGATTAAAAATGAAGAGTTTAATGTTTTGGGGATTTTCCACAAATGGCAGCCCTCCTCTTTGAGCACAAATGAAGCTACTTAGAAGTAAAATATTTTACCCTTTCCGCACTTTCCTGTCTACAAAGTGAAAATACTACCTTTGTAAGAGGGCTTTTACCCTGTCTTATAGTAGAAAAAAAACAGCTTTCTTCAGATGAGGAATTAATAACACACCTACCACATTATTCCTACTTTCAACACACAAATGAAAATGGCTGTGCCTCCAGGCACTGCAAGATACTGATACGCTCAAACTTATTATTCTTCTAGTGGTTTACAATACCATGCAAAAAAAAAACCACATCAGCAGAAGGTGCATTAAAATATTACTGTAATGTCTTTTGCAGTAAGTCCTATATGCTGAGGATTATTTTTCTATTTTAAATTTCCTTTTTTTTGTTGTTGATATTATTTTTGTTTGTGCGCTTGTATACAAAGCCTTTGAAAGGATTATGACTTGTGTTTGGTTTTGGGGGGATTTTGGGGACTCTCTTTTTATTTGAGGCATTTTGGGGTGTGGGTTTCTTTGGTGTTTTATGTTTTGTTGTGTTTGAGGTTTTTTTGTGGTGGTATTTTCTTTTTGTCCCCCATTAAATTATAATAAGCTTTTCAGATCGTTTCTCCCCAGATTTATTTTCAAGAGGAGGCTGGGACGGCACTGCAAGCGTAAAGCTGTGCGGCGGAGAAGCAGGCACACAGTCCCTGAAGCCAGGGTGCATTTGCTGGAGCCACTGACCTTACTCCCATTGGGTTTACCTGGCTCTGCCAGTGCTAATTCTGGTCCCAGCCTCTTTGCTCACCCTATGGATTTGCATTACTGCCTATACCACCTTTTCTCCTGCTTTTTGCCTCCCGAAAGGCCTCCTGTGTCCCTTGGTCTTACTCCGGCTACGGCTGCGTATCACCCCGGCGCTGCCAGCTGCTCAGGGGCCATGGCGGCAGTTGGGGTGAGGAATTTACTGGGGACCCCCAAGAGCCCTTTTTACAGGAGCCCTGCTGGGGTGCCGATTGGCAGGGATCATCTATCCTGAGAACTTTGCACCATAATGGGTGTTCTAAGCCTGGATGATAAGAGCTGTTGCAGGGAAGGTGCTGGGGAGGCAGGTGCGGACAGCGTGGCGCAGCCAGACTGTCACAGGATTCCCTGAAAGCTTCATAAAACTGTGACACGATTTCTCTGCTAATTTAGATCTTTGCAACATATTATGGAGGGCATGGATTCAGTGCTGTAACTATTTCTGACAGGTTTTAGCATACATTTTAAAATACAGTTTGGAAAACACGTTTCTTTAGCAAAGGATTGCATTGCGTTGGGGAGCTGTTGCAGATAGATGGTCGCAATATGGCTAAAGGAATTTGTACAGCTGCCTACTGAAATTGAAAATGTAGACCCATGTTCCTGTGTGCACACTAATCCTCAGAGACATCTTTGACACACTGTGGCACATCATCAAAACGAAACAACATTTAAATGTCACAAGACAAAACCGATAACTATCCCAGCTTCTGAAAATTGTTACCTATAACCTTATTTTTAAGTCATGCATTCACTCGACTACATCCTTTGCTTGAAATGAGTTTGAACTTTGCCTAATGAAATATTTATGGAGAGATGTGTTGCACGAGGGAAAGCAGAAATAAGCCCAGTGTGCAATCTGGAGCTCTACACAATATAAGAAACGTATTTCCAGGCTAAAATGTATACTGAATAACAGGGGGAGGAAGTGCGATGGCTGGTACAGACTTTGGTGGTGCCTGGTTTTGTTGTTCTCACCCTTCAAGTGTGGGCTGCTGTCGATGGCACTGGATTCAGCATTTGAAAACAGCTAAATCAAACAGAAGCAAACATTTATGTAAAGAAAATGGAACACGCAGTTGATTTTAAACAATCCAAAACAACTCTCCCAGGCCTACAGAGCAACAGATGTTAATAAACGAGTCTCATCAGAGATGATGATCCACCCTTTTATTCTTGCAAGTGCAAATAGGAGTTGTTTGGGAGTGTTTGGTTTGGTTTGGTTTGGTTTTTTAGCAGAGGTGACTGTCAAGGAGGAAAGAGCATGATCTCTTTGGCACCCAAAGCAGAACTGCAAAGCATATAAGATGCCCTTGGACTACTGGTGTTTGGAGAGAAAATGGAAAGGTGCATCATGGATCATGGTTCCCTGCTTGGAAGGGGTCTTGAGTCTGTTTGACACTTTCATTGATGACTTGGGTGAACAAATTATCCTTCAAGTCTGCAACTAGTGCTAAGAGGATAGGATTTACAAGTGCTGCAGAGGTAGTGCTGGAGGGGATTCAGAGTAATCCTGACATACCTGAATGCTGTATTGATGAAGACCATATGAAATGGTCATATGATAAATCCACCAGACAGTCAACAGGAGAAACCTTTCCAGCGTGGAAGTCAGACCAGCTGAGCTCTAGAGATCCCTGCCAACCAACACCTCTGGGCAGCAGGCTTTCAGGAGAGAGACTGTGCTGGTACAAAGAAATGCAGTGATACTTAGGATCACAAGCAAATGTAACATAGATGTTACACAAAATGTGTAGAGAGGAGAGCTGGAATGTTTGTAGAGAAGATAGCATAGCAGCTGCAGGAAGGTAAGAGAAGCCCTTCTCGCCTTGCGCACAGGAAGACTGCTTTATGGTGTCAGCAGACATCCACCGTAGGCTTTAAGAGGATCTTTAACAGACTAAGAGGTGTTGAGCAATTAGTTGTCACTGAAGGTCATGAAATCTCCACCAAAGAAGGCTTCCAAGAGCAGATTGAATAAATACATCAGGAGTGGGTGAATACAGCTTGATCCTACCTCAGGAACTGGTCTAACCATCCTCCTAAGATAATTTCCAATTTTATTTCTGTGATAGCAGCCAATATCCAATACATAGCTACTGTGTTTATCCTTTTATCTTGTCCCTTTCCCACTGGAAATTGCTTGACATATCTGCATATAAACAAAGGCCAAAACCATTTTGGCTGAAAGTTTCAAATGAGCAAAAAGGGCTCTCAGTAGGAGGCAGGCCCTTAACCCTTCCCAGCTCTGTAAACCTCGAGTTCAGCAGCTCTGCGATAACATGTTACATTTCATTCTCCAGCTAACTGCTAAGCTGGGTGATTGTCCAGATAGTAGTTTACTGTGGTCAAGCTTACACAAAACTCACTTGGCAAAGCACATGTATGCATTGGCTGATGCTTTATTTTTACTCCCCCAACAGTATGATGAAGGGCTTTAGAAATCGTTATTTGGGATAAGGAGGGGTTTACTTGCAGCTTATAAATGTATTAAAGTAGCTTAAGGTTTTTAGTGCTCCCTATCATTAGCTGAACTTACTGTGAAACTTGATCTGTTGTTTTTTTTTTTTTTTAAATAATTACTAACCAGAACTCGGGAAGAGAAAAACAAAAAAAGGTTTAGGGGGGTAGAAGATACCAGAGCTTAAATTACAGAGGTGGAAGGATTTTCTCCTTTCAGCAGACTTTCCATGCTTTTCTGAGCAAGAAAGTCACTTTGCTAAAACTCAGAGAGCTTCTTGTGAAGCTGAAAAGAAAGTAGAGAGTCATTTAGTATTGGCCAGATGGAATCTGGAATATAGGCAAAAGTTCCTGTGTCCAGTTTTGAACCAGCACTCCAGTCCTTATTAACACTGGTGCTGGGTTTACACAGCAAGCGAAAATGAACATAAACCTTCTATTCTGAAAGAGATGAGTGCAACAACATGGCATAAAGTATCATAAATCACAACAATAATGATTGATATTATTAGTACAGCAATTCTAATGATTATTATTTTAGTAATTCTAATAATGAATATATGTTGCTGGTATTGCTGAGCTTTGTCTTTCTGTTTGAAATATGGCTCTACGGTTCCCTTGAATTCAAGAGGCCAAATTCCGTCCTCACATGTAATCTCGCTGTAAAGTGGTGCATTTTTCTCTGAAGACAAGCTTTACCCCTAATATCTTACCAGCTTCAACTATATGACAATTAATCTATTCTCTTTTTTTTAAGGGCTTTTAATTTGCTTTTTTTACTACAGCTGCAGTTGTTCTGTATGAGTTTTAGAGAAGGCAGCCTCCTGTGTTAGGAAGGGGAGGTTTAGACTCGAGGTGAGGAGGAAGTTCTTCACCGAGCGAGTCATTCGGCATTGGAACGGGTTGCCCAGGGAGGTGGTTGAGTCATCGACCCTGGAGGCGTTCAAGGGGAGATTGGACGTGGCACTTGGTGCCATGGTCTAGTCATGGGGTCTGTGTTGATAGGTTGGACTCGATGATTCTCGAGATCCTTTCGAACCTAAGTGATACTGTGATACTGTGAATAAATGAGACATTACAGCAAAGGGATGTTCAGACTTCTGCATAACAGAATATAGCCAACTTTGTGTTCGGATAATTAGGAAATGGTTCTCTTTGATGCATTCAATTGGTTCAGAAGTAGCTTTAATGGATGAAAACCCAGCAGGCTATTGCAAATACGGTCTCAACCCTAACCCTGTGCGTGGAAAAGCAGCACACATGTTGGAACAAAAATATTTAAAACCTCTTTTCAAAGATTGGACAGGTAGAGCTAATTATATGTAGAGGCAAACGTGTCAGCGGGGAGGGGATGTAAAATACTTAGATGATGTGCAAGAAAAGAAGGTTCTGCACTTCCATGAATTAGTCAGTTGGTTTTTTTAAAGCATTCAAATTCGCATTCTACGCAGTATGTGAAAGTATTGGTGAGTGTAAATACTTAAATGAACAGCTGCAGCTAACATAATAACTCCATTGGTTTGGATTTTTATATTTATTTCTTAAATAAAGTGCTGGGCAGCACTTTCAAATCCTTCATTCTGGCATTTGGAAATCAAGCCCCAGGTTGTCGATTTGTTCTAACAGACGTGCTTTGTGTTCAACCTTTTCATCACTCTTGCAGACAGGATTGCTCAAATAATCCAGCCACCTAAATATTTTATCTGTGACACTCTGGATTGCTCGCTGTTCCTGGATGCTAAGAGTATAATGGATTACAGGGATAGTAGAAGGGTTGAATTGATTTATAGCAATATAGCCTTGCCAAATAGTGTTTGTAATCTCGTTGTGAGTATTGTAGCAGTATTGTAGCAGCTGATGCATATCTTCCATTCCTATCTCCTAGAGCTGTGTGCAAACTTGCCTTGTTTGTGGCTTTCTTTGTGGAAACTGTACGGCAGCGCTTCTGCCTGTCCTTATTTTGGTAAAGAAAGGCTGCCTCTGGCTTTTCTAGCTGTGCAAGGAGACTGCTGCTGTAGCCCAGCTGTAAGGCTAATGTTAAATAAATAAATGAAGAGGACAATTTCAGTTTACTTTTTATATTGCTGACCTTATAATTGGGAATGTTTTGCATGGGATAGAGCTGACTTTGGCTGACACGGGTGAAATCCCTGGGCACTCAATGGAGAATGAGAGCTTCATTCAGCTGCTTTGAGTCATCTTGTGGCAGAGACCCCCCACAAGCAGCTGGGGGCTGCGTTTTCGTAACCTAAGGACTGGCTGAGCTGGGAGGGGTGCGTGTACAAGTGGTGAATGGGCCCCGTAAAATGGCTTAGCTGAGTACCATCTTCATGTTTGCGGTTTCTCATCGTGTAGTAAATCTGTAGCAGATTTACTTGCAGAAGTATATTATGAAGTGCATAAATACTATGATTGTAGAACAGGAAGAGGGAAAGACATTTTCAAAGCCATGCATGCTGTCCATGTGCCTCTCATGCTATATTTCATAGCAGAACAGAAATCCTCAAATTTGGGTGTTGCTCTACAAGATGTTTTATACACAGTTCTTCTCCCAGCCTCCCATCTGTGTGTCAGCTTCTCCCACTGATCCCTGAACATGGACTTCCTTCTTTGCCTTGATTAGATGATAGAATATTCTGTTTCTGCTGTGGGAGGACAGTGCATGCAACCTGAAACACCCTGAAATCTGGACATTCATAACAGACAGCTGGATTTTGAAGCTGTGGCCATTTCCTAACCTATTAGTGCATGGGAGTGACCCTCCTCACTAATTCTGTCCCTCTACACGTGCCTTGGAGGCTACAGTTCCTCCTTACGGCTTTTGTTTTTCTGCAGGTAAGGCTCCCTGCAGCCCCCCAGCCCTCCCCACCGCTTGCTGGCAATCCAGGAATGAAGCTGCCAGGGAACAGGGTGCTGTCCCGCTCTGCAGCAGGGCCCAAAACCTGTTGATGAGAGGCAGCCCACCGTGCAGCCAGGCAGGGAACTCCTCATGCCCAGCTGCAGAGACCAGAATTGATTGCAAAGTTGGGGAGCAGCAAGTGCCTCAGGCATGCCCAGCCATGGAAACTTCAGGCAGGGCACTACTTATGTTCTGGCGGGTTTTCATAGAGGCGGTGCTCCAAAGTTGGCCAAAATAAAAGGAGGCTAAGGGAGCTTCATTGCAACAGTGTCAAGTAAGATGGTTTCAGTGGTGAAAGGGAGTCCATGCATGTGTCCAGCAGGTAGTCACCAGAGCAGGGAAGCGGCTGCAGCTGTCGGGGTATGCATGCTGCTGCGTAGGCTTGCAGCTCAGTGGAATTAAATTGCTGGGAACAGGAGTCATCCGCAGCCCCTGAGCCTGAAAACATCATATGCTGGCTGCTGGCTTTTTATTTTAAGACCACTGGGCATGCTCTATATGCATTTGAAAACTTTTCAAGCAAGGTTTATGGCTTGCTTAGCATACAAAAGGTATAACCAGCTGTAAAATGAAACTGTCAGGACTGTGACAAGTCCTACACAGCACATCATACTCGACTAATCTCCAGGTGCTGATGACACAGTACAGCCCAGGCACAAGCTCGTGCTGTGCTCCCCAGGAGTGACAACAGTGTGCATAACAGTGTGAGATCCTCTCCTAGCAGAGCCCCTCAAACCCTGCAGGGCTCCTTGGTAGCTTTTGTGGGTCCTCAGCATCTCACAGGCTGAGATTTCTGAGTGCCTCTGTGTTGTTTTGACTGTTTATGCCCTGACTCTAATTGCAGAATTTGCAGCAAACTGCACTGTAAGTGCAAGGCAGAGAGTAACTGATGGAACCACACAGGGAAACAAAAGGCACCTCAGCTCTGAAGCACACTGGTGTCAGCTTGTGCTGGCAGGGAGTCTCGTCATTACATAATGATGCACTTATCCAAACGGCGTTCTGTATTTTGGGAGACAGATGTGCCTTGCAGTTGTTAGTGGAAGTTAAATGTTAAATATGAAACCCATTCATTTTCTCTTAGTCATACTTTGGATTTAAGCAGATGTTTTCCTAATTTGTGGTTTTCAAATGTAGCATGCTGACAAGACATTCGTCATTAACTACAACTTCATACATGCAGTTTGGCAAATTGGCCAATTATTAACAGTGAGGGTTGCATGGTGGTTGATGGATAGCTCCTGCTGTTTTGAAAGGCCTAAATTGAAACTCAATACATTTTTACAATATAAATTAATTGAGCTTTGGACCACTTCCCTGTTACTAAGTGCTCTCTGCCCTCATTTTCAGAGTGAACAGCCATTTGTAATGCGCTGAATAGCTGTGCCATCCACAAGCAGAGGCTCTTGATGGTGGAAAAAGTGATGAGCAACATTTTTCTGGTAGGGAGATGAAAATGGATGATGGTATCCAAGCACAAGCAGCATAACACAGGGAGGGAGTGTGGCGTGGTGTATGCACATGTAGACCAGGCTGGCTTGTGCAGCAGATGGCATCCTGGAAGGGTGCAAGGAGGGTAGTCAAAGTAGGGGGAGAGCAGCTGCCTGGAAAATAGTGCTGTCTAGTGTTTTCCCTTGTAGCATTTCTCCTGCTTTTAACTTTGCTAGGCTTTACCTGGTTTAATGTGGTTTTTCCTGGTTTATGTTTGCAAGGCTTGATGGGTTGGGGGGGAAGAAGAGTTGGTGGTGGTGCTGTGAACTGCTGAGAGGTTCCAAAGCTGCTTCCTACAGGCAGAAATCACCATATACCTGAAAATATAATCTTCTGTTTTCCCATCTCTAGAATTCAAGCAGATGATATAGTCATAATTTATTCATCCCATGTGCGAGACTTGAAGGAGAATACTGAATATACCTCTATAAAGACTTTGATTTATACCAGCTGGCACTGCAGAAATTTTGCCTTACAATCCAGCTGAACTGAGAAAACTCTTCAGGATTCTTTGTTTGTAGTTACTCCAGCTTCTGGCACATCATTCGGGTTTTTTCTTCCTCTCTATTTGCATCTGCACAGCCTGTTACAGAACAGGCTGCCATGCAGAGTGATTAAATGAGAACTGTAAACAGTTAAAATAAGTGCACGTGTATTTCATCTTGCTTTATGCAGCCAGATGTGCTAAGTGTGACGTACCTGCAGGGCTGCCTTTTACAGTCTGATGTCCATTTCTTCATATCCCCCTGCAGTGTGGGGAAAAGGAACAGCAATGTCTCTGCAGGGAGGCAGGAGGTTGCATAAAATGCAGAAAAGAGAAAAACCATGGATTTGGGGCTTGTATTGCCGCTGCTTGTGGTCTGCATTAGAGGTGTAAGTCCTAGGGGGACTGAAAATGAGCTGATGGCCTGATTCAAAGGGATGCTTTAAAGAAAGCTATTTCATGTAGTTGTCTTTCTAGTAACTTTTTGATTGACAGGGTTGTGGCAGTAGATGTTGAAGGGAAGATGACAAGTTACAGCTACATTGTCGATTGCCACCTTGCTTTCCCTGGGTTTAGATAAGCTGTATCTTCAGAAAGGGCTGTGTGTCCCACACCAGGCTTTAGAAAGAGGTGAGTGCAGGTAGGTGTCAGGAGAATTCCACTAACCCAGATCTTCTTGATCCTCTGCAGCGCTGCCAAGCTCCTGGAGAAGAGTCCATTCTCTGTTGGTGCCCCGAGCCCCCTGCTCCCTTCGCCAGCAAGCCTGCAGCTGGCGCAGCTCCAGGCACAGCTCACGCTCCACAGGCTGAAGTTGGCTCAGACTGCCGTCACCAACAACCCAGCTGCTGCCACTGTCCTCAACCAGGTGCTCTCCAAAGTGGCCATGTCTCAGCCACTCTTCAACCAGCTGAGGCACCCCACTGTGATGAACACCTCTCAGGGTCATGCCACAGGACCACCACAGGGGCCCAGCATTGCTGGCACGAGGTTCCCCTCGGGTGGCATTGCCTTTCCCGCCCAGAGCCCAGCCTTAGCTGCACCAGGAGGTGGCCTGGGTCCTGTCCAGGCCCAGACCCCCAACGCCATTGTCATGAGTCCCTTTGGAGGTGTCATGGCTCCAACCTCTGGCCAGCAACCCATGGTGGTGGGTCTAAACAAGGCAAGTGCCTCCAGCTCTGCTGCTGTCGGGGGGTTTTATGAGTACAACAAGCAAAACACCACTGCTGCCGCCCCCCAAGCGTACACCTCGGAGGGGGACCAGCCGGGCCAGCACGGCTTCCTTGCCGGTGGGGCCCACGCAGCCTCCTCGGTGGTGGGGCCACGCTACGAGGGTCACTTCGGGGCTCCCAACCCGCTGCAGCACGAGGCGGCGGTGGCCTTCCCCAAGGAGACGTATGGCGCAGCCGCGCAGCACGGCGCAGCGCGAGCCTTCCCCAGCGACCCGCACACCAGCTCCCGTCCGAAAGGAGATCCCGGCCCCGTCTTGCATGGCAGCGGTACAAGCAACCAGTGGGAAAATATCCCTAATTTCCCCAGCCAAAACAAGCCTGACCTCATGCCCGCCGACAGCCTGTGGCCGTCAGCGAGTCAGCAGCAATATGAAATAAGAAACGAGCTCTACAACCCCGAAGAGCCGACACCTGACACAAAGTTCAGTGCAGCCACCCCCCCAGCCTTCGGCCGCCTCAACCACAGCAAGCAGAGCTTCAGCAGCCCTCGCATGAGGCAGAAGGAGGAGCGGAGCGGTGGTGCGCCCGACCTGCCTGCCCGCTCCCTGCCACCCCACCAGGTGGGCGACCTCCACGGCACGGCCCCCCTCCACTTCCCCCATGTCTGCACCCTCTGTGACAAGAAGGTCTTCGATCTGAAGGTGAGTGGTTTTAAAGCACCCCCTGGGGCACGGTTTGGACCTTTGAACAAGTTCCCTGGTGACTGATCTGGCCCCTGGCTCCTGCCGCCCCTTGCCACCAGTATTCATTGCTGCAGAGGTGCCCTGAGAGAAGTGGAAACAAAGGGCCATAGTTTAGCTTAGGGTGTCGTACATCTGTTTCATGGCAGTTACTGGGGTTTCAAGATCTGGTTTGGTTCCGCATCTCGCTGTGAAAGATGGTGAGATTACAGCGCTGGCATGAGAAACGTGAGGTCCGGGCTGGGGTCACAGCTCATCTCGTGGGCCCGAAGTGTGGGGAGGAGGAGCTTGAAGCTGATCTCCCAGTTCTCAGGCTGGTGTTATAACCACGCATTTGTAGATTCTTCTGCCTTTCCCTTTCTCTTTGCATTTCTGATCCCAAAGGATTCCCCCTGACAGCCTTGTGGAAGTAGATAACTTTAAACAGTGAGTTTTAATAATTCCTCTGTTGGGGTCACTTTTTCTAATACCTCTAAGGAAAATTTAGGCTCAGTGTCCCTGGTGACTTTGGCCTGGAAGCAAGCTCAGTAACATGTGATAGAGACCATGCTCCCGCTTCTCTGTTAATACTGCCAAGGGAGCTCCAAATTCAGCCTTAAACCTCAAGAAGCAACTTTCCATTTTCCCAGAGAGCCTGTGTGCTAGGTCACATTATATAGCTCAGGTCTGGAGCTCCACAACCAATTGTGGGCTCTGGCTGGGGTTGTTTGGTCTCCTAGTGTGACCGTTTGAAGCTGTGCCTTTAAGAAAGGGACCAAACAACCCCAGTCCTGCTCAACAAGTCCGCACAACCACACCACAGGACCGGCACCTAATCACAAAGGCAGGTGTTTCCACATTGTTTCTGGCCTGACAAAAATGTTACAACAGCATTTATGTAGGAAGGAAGATAGCCAGCAAATGAAATCATATTTGATACTTGAACACCCTGGGACTTTGGGATATTTGTATATATTTGCTCTGTCATTTTTCCCTTTTACTGCTTGAGCAGCTGCTTGCAAAAAGGTTTGCTGTGGTTCCTGCAGCTCCACGGCTGGTCAGAAGCAGCCCTTATCCTAGGGCATGCTGAGCACTTGGGGTTTTTTTCATTAAACATTAAAAAAGGGCAGGGGAGATGTCATTACAGTAAGTTTTGGATGATTTGCCTGTTGGTGTTTAATACACTGCCTTATTTAGATCACAGAAGTGTAAATAGCTAAATGTACTTTGACAAATTTTGCTAATCTCTTGAAATGAACAAGCGTTGTCCTGGCTGCCCTGTGTGCTTAGCACGTTCTTTACGGACATTGCAGGAGCTGAGGGTGCTCAGTGCCTTGCAGAATGAGCTTTTCATCTAGACTGAAGTAACTGAGTTAATGGCAATATACTGGATTTGAAAATTAATGCAGAGTAGCTCTCCTGATGTAAAGTAACTGATAATTTAACCTACAAATAACAAACCAGTAAATGCATTGGGTGAAGGTGCATGCATTGGCTCCAGCATCACACAGTTGGACCTTCAGTACCTCGGTATGTTTAGAATAAGGTAAACTGAATGGCGAAGCAGTATCTTGTGACTTTGTCTCAGGGTTTTTCCTGTGCTGACCATCTCTTTGTTTCAACATAGGATTGGGATCAGCACATTAAGGGAAGTCTTCACATCCAAAAATGTATGGCTTTTTCAGATAAGTAAGTATTACCTTAGAGACACTCTTCCAACTGAATTTCTAACAGAGCATTCCTTACTTCAGCAGCTTTATAGGGGAATTAAGTGTCTAATTATGCTTTAATATTTATGGTGCATTATGCATGCTTCTAAAGTTCTTTGCTTTCTTTTCCAGCACTGGTATCCGGTGTGTGTTGAGCTCAGCAGATGGAACATTGCATTTATCGCCCAACAATGCAGCAGTTTTTAATCCATCTAGCATCGAAGGTGAATGGTTGTCTATGCAATAGTTAAACTCACATCTTTCTTTTTTTTTTAATTGAAAGGGAAGTCTGTCTCTGGGAAAAAGTAGTAATTTTAAATTAAATGTGATACAAGTTTCTAAGGGAAATAGAGGTTGTGCCTCTAAAAAAAGCCAATACTGTGCCTTTCAAAGCGTGAATTTCTTTTTCTTTCCAACAACGACATGCTCTCACAGTACAACACAAGAGCATATCGTTTGTGGTAGAGACGGCAAACTTCATTACTATGGAAATGGGGCATTGCTTATTGAGCACACTAATGCAATTAATACAAGTCAAGATTGTCATGAAATGTGTGTAATCTGTTATTTAGATTATCCACCAAATGTCGGCGCATCTTTTATCACTACGTCAGCAAGATCCTTTGGCCAGCCGGGCCCTACGTTTTCTTCTCCTTCATCAGGGGTAAGAATGAGTACCTAAGCAAATCAGTCTCTCTGTTGAGATTCCTGTAGAGGCCACTACTTACTGGAAATAAAATCACAATGGCTTACTTTTAGACAATAATTTGAATATCCAGTCTGTTATTTCAGCTTCCCTGCAGCTCTTTTATGCTTTTGATTTTGACCAAATCAGAACCTGATTGTAGGGTTGGTTGTTTTCCAGGGCTAAAAGTTTGTTCGCTTGTTAGAAAGACTTGTGGAGGAGGGTAAATAGTTTTGTCTGTATCCCACTGACTTTTCCCCCTCATTTTCTGAGTCCTCAACCCAAGAAATCAGATTCAGCTTGGAATGAACATTCAGATTAGTTTTTACTTACTCTGCATATCCATCCCAGCAAGCAGCCTTCCATCTCTCAAGTTATTTGTTTGTAGTAATTGCTCTGTGCCTGTCTCATGCTGGGGTCCTTCTCCCATGTAGCAATAGTGGCTGCAGCATCACTGTTCCTCACCTGAAGGTCCCAGATCAATTCATTATACTAGACTGTTTTTCTTCATTTATTTTAGTGTACTGTGTAAATCATCTGCTGCTACTGGCAGCCTTTCAGCAATTTACCTTAGTGCTTTAGTGAACAGCTTTCCATGGTCTAGGCTTATTACTCACCTGTGCAATCAACATAGGTCCCTAGTTATGCTGCTCTAATATGCATTTGAATTTCTAGCCCAATAATAAAAAACTGTCAAAAAAAATTATTCTTACACTAAGAAAGCAGAAGGATTTCAAAAGAGAAAAAACTCAACACACCACAAACAAAACCCCACAAAAACCAAGCCAAACAGTAACTACAAATAAAACCCCTAAACAAAGCAAAACTAGCAACACCAACACGAAACAAGGGTTAAAAATAGGCAAATGGAAGCAAATCTGGAGAGAGAAAGTTGCTAGGGTTAAAACAAAGCCCAGCATATATTGGGAAGCTACAATTAAAGCTGGAGACATCAAGGATTCATGTTAGGGCATACATGGAATAGCAACAGTAATCCAGGGGTTCTAGTTTTCACCTTATTAATTTTTGTCTATAAACCCTGATATGATCTCAGACACTCTGGAAAGCCAGGCTGACATGTGTCCCTATGCCACTACGGTTCACATCAGGCATTGCTTACAGAAAAATCACCCAGATTTGCTTAATCCAACCAATTTTCTACTGTGTGGTTTTGCTCTGCAAGAGGTTATTTGAAGGGGTTTTAGCTTCTGCCTGTCACAGGCACTGTGTGCAGGGGAGCAAAGAGCTGAGCTGATCGTGACAGCTGTCTCCAAGGTCAGAGGTGGAGTAGCAGCGGGTGCAGAGGAATGTTCCTTTTCATCATGCCTGTCAACCTCACAACAAATGAAATTACTGCTAATACCAGTATCATTTCTCCTCAGAATCTGTCACTATTTATCATTTAAGCTGCCTGCAGAAGTTCTCCTTCTGAATGACCTGTAGCACTATGAGAGATAAAAGAAACAATAACTTTGACTTTCCTGGATACTGTATATCCTCTTTTTTTTCTTCAGCAGCTCCTCGGAAGCACAGGGAGTTAGATTAGAGGTGCTAAGATTCAATTTGCCAGCTGTCATTCACGCCACGACCCAGGTGGCTTATAATTTATTACACCTTTGCACACGGTAGTATTCACTTTCAGCTAAGCTGCTGCCATTTAACTGAGCAGTGAGAGACTATACTTGACCCTCTATGTAATCATAAACAAAGTGTTCAGATTTCTGGAAGAGCTTGCTGCATGCTGTCCATCTGCAAATGACTCTCTATTTGCCTTCAGAAGAAGGATAGTGCTGCAAGTCTTTGTTCAGGCACAGAGAGCCATTGACGTTAGAGGGATGGGACTGTCAGTTGCTTATCTTTAGAAAGGATTCAATCAAAGATCA
Organism: Melanerpes formicivorus; assembly: GCF_026170545.1. NCBI lineage: Eukaryota > Metazoa > Chordata > Aves > Piciformes > Picidae > Melanerpes > Melanerpes formicivorus. The sequence goes on along the minus strand of NW_027142358.1, from coordinate 4,348,807 downwards.
AGAAAGGTTTAATGGATTTGAAAAACAAGAAACCAACATTGAAAAAAACCCAAAAAAACCAACAAAGGAGCCTGTAATAAAGCCCCAAACCAACCAACCAAAAAAAATAAACACACAAATTGGATTCATGAAGCAATATGGCAGATGGCACAAGGTGCATGACTTTTGTAGCAGGTGTCCAACTGCATTGGTAAACTCCTGTAGACACTGGTTGCAAAGTACAAGTTAATTTATTAAGTCTTATTGAAGATTACACTTAACACTCGACACACAACAGCTCCTCTGAACTTCCTGACTGTGGATATGGAAGGTGCATGCTCCTTTTCTGGCTGTGATTTACAGCTCTGTTTAATGAATGGATCCAATTTAACTTCAATCAGCTGACAGGATTATTGCTTGGTACAGCCCATTGATTTCTGGTGTGAGTATGTGACCACTTCTTAATCATGAATTGCAGCAGATTTATGGTGTTGCAGTGTTTAAATTTAAGCCCTTGCCAGTTATGGGGAGGTGGTAACATCTTGCAGTCCTTTGATTTAATGTAGTACTGAGCACATATCTGAGCATGGGCTCTGGAGCCTATGTAAGGAACAGTCCCATAGACTCTTAACATAGCTAACAAAACGAGCAGAAGGTGCCAGGTGACCTGGGGTGTTCCTACACTGAGACTGCATTTGCTATTAGGAACGTTTCCTTTTCCTCTGTTAGCTGTATTTGTATTCTGTTGTGCTCTACTGGCTGCTGTGCCAGATACACACAAACACTTCCTTTGCAGTGGAGTTAAGTTGCTTCATCTTTTTCAGGATCAAGTCCTTGTTACTTTTCTGCTAGGGAAAATATCTTACTTCTGGACTTTGTCACTTTTGCACTTGGGCAGGCTCTCTAAGATAAAAGCTAAAGAGCAGATGACTCTATAATAGAGGGTCCTGTTGCAGCAAAAATAAACAAATGGTTAAGTGGTGAAGCCCGGGGGGAAGGTACTGGGATGAAGGTGTAAATAAGATAACATTAGCTCTCTAACTTGTGAACTTGCTGACAAGCCAAACATTTGTGATGGCTCTGGTGAACTTGATCCCACAAGATTACGTGATTTGTATCTTCCCTTGAATGGCACAATTTTGACTGAAGGAAGAGTTACTTCTCTAGTAAAATCCTAGTAGCAGAGACCATAAATAGGAAGTAGTCTAGGAAGACTTAATCCTGTGTGAACAATGTTCTACCTGTCACTAGCTGGGATAAATTATGTTTCTTTCTCAGTATACCCTGAAGCCCTTTTGCACAAGGAGTGTAGAGCCTGCTTTCCATGTCAGGGAGATGGGCGGCACTTTGGGAACTGCCCCAGCACTCCAAAATAGACTTCTACACTTGGGAGGCGATTACTGCACCCATGTCATGTGCCTGTGCCAGCCCTGTTCAGGAGCTTTGCCTCTCTGCATGTCTAGTGGTCACTGTCTGTCCAGGAAAGAAGTCCTTCCTACTGTGTTTTTGCAGCAAGAGGGGAAAGTAGCAGGCTGAGACCTTCCAATAACAAGGATACTCTATCTTCACACTGAGGGTCCTCCACACTTTCTCTGGGGCTTAGTAGAGTGCAGTGGCCTGTGCCTGTGACATTCCAGGGAGCTGAAGCCCTGGAGTCCATAAGACTTGAGGTGGCAAGGTAGCTCTTGCAACAGTACTGTTAATCCTGTTTCCATGAGAGCATCTCTTCCAGAGATCCTCTCTGGACTTTGTAATGTTCAGAGATGGAGACTCCATTGCCAGCTGCACTGCAGTTAAACATTTCCCCTCCCATTCATGTTTCTAATCCACAATGTTAAAATTCAGGGTTTTAAAGGGGGAATATTTGTCCTTAACAGGTATACAGAATAGAGAATTTCATTTTTGCAGTGATAATAAGGTTCTATCTAGTGTCTGGACAATCTAAGATAAAAAAAGCATTGTACTGAGATGGTTTGGTGTTTTTTTTCCTCCCCAGTTTCCCCAGAGGAAATCTACCCTGGGGCGAGTTGTTCACATCTGTAACCTCCCTGAGGGAAGCTGCACGGAGAATGATGTCATTAACCTGGGCCTCCCGTTTGGGAAGGTCACCAACTATATCCTCATGAAATCTACTAATCAGGTACTGTGCATTTGGGGTGACTGGTACTGATGTCTGTTGGCATAAAGACCTGTTAACACAAAGATAGAGTCTCTGGAGAAAATAGACTTTTAGGTTTGTTTGGTTTTTGTTGTTTGGTTGGTGTTGTGTTTTGTTTGTGTTTTTCTTCTCTGTGTGTGTTTTTATTTTGGGTTTGTTGGTTGGTTTTGGTCTGTAATAACAGCTTGAATATATGAAGCCTGCTCTTCAACTGAAAAATTCTGGTATTAGCAGAATGAAACGATGGCATAAACATGACCACTTCCCCATAGTTCTTGTTTGTTAAACCTAGGAATCTCAGTGAAGCAGTGTTGTAAAGCTGCACTTTTGATAATAGCAATAACAATGACCATGGTAATCTTTTAAAGATTAGCAACTTGTTCTGCTTCTCTCAGCCATGTTTTTAAGGTTACTTTCAGACTTCTCTTGTTCTGTTTGGGAAGTTGTTATTGCTTTCTTAGCCATACACATGGAGCTGAACTGGGCACTGAAGAATGAATTGTTCTCTGGCCTGGTGCAGCTGTCCTACACTGTTTGCTGAACTATTAGACCAGAGGCAGATCCTGCAATGGTGTAACTGCAATCACAGGCTGGTGGCAGAGCCCTCAGGCCATGGTTCTGTGGGTGATCTGGTGCACATGTGCTAAAGGAGGCTGCGCCCTTGCTGGCACCTCGCTCACTCCCTTTTAATCTTCACTGGATTGTAGGAAAGCTGAAGTCTACCTTATGTAGTTTAAGTCTCCCAGTGATGGTAGGTTGGGAAGGATTGCAAAGCTCCTCTTGCATACCTGCAGCAGACAGTACAGATGGATGTAGACTCCACACCCGTGGGCAATGTATGAGATGGTAATGTTTCTGAATGAAGTCATTACATAGCTGTGAGTATATTCTTTGACCAGTTCAACTGCAGTCACATCAAATGCAGTCTTCTTGGAAATAAAAGTGCTAGTTAACATTCAAGTTTTTAAAACACTCTTTTTTGGAGGGGCCCTTTGTTCTGGCTGCTCTGATGCTTTTGTCTGGATCTTTGCAATTCTGCAAGACACAGCTGACAGTCACAGGGGTAGTGTATGCTGCAATGTTGCAGTTCTGCATCCTGCATCTGCAGCTGACTATAGCATAGAAGAACAAGTGAGAAAGTGAGGGAAAAGTGATATTTTCATGTATCAAAGAAGATTAGATTCCAGGCATTTAGCTTTTAACTCAACTGGCTTCTAAAGTTGCCTGTCTTTAATGGCTGAGCATCGCTGTTTCAGCTCCAGGGCTGGAAAGCTATCCAGTTCTGTATGTTTAAAGACATATTGCATGAGAAGAATCCAAGTGAAAATTACTGTGCTGCCTATTCTCTCTTATACTCTGCATTTTTAATGATGTAGCAGATTTTAATGCTCTCATTTGTGCTAGGCCTTCCTGGAAATGGCTTACAGTGAAGCAGCACAAGCCATGGTGCAGTACTACAAAGAAAAACCTGCTATGATAAATGATGACAAGTTACTTATTAGGATGTCTAAACGATACAAGGAATTGCAGCTGAAGGTAAGATAGTCATTGCTAGTCAGATTTCCTGAATTCCCCTTGCACATCCTGGGGAGAATACATTACTGGTTTCTAATGTATGTTTTAATATTATGGGAAAACAAAGATAAATTAATGACTGTATGTTAAGGATCTTTTATACTTCAATGGTTGCTTTTGTTCTAAATTTCAACTTATGGAAGAGATCCCTTTTTTTCCTGGTCCTTTTGCACCATTACTGCAAAAAAGCCCTTCTAAGCTTCCTTCTGAGAGAGCTCCTCACAGTGCTTGGTCTAACAAAGGTTTAAAACACAGTCCCATGTAAGATCATGGAATCCTAGAATCAGTAAGATTGGAAAAAACCTCAAAGATCATCAAGTCCAACCTGTCACCCAACACCTCATGACTACTAAACCGTGGCACCAAGTGCCACATCCAATCCCTTTTTGAACACCTCCAGGGATGGTGACTCCACCACCTCCCTGGGCAGCACATTCCAATGGCTAACAACTCTCTCTGTGAAGAACTTTCTCCTCACCTCAAGCCTAAACTTCCCCTGGCACAGTTTGAGACTGTGTCCTCTTGTTCTGGTGCTGGTTGCCTGGGAGAAGAGACCAACCCCCTCCTGGCTACAACCTCCCTTCAGGTAGTTCTAGACATCAAGAAGGTCTCCCCTGAGCCTCCTCTTCTCCAGCCTAAGCAATCCCAGCTTCCTTAGCCTCTCCTCATAGGGCTTGTGCTTGAGGCCTCTCCCCAGCCTCATTGCCCTTCTCTGGACACATTCAAGAGTCTCAATGTCCTTCTCAAATTGAGGGGCCCAGGACTGGACACAGTACTCAAGGTGTGGCCTACAACATGTCAGAAAAAAAAAAGACAGTCTGATCTTTTTAGTCAGGCACCAAGCCTGAAGAAATGCTTTCCAGTGCTTGTAAGCTTGAGCTGTAGAACAGTCTCTATACCACACAGTGATGGAAGAGCTAAACATCCCACTGCTTTAATTTTATCGTTCTTGTGAATCACCTCAATTAAAGAGCAAGAATTTGTTTTTGTTTCATTTTGTTTTTCCACATAGAGTCAGAACAGAGCAATAGTCTTTGGAATGTGGGACATTTTTGATGTGCACACCTGAGTGATGTCCAGAAATCAGTGCTCTTGTGAGCACATGGAAGCTTATGTACTGCCATTTGTAACACTAAGAGAGTTTGTTGTAGTTGGGTTTTTGTTTGGTTGGGTTTTTTTCATGGACGCTCAGCCTGGAACTGGCAGTGCAGAGCTGAGAAGCTTCACATTGTATTATCTACCACAGCACAAAGTTATTTTATACAATAACTCTGTAATGTTCCAGTTTAAGAGGTTAAGGGGCCTTTAAAGAGCCTTGAGCCAAAACAAGTAACTCAGATGGTTTGGGTTGACCTTTGGAAATGTCTCTTTCTCTCCTGTACATGTACAACAGTTTATGAAGACTTAAAGGAGTTGCCTGGAGTTCATAAACCAGGGCAGTCTGTCTCAATGTGGTACACTGAGGGATTCAGATGGAAGGTGGTGGGAATCATGCATCTTCGTATGAGGCACAATAGGAGTTAGCCAGGAGAGCGTGGTAGTTTGCATACATTTCAGGAAGATTTTCTGTCTATATAATGGCAGTTTTCAGGTCTTTGAGTTGTTTTTCTCTGCATAAGCAAAAGCCCTTTCTCTTTGATAAAAACCAAGAAAGGGCAACATGGAAGCGGGAGCACACGGGAGCTATTTACTGCTACAAACTGCTCTGAGTTCCTGCATGATTATGTTGCTCAGCTGTGCAGGCTCCAAGCATTTGACAAATTGTGTGCACTCCAGCCTGGAGTAGTGCATCTTTTGTAAATGAGCTTTAATCTCAAGTGATCAACACTTCTAGCACACATCTTTCCTCCACCTAGCTTTTCTGAAGCTCATGTGTCTAAACATGTGTGAGGTGTCCCTGCTGATGGCAGGGGGGTTGGAACTAGATGATCCAATAACCCTAATAATTCTGTGATTCTATGAAACATAGTCTTCTAAAGCTGTACTCTAGAATGAGCTAAACTCTGAGCTGGAGAGAAGGTAGTGCATTCCCAAGATAAACTGCTAGATGTACTTAATTCAGGTATTAGAAAAAAATTTGGTTATTTTTCTCTTGCATCCAATTCCTAGGAAATACTCTGTAGTGAAAGGGTATCAGGGTAAGGACAAGCTAGTTTTTGAAGCCTGCTACAGCAGCCAAATAGGAGGAGACAGTGCTACAGTGTAGTGGAGCACATTTTCCATTAGCATCATTTAAAGGCTTTCCTCATGTTATTGAGATACCAGCTTGAACCACAACACTGAAACCAAATATTTCTCAGTAGTTATATAACCGATTGATGCATGGGTGCTGTTTTCTGAAGGATGCATCACCTATATTAGCATGGAGAGTAGTGCAGCATGCTAAACGGTGTCTTTGTCTTATTTAGAAACCAGGTAAGAATGTGGCTGCTATCATCCAGGACATCCACTCGCAGAGGGAGAGGGACCTGATGCGCGAAGTAGACAGGTAAAGGGTTCTCAGTAGTTTGGAGCTGGGACCTGGATAAGTCTGGGAATCTGCAGGCAGAAAAAGCATTGTCTGTGTGCTTCCTTTTCTTATCTCATTTGATTTCTTAGTTGGAATTTCACTTCAGGTCACTGTAAAAATATAAGTGGGAACAATAATAGACGCATGGCCTATATAATGAGATCAGATTGAAAATGTGCATGTTATGAAAATAAATGAACTATTTCCTTCTCTTCATGATAACTAAGAAAATAGTGAAGAACACAAATATGAGGCCATTCCCTTTTCTTCGCCCTTGAGTGAAAAGTGTGAAGGATGGGAGTTCTGAGAGACCCAGAGGGAAGGAGCCGAGTCACATTACAATGTAATTGAGCATAGTTTTGTTCTGCTTGGCTTCTGAACCTTTCAGCAAAAAATGGAGAGGAAACACAGTCATAAAACATCTCTTTTAGACAGGTGACCTTTGTCACTTGTCTCAGAGATGCCCTGGATGAGTGGGTATTAAGGGTACAGACACTGGGGTCATTGTTAAGGTATTAACATGTTATAAGCTTTTAATGCTAACACTCTATGAGATGCTTTTAAGAATGAATGAATATATTCTTGACAGATCTGTGGGGATTTAGTTAAGCTCTGTGGATATGACACTGCCTTTTCTCCTGTTCACTGTGTTTGCAGCTGTGCAGTGCATGTCTGTGAAAGGCCTGGGGTCAGGTTCACAGTAGCCAGGCCGTGCCCATGTGTTTCCAGTGTAGAAGAACTTGGTAGACCACAGTGGGTCAGCCAGTTACAGCTGCCTTTTCCTTCTGCAGCAGGTATGGCACAGAGAGGCCTCGCTCTCGCAGCCCCATAAGCCGCTCCCTGTCACCCCGATCCCACACTCCCAGCTTTACTTCCTGCAGTTCACCCCACAGCCCGATGGGAACTGGCAGGACTGACTGGGGAAATGGGAGGGAGTCGTGGGATCAGTCTCCGTATTCTCGACGGGAAGAAGACAGAGACAGCAGAGAATGGCGAGAGAATGGGGATGAGAAGAGGGACAGGACTGACTCATGGTTACATGAGAGGAAACACTATTCCCGACAGCTGGACAAGTTTGATTTGGATGAACGGATTGAAGGAGGCAGGGGGCACAGGGAAAAATACTTAAGGAGTGGTTCCCCTGGCTCCCTTCACCCTTTATCTGGCTACAAGAGCAGGGAAGATGACTATTACCGAAAAACCTCCAAGTCAAAATCTGACAAGTTTCAGAGGCAGCTGCAGGATTTACCTGGCAGATCGAAGAGGAAGGAAGAGGGCAAGTCAAGGGAACGCAGGCACTCCTACAGCGAGGATGCTGCCAGGGAGGAGGTAGCTGAGCAGAAGCACGGCAAAGCATCTGAGGGCTCCAGGCAAAAACAAAGTGATAAGAATAAGGTGAAGAAAGCTGAAAAAGACCAAGAGGAAGACGCTGCTGCTGAAGACAGTGATGTGAAGGAAAGCAAGCCTCCCAAAAATGAGGTAAATAGAGATGTCAAACTAATTGTAGGAAGAAGGTAAATACTGAATTGATGTGTTTTCTGAAATACTTGTAGGTCAGCCGTGAGTGTGGTGCTGGTGACATGCATTGTTTCGCCATGATAAAATCAGGGAACATAATCTTAGAACACGAGTTAGGGAGGTCACCTTGTATCCATCTTTGCCTACATCATGCAGATCTATTACACCATCACGTTGGGTACATGGACAGAAACTCTGGGTAAGGAGTGAGAGGAAGGGGAGAGACAATTCACAGCAAAACCAAGTGATGACCTGCTGTTGGCATGCAGGTTTTGTGCACAGAGGCAATTGCCCTGCTGTTCTCAGTCTAAGTCTGTGCAGAATACTTTGTAGCTCTTTCTCTGCATCCATCAGCTCCTTAAGTTATCTGGGAATTATGTGGTATTTTAGAGGGACGCATCATATTTGTAGGACAATAAGGGGAACTGATTGTTATGCTGCTAAAATGGGGAGTGACCTTTTAATGAGGAACATTGTCTTTTTTGTGGACTCAGCACAGCAATTGGGTTCTCTTAATCATATGTCCCTACCCTGAGTTCTGGCAGGGATAATGCACACCACTCCCTTCAGTGTGCTAGCAGGAATCACTTCCCATGGCAGAAGCACTGAATCAGCTCACCTGTAAAATTAGGAGATCTCTAGAGCTATACTCCCAGTCTGCAAAGTGGTTGTGTTTGTGGGTTTGATTTTTCCACTAGGGAGAAGTGGAGGGAACAGATGAAGATGCCTTATCCATTCATCCCCAGTGCAGCTTATGCTCATAACCCTACTCTATGGGGATCTTGTTACTGGCTTTTGGCCACCTTGCCTCCCCCAGTATTCCCCTAGTGATACACTACTGCCACCCCCCCACAGGGATGCTGGCACAGGAGGCTGCAGAGCTGCTTTGCTGTCCAGGGGTCCATCTCTAGCTTGTGACTTTGTACTGCCAGGGCCATCTTTGGTTGGTTTCAGCTGACCTTGTGTTTGTTGTTCTCACATGGAAGCAAGGTTGGTGGAAATCTCTACATTTTATAACTCATCTAGTCTCTGTATCATGAGGTAGGCAGCAGCATTATCTCATGTCATGGATATGTGTGTCTGTGCCACCTTTTGTTATTTTTCTTCTTTGCCTGGTATTTCACTGTGACAGGTAGTTCCTTGGGAGGAGATGTCAGAGGGAAATGTCAGACAGCATCCTAAATCACCAGTGTTGCACACTCCTCTGTGTTTTTCAAGTTATTTTTAAGTGTCTTTGTTAAAGGCATACCTTTCCAGGCACTACTGCAAATAATTTCTGTTGAAAGGGTGGAAAAGGTTTGAATGTCTTGAACTCACACATTCACCTTGCCCCTCTTACCAAGGTAGTCCTGTGATTTTCGTTCTTCCAAGGTATGAGCCATGCAAGCAGTCACATTCTTGACTGATCCTACATCAGTAAACAAAACAGTAGAGGCCTTTTGCAGAGTTTTAACACTGCTGCTGTCCTTACCATGTCTGAGCCAACATAACAGATGTGAGTAGAGAACAGAGTGGAGGCTGGAAATTTTAATGAATTCACATTCTCCCCCATCTGTCTTCTTGCCACTTCTATGATATAAATTACATCTCTCTAATTGTGTTTGAATTTCTTTTTCTTCATTCTTATTTGTGCAGCTTTGCTAATGGAATCCAACTGTTGGGTCTTTTCCCACAGCCTAGCTGACTTGCATAAACTTTAGAAATAAAGAATGTGACCTTGTGAGTGACTTTGCTTCCCTGAACCCAGAATAGCAACACGCTAGAGCACCACTGTGTGTTGCTATACGTGTATATGTTGTATTTATTTTAGCATGGAAAAGAGGAGCAAGTTCCAGAGAAGAGCTCACCTTCAGCTAATAAACAAGGAAAAGAATCTGGAGAGGTTCTGGAAAACACGAGAAAAGAGAAGGTTGGTGACATGTTGTTTGGTGCAGCTTCTGGGGCAAAATTAGTGAAAACCCAGGTTTGGTAGCACCTTCTCCCCATTGAAATATTAAACCCTCATGGAAAAGCTTCTAAAGGGGTTACAGAAGGAGGCTGTCTAAATTAACTTGCCTTATCTTGACCTCTGCATTAAGGGATAGCTTTTCCTGAAGTCTCCAGAACTCTTTTTTTAGTTGCTCTTTGCCCATGTACATTGCTTCACATGCATAGCCGTTGGCACTGGCAACTTAAGTAACGTATGCCCAAGTGAACCGGGTAACTTCATCAACCCTGCCCAGAAATAGGAGGCACAGTCAGTGGAGAAGGAGGGGCCTAATGATGTTAGCTTTTCAGGCCATTAACCTTAGATGGGCTATAGATAGTAGCCTTTTCTGATTGTTTCTGGTTTTAATTAAATGATGTCTTTACGGCACCCCTACCGCAGCATCACAGTCAGGGACAGCAATGTCCTTGGAATTCCTCCAGCTTCATATCTGTAGGGTCATGGGTTGATGGTCAGATATGGAAGCCAGTGATATCTGTTGCTGTAGGAAACTGATCTCCTGGCAAGAACGGTGTCAACTCCCAGAGTTTTCATGCTGTTTTAGGATTCTAGGAGGGGAAGTGTGGGAATGGCCAGACAGGAGGAGAATACAGATTATTAATAGATTGTGTACACGATGAGTCTGGGAGCTGAAATCTAAGCTGCAAGTGTGTCTTAAAAGAAGCATATCCTAATACTTCTGAGGTCCACTATTAGTAGCTAGGTCCTATAAGTCTGTAACTGCATGTATATGGTATTTCATATTATGTACTTTGAAGTATGATTGTAAAACTGGCTTTTCTTAAGGTCTTGACCATTCTCTGCCAACATAGTCTCTGGCAGAGGGCTCTTGCTTTTGGAAGAAAATGACTGCCAAAAGTGGTCACATTGTCTCAATCACTGTAGGAATTCAAAGGACCTAGTCCAGGAAAGTGAACGCCACAGTGTCTAGTCTGGGGTTCAGTATATTCTCAGTGCTGCCTCTTTCTCACCACCGTGGCTTTAAGTCAGTGGAAGGGCAAAGTTTCATTTCCTTAGAGATCACATAGTAGCATCGGATGCATAATATAAAGTATAACAGGTTGTGCCACCTTCTACTGCTTACAGAAATGTAAAAAGCAGGAGACTGTAGAGACTGTAGTCCCCAGGGCAGTTAATAGAATCTCTACAAAGCAAAGTCTGTGTGATAGTTAGAAAGAAGTTGCTTGTCCTTGTGCATAAGGTTTAAAATCACAACAGTGAGGCATGTCGTTCTTTGAAACTAAAATACAAGAGAAGTTAAGCATGGCCAGATCAAAGTTCTTGGAGGTTACTGGTGTTCAAAACCCACTTTTTAACAGTGATGCTCTGCAACCACTGATCTCTCAACTGTTTTACATTTTTGTGACAGGAACGGGACTGGGAGAGTGGAAGTGAGATAGAAGGTGAGACCTGGTATCCCACTAACATGGAGGAATTAGTGACAGTAGATGAAGTGGGAGAAGATGATTTAATTATGGAGCCTGATATAACTGAGCTTGAAGAAATAGTACCAGTTGATGAGAAAAATAAAACTGCATCAGAAATGTGTCCCTGTATGTCAGCCACATTAGAACTGGAAAATGATCACAGCCACTTAACCAGAACTGAAGACAAATTTGCCCATAAAGCTTTAGAAACAAGCTTCGGATCAGCAAAGGGCAGTGTAACTTCTAGTGGCTGTCAGGATGATGATGAAGGTGATGATAATGATGATGCTGTCACTGAAGCATCAAGCCTAAACCTGGACCCTCAGCAAAAGCCAGAGGAACTGCATGAAGATGAATCTGTTAAGGAGTCTGATCCCCAGCAGAAGGAAGGAAAAACTGATAAGAGCTCTGACACTTGTTTAGAGCCTGAAGATCACCATATACCTTCTGTTCATCTGAAAGAAGAGACTCTCCATCTCCCTGATACATTTATAGATGACTGCAAACAGATGGGTTCACAAGCAGAGCAGAGCAGAGAAGTTATGGAAATGCTTGTTAAAAACACTAGTGAGGAAACAAGACAAGGAAGCCAAGAGTGTCCAGAGGCCAAGGGTAACTATCGTTCTTGGTTCTTTTTCTTTTCAGCCCACAGAGCCTTGCATGTTTTCCTTGACAGTAGCCTGAAATTTATTGCTAACAAGAATAATGTTGCTAATAGTATCAAGACTTGTCCTTGGAGCAGCTTGGTAGAGGAACTCCAGTGCCTTTCCCGAGCTAAACCATTAGAGGCTTTTAGCTGAATAGTGTAAAGGAAATATGATAAGCAGCTTGCAAGCTTTCTGAAAGGCATAAGCTGCTATAATTGTCATGTCAAGGTTCACATGAGTTTAGCTGAACTCTTTCAGTGCCTTGCTAAATTTATTTGGAATTGTCAATGAAATGAGTGACAGTCTCTGAAGGTCAACAGAGAAGTATCTGTAATGTCTGGCTGGCCCCTGGACAAGGTGGGTATGCTTACATGCGGTACTGAAGTGTTAGTAAGATGGAAATCATCTGTAGATTGTTACTTCTCAGTCTCTGTTCGTGTAAATATATGCCTTATCATCTCCAGTTATCCACCACATGCTGCCTTTAATATAACTGATAGGACATGCTGTGAGGTAATGCCAATAAATGTAATCATAGCTGCCTAATAGTATTTTAGCTGTCAGGAAAAAAAGAGATCTTAAGCGTCTGAAAGTGAGTTCAGTTCCTCGTCACACTTTCAAATGAAACTTGAGCAAATGGGCTGTTTAACGAGAGGAAGTGGTAAAAAGCACAGAGCATGTTGGCCAGGAACACTTTTTTTGTTGCTACTCCCACAGCCCATGTGATGGTGCAAAGCTTATCAACAGAAGATACTGGGAGATTTTTAAGGGTGAAATTTTCCACAAGAAAATGCTGGAATATTTTAATGTAAATATCTGATTGTGAACTAACTTCTTCCCCCAGGATAGATTTGAAACACTCTCTGTTTTCAATCCTTACCTGTTTGGCCAGAAAACACTTTGTCATGCTTCACATATTTGCAGATAACACTGACATGCAAACTCCCTGGGGCTGGCAATCATAGAATGGTCTGGGTTGGAAAGGACCGCTGAATGTCACTTACTGCAGCCCCCTCTGCAGTCAGCAGGGGCATCCTCAACTAGGCCAGGTTGCCCAGAGCCTTGTTGAGCCTCACTTTGAATATTTCCAGAGATGGGGCCCCAACCAACTCCCTGGGCAACCTGTTCCAGTCTTCCACTACCCTCATGGTAAAGAATCTGTTCCTAACATCCCATCTAAGTCTGCTCTTCCGTAGTTTTAAGCCCCCTGTTCTATCACTGCAGGCCTTTGTAAGCAGTCTCTCTCCATACTTTTTGTCAGCCCGCTTCAGGTACTGGAAGGCTGCTATTAGGTCTCCCCAGAGCCTACTCCTCTTCAGGCTGAACACCACCAGCTCCCTCAGCCTGTCCTTGTAGCAGAGGTCCTTCAACCCCCTCATCATTTTTGTGGCACTCTGAACCCTCTCCATCAGGTCCATGTCCTTCCTATATTGAGGGTTCCAGACCTGCACACAGTACTCCAGGTGAGGTCTCACCAGAACAGAGTAAAGTGGCAGAATCACCTCTCTGGATCTATTGGCAACACATCTTTTGATGCCACCCAGGATGTGATTTGCCTTCTGGGCTGCAAGCTCACACTATCTGCTCATGTCCAGCTTCTCTCCATCAGCACCCCCAAATCCTTTTCCTCAGGGCTATTTTCTAACACCTCATCCCTCAGTCTGTATTGATAGTGAGGATTGTTCTGGCCCAGGTGCAGAACCTCACACTTGCTCTTGTTGAACTTTGTGAGGTTCACCAGGATCCACCTCTGCAGCTTGTCCAGGTCCCTCTGGATGACATCCTGTCCCTCTGGCATGTTGACAGCAGCACTCAGCCTGGTGTCATCTGCAAACTTGCTGGTGGTGCCCTCGATCCCACTGTCTGTATCACCGATAAAAAATATTAAACAGTACACACCCCTGGGGGACACCACTTGTCACTGCTCTCCATCTAGACTTCAAGCCATTGAGCACTATTTGAGCCAATTCCTTATCCACTGAACAGGGATGGCAAGGTTGGCTCCCTTGGGCTGCCTACTTCATAGGTAGTCAGATGATGAAAGAGTTGAGTATCCCAAGAGCGTAGTTACTTTGGTGTTTTCAGTATCTCAGCTTCCAACATGCCAACAGAGAGCCTGGAAGCTCCTGGGGAGCTTGTGTTTCCCAGGTTTCTGCCATGGACTTGATATTGAGATCTGCAGGGCAAGGCTGTAGGCTCTTTGCAAATGCAGCTGCCAGCTCAGAAGCTCAGAAATGAACTAAGTGGGACTTAATGTTGCTAGAAGGTCCCTGGGTGTCTTTAGAACAAGCTGAAGCTTGCAAGTTTCCCAAGATCTCTGCTGCAGATTTGGAAACCTGGGATAGGCTTCAAGTTAACTTGAGAGCTGACCAGTCAGGATTTTACATGTACTTTCTTTTAAATTGTGTAATAGCCATATTTTAAACAATGAAGAAAAATTCATTCTCACAGCCAAAAATTACAGATCTTTGAACTACAGACTTGAAAGGCAGGAAGGGTTTGGTTTGGGCAAAAATATATTTGTTTTATGAGGAAAATATGTCCCTTATCTAGGTGAAATTTGCAATGCATTAGAAATCTTGCTGGGGTAAAGGAACTGGTTCTTTGATGTAAGAACTGAAGAATAGAAATCAGACCAGTTGATCGTTAATTCTGTTGCTCTGTGATAACAAATTTCTCTGTTTCAATATAAAAGCAATTCACATGTTGGGAAGGGGGAGCATCTGTTCTTTTGACTGGCTTTATCTGCCTCAGCAAATCAATCCACTGCTTTCCACACCTTGATTCTCCTACCTGTGTCCATTAATGTCAGTCTAGCAGGGATCAACCATCCCATCCCTACTGGCCAGGAACCAAACTCTTCAAGTGGCCAAAAGCTATCAAGGAGAAATTATCTCTTGGAGAGCTGAGGATGAGAGAAGTGTGGCTTCAGGGTGAAGGTGACAGTGGTGCTGTAGAGGTCCTACATGAGGAAGTTTTGTCTGCCAACACATCTCCTTAGGCAGTTTGGGGATTTGCTCTTACCAGGTCCTGCTGACTCTCCCTTTCTTACATGCCCTGCATTACCCCAGCTTCATCACTGGTCATGCAGTACCATATGTGGTTGCAGAGCTGCAGTTGGCCCATGCTTGTGCCTGAGGCATGTATAATGTTTCAGATCTATTTGGAGATTAAAATATGAAAAGAAAAAACATAATGAACATGAAATTAGAAATGGAAAAATGATCTGCTGGGAGAAGTGAGGGTGACTGCACAGTGTAGTACAGCTGTTGGAGTTGCATTGAGCAGGCCTCTGCTTGGAATGGAAAAGCATTTTTTTCCAGATTTTACTTTATTTATAGATACACCCAGAAAGTGTTCCCAAGAAGCTTACAATCATCTCTTTAAACTAATAAGCTGTTTCATTCAATGCATCTATTCATTTGTTAAGCAAATTCTAGGTACCTGGAAACGAGGTCTCTGGAATACCCAGAGGCAGACTCTAAAAGGAGGCACTCTCCACCAGGCTGGGAACAAGAGGATGTCTTCACCGAGCTCAGCATTCCCCTGGGTATGTTCGGCCACCCACTGCAATACCTAGAGCTTACAACAAGGTGTCACTTTAAGGCTACTTGCTATATTTTTCAGAACAGATGTGAGGAGAGGGAAGGAAAGGGCTGTGGTAAAGGGGCAGCTGTTGAAATGAACGGCCTGTTGATTATAAGATCATGGCTAATTTCCTTCCACATGAATGGCAAAAGGTAGCTGCTAATACTGCTGATGAGGTGAAATAAATAACCTTGGACCATATATGAAATATAGATGAAAAATACTTAGCAATTTAAAAGCCTTTGTCATGAAAGTATTGCTTATACTTTCAGTATAAGCAAAAGGTTTAATTCCACTGTGTTAACATTGATCATGAGTAAAACACCTGAAAGAAGTACATCCTAAAAGAGCAATCTGTGTAAATTAAGCATGAATTTACTGCTAATAGGTACTATTGTTATTCTAGCCCTTGAAGGGACACAGTGAGGTTTCCAGTCAATATTATGCACACATTTAAAAATATGTATACTATCTATGAGAGAAGTGGGAAACGTATTTGCAATGCACAGGATTTTAAATTGCAGCTCAGTACGGCAAAATCGGGGAAAACAGAGAATGATTCAGTCTTCCTATCTATGTCACTCAACTAAACAGCAACCTCTTCCCTTGAAAACAAGTTCACTGTGGAGGGAAGGGGTTTCAACTGACATTTTAATGTAATTCAGAATTTCTCAATAGGTGTGGAATTTGTGGTGCCTAGAACTGGGTTTTACTGCAAGCTCTGTGGACTCTTCTACACCAATGAAGAGACAGCGAAGACGAATCACTGCAGAAGTACTGTTCACTACAAAAATCTTCAGGTAAAACCACACTTGAACTAGATGACAGCTAGCTGATGGGGTGGATTGTGCATAAGTTAGATGATGGGACCAAAAAAGGTATTTTTATTCTGTGGACAGAATTCCAATTGAGCAGAATCTAGATCAGAAGAGCTTTTTAGTAGTTACAAATATTCACAGCCTCAAGCTGTGACTGGGTAGGTTTAGACTAGACATTAGGGAAAAAATGTTCACAGAAAGAGTGGTCAGGCATTGGAATGTGCTGCCCAGGAGGTGGTTAAAGCACACCAAATCTGGATGTGCTTAAAGGTCGTTTAGATGTGGTGCTTGGGGATATGGTTTAGGGGTGAACTTCGTAGAATAGGGTTATTGCTTGGAGTTGGTGATCCTGAGGGTCTTTTCCAACCTGAATGTTTCTGTGATTCTTACTCCCAGATCCTTAAAATTAGCTTCAGGGTCATAAATAAAATGGGGACAGGTGATAATTTGATCTTCTCATCTGCATTTGGTCCTTGTCTCTAACACAGCATGTAGCTCAGATCTTTAACTCACAGTTCTTGAGGGTCCCAGACATTTCTACCACTGGGAGTGAGCCCTCAGCAGCCTGTCTCATTGCAAAATTTCAAGCATATTAAACATGCCACTTGTTTAATAACGCTGCCAGACTTATATTTGCATTCAGTGAGGTTCTGCAGCGTGCTTCAACACGCAGCACTCCGTCACGCAGGGGCTCTCCCGGGCATTTCCTGTGATCTGCTGAAGCTGCCTCCCTGTGCTACAGAGCAGAGCGCTGGTTCAGCCACTCGGAGCTCCACCACTGAATCATTTCTATAAGGACATGCAGAAGCATGTAATTACTTATACATGCCACAAGCATATCAGCACTTGAAAACAGCACACAGAGACCAAGGGTGCTTGCAGCTCAGTCACAAGACCTTGCCTTTATCACTATGCAGATGCACAGTTTAGAGTGGCAGTCATGAGAGCATGAACTGTCCTGTGCTGAGGGCTGCTCAGAGGAAGTAGCCTTGCCTCTCATCTCTAGTCACTGCCTATGTGCAGGTTGGTGTGCACACTGCAGGTGGCTCTTGTTGACATTTGCACACACTTAGCAAAAGCCATGAAAGAGCAAAGCAAAGCTGCTCCTTCTTTCTCTGTCCCCTCTGCAGGTAAATGCTGGAGCTCTGCTTCTCTTCCAGTGATAGCCATCTCTCCCTGGCTGGCTAGCAGGCATTAGCTTTTCCAGTGACACTCAATGCCAAATAATTTCTTTGGGAGAATTTTTTTCTAGACTTTCCTGAAGTTACATAGCTTTAATTACACAAAAGCCCCTAGCTTTCAAAGATTCTGCCTGCAGAGCTGTGGTGCTTGCTAATGATGGATCCTCCAAGTGTAAGCTTGAAAAACAAATGCCCAGTTTGCATGCCTTTTTTTGCTTCATACAAAAAGTTCCAGAGGGATTCACCAGAGGTGGCCCCACTCAGTGTGGGTGGTGTATCTCATGGGAGTCTGTCCCAGAGAAACTCATGCTAAAAGAGACTGCATCTGCAGCCCCTACCCCTGATAACTGGTCACATGGGAGAAGAGGGGGTTTATTTCAGTTTCTAGGTTTTGTTAGAATCATAGGTAAAGAAGGTCCAACTAAAACTGAGTCAGTGTGAAAAGAACCCTCTTTTTCTTCCTATAAAGGCATTTCCTGTGAGTACTGTGGTAGATTTCTAACCCTGACTAGAGATAAAGGAACAATGACCAAATAAGCTGTTAAAATTAAAACTGTCAAATATGGTCATGAAAACAGACTGTTCTGTTGAGTTGTACCTCTTAGCATACTAAATGGTGGAAGTCAATCTCATCCAAATTGTGCCTGATCAGGTGGCAATTCAGCAAGTTTCAAATCATTGCTCCGTATTACTAGAACCATTTCCGATGCAAGAATGGTTATTTATGCCCTCTGCAAGAAATGGCATTTTTCTCCTAGCATGATGTAATGTCACGAGTGTATGCACCAACATAAGAATATGGACTCTTAACTTCTACTCTATGAGAAGCTATGGGACTGCTGCTACAGACTGGCTTTCTGTTGTCTTGCCTACATAGAATCATAGAATGGTCTGGGTTGGAAGGGACCTCCGAAGGCCATCTATTCCAAGCCCCTCTGCAGTCAGCAGGGGCATCCTCAACTAGATCAGGCTGCCCAGAGTCCTGTTAAGCCTCACTTTGAGTATCTCCAGGGAAGGGGCTCCAACCACCTCCCTGGGTAGACTGTTCCAGTGTTCCATTAGCCTCATGCTAGAGAACTTGTTCCTAACATCCAAGGATGAAGCCGTTGCCCCTTGTTCTATCACCACAAGCCTTTATAAACAGTCTCTCTCCATCCTTCCTGTGGGCCCTCTTCAGGTACTGGAAAGCTGCTATTAGGTCTCCCCAGAGCCTCCTCTTCTCCAGGCTGAACACCCCCGTCTCCCTCAGCCTGTCCTTGTAGCAGAGGTGCTCCAACCCCCTGATGATTTTCATGGCCGTCCTCTGGACCCACTCCATCAGGTCCAAGTCAAATTGGACAAATACTATTGTCCAATGACAACAACGTTGTCCCAAGTGCTTTCATGGCTGTGAGTCTTTAGTTGATTTGCTACTTGATTTTCATGTGATCTCCTTGGAGCCACATCCAAAATGTATGCTCAGCATTTGTATTTAAATGCAAAACTGAACAGTTGGGCTACCAGTTTTCTTACAAAAGTCTAGCCTAGATCGTGAAGATTTTGTCCTGAAGTAAAAGAATCCATTTCATCTGAGTGTGGTGCCCCTTGAAGAACCACAATCACTGAAAAATAATCAACTGTTTCTTTTTTCAGCCTTGCAGACTTTTTGTAATCTTCTATTCTCTTCAGTTTCATAGATGATTTTCCCAGCTGGCATTTGTATTTACAGATCCACTGCATGTCCAAAAAATCCATCATTTGGCCATCCCTCCCACCACTACCACAAAAAGCTGTTAGATTCATCTGCTGTAGCTACCTTGGCAACTCAGTGCAGCATTTTATCCTGTTCTCTACTGCCTTTATGCTTTGTATTTAAATGAAGAAAAAATTCCCTTGACTGTCATTTTGCTATAAATTAATCAATGTCATCTATGAACTTCAAAAACGGTACTTGTGGTACACCTGATAGCCAAGGGTGGTGGATAAACCTCAGCCTTATTTTGGTTGGTAAACGTTAAAACCCAGAAATGCATGCGTTATCTGATCAAATGACAAGCATTAGTGATTGATTATGGTTCATGGTGTACAGATCACTTCTCCCAGCCTTTATGGAACTTATATCTCTGTATACTACTGTAACATTGACTCTGGCTTTCTGCCACATTGACTTTTGTACCCGGGGATCAAGACCGAGAGTTGTGTAATTTCTACAGCCAAGTCTCTGTACTCAGAGTAACGAGGCTGCAGTTGTCACTTTGTCACAGGTATGCACTTTCTGATGTACCTCTTACACCTAAAACCTGTATTTCATATTATCATAGAATTGTTAGGGTTGGAAGGGACCTCAAGGATCATCTAGTTTCAACCCCCCTGCCATGGCCAGGGACACCTCACACTAGATCAGGTTGCTCACAGCCACATCTAACCTGGCCTTAAAAACCTCCAGGAATGGGGCTTCCACCACCTCCCTGGGCAACCTGTTCCAGTGCCTCACCACCCTTATAGTGAAGAAATTATTCTGAACATCCAATCTGAATCAAACCACTTCTAGTTTTGCTCCATTCTCCCTAGTCCTATCACTACTTAACATCCTGAAAAGTCCCTCACCAGCTTTCTTGTAGGCCCCCTTCAGATACTGGAAGGCCACAATAAGGTATCCTCAGAGCCTTCTCTTCTCCAGACTGAACAGCCCCAACTTGCTTAAGTCTGTCTCCACAGGAGACAGCCCTCTGATCATCCTTGTGGCCCTTCTCTGGACATGTTCCAGCACATCTAGACCGTTCTTGTACTAGGGCCTCCAGAACTGGATACAGTACTGCAGGTGGGGTCTCACCAGAGTGGAGCAGATGGGGAGAATCACCTCCCTCCACTTGCTGGCTACACTTGAGGCAGCCCAGGATACTATTGGCTTTCTGGGCAGCAGGTCTACACTGATGACTTGTATTGAGCCAGCACCAGTACCCTCAAGTCCTTTCCTATTTATGTGAGACAATGTGACATTCCTAACACAGCCCTTAGGCTTGGGGGGTTTACATTCACTCCTCATTTTGCTTTTTCTTCATGGATGCCAGAGTAAACTGCACTCTGGGAGAATCCTTCAAGTAGACAAAATTTTGCAGTGGTGCGAGATGGTCTTTTAATTACAAGTCAGAGCAAATAATGAGCTAGAAAAGAGAGTTTTATGGTCCTCATAATGCATGGGTCAGTCATTTTTGCATGCAATAACATGTAAGTCATTAATAAGAGCATCTTTACATTGTTATGTTGGAATTTCCCTTGTGTCTTTCCACACTAGCTGCTGCTGAAAAAGTTCCTTTCCATCCAGTTCTAGGTCCGTTGACCTTGAATAAATACTTTGCACACCATTTTCAGACATACACCAGTTCATTGTCCATTTTGTGTGCAGCTCTGCCAACCAAGAGCACTGCCAAAAGGCTGAAAGCCTCACTAGCCATGCCTGCATTTTTAAATCACTGAAAGGCTTTATCTTGGAGAAACACAGTAAATGCAAATACTCTAGGCAGACTGCTAACTTCTGTTAATCATTACTGACTTCGATTATTCCCCGAAAACAAATGTTCTTATGCAAAAGGTAGATTTCTGAACAGGACATGCTGAAAATGTACTATATATGCTTTAAATTGTGACTCAGAAACCACAACTATTTTCTGACACAGCAGCTTTATACTAGCATAAATCCGTTGACTCAGCAGAGTTAGCTCCTGTCCTATGGTGTATGGGAGTAGGGAGTTTGCAAGGAGAAAAGGTGAAGTCTAGATACACAGACTGATGAGGAGCTTAGATTGGGTTCTGGGAGGAAGTTCTTCACTCTGGGGGTGGTGGAACACTTGAGTGGCTTGCCCAGGAAGGTGGTTGAGGTGCCTTCCCTGGAGATGTTCAGGGTACAACTCAACAAGGCCCTGGGCAACCTGGTCTAGTTGGGGATGTCCCTGCTGATTTGTGGGGAGGTCGGACTGGATGACCCTTGGAGGTCCTTTCCAGCCTGGACTGTTCTATGATTCTGGTTCTGTCACCATTTCCTGATGGAGCACAGAGTAAATCACTGAACCTCTGAGAGTCTCCAGGTATTCATGTAGTTCACCTGACACAGTTATTTAGCGTGGCTTCTATGTGCTTTCTTCCCTTTCGAGATGCTGGGAGATTGTGAGAGCTCTGAGGAGGCCTAAAGAATTCCACATTGAATATCTTCAGTTTTGTTAATGACACTTTGTTTTTGATGTGATTGCAGAAGTATCTATCCCAGCTTGCAGAAGAGAGCCTGAAAATGAAGGAAGAAGGCAGCCATCTGCCTCAGGATGACACTGGCATTGTTCCTCACTTTGCAAAGAAAAAGCTATGATGTGGATGAACTGGAAGAGCTGTAATGAGTGAATGCTGACATTTTCTTGGGGTTTTTTTTTTTTTCATTTCTACCATATAACTGTCAATTTGCACTGTACAGAGGAGGGGAAATAAAGAGCATGTTCCATGCATCCATGCCCGGAGTGCCATTAAAAACCAAAATGCCTGAAACTGTTTCCCACGGTGAAGCAATGCTGGCATATCTGTAAGAAGTGGAGCAATTCTTTCTCACACTCTGCGTGCTGGGAGTGGTTTCCTAGATTAAATCAGAATTCTCAGGGATTCTTAAAGTTTTCATTCTGATGTGACACATCAGGTCAGGCAGAGTGTTTAGAAGCACTCGGCATCCTTCAGTGGACACTGGAAGGAAAAGAGAGGTGACTATAAATAGGCTTCAATGTTGCTTAAAATACTTTCAGCCATTTCACTCATTGCTCCAGTGGGAAGTAGCATTTGCATAGGACATCTAGAGCCATTGTGCTAAAACTAGTCTGTAGATGGCATAAGATAAACCCCATCGGCATCCACCTCCATGTGTCTTAGAGCTTGGTGAGATGACAGAGTGTTTGTGTTGTGAAGCACTGACTGTGCACTGACTGTGCTGTACGAACGCAGAGGGAGCCACAGTCTGTCCCAGGGACCTTATAGGCTGAACCCAGCGCAGCGAGAGCAATTGGAATATCCATGCTGACAGCCAGCCTGCTCTGGGTTCCAGCTCTTTCCATGGTGTGAGCAGGATGTTCTCCAGGTACCATTTTGTTTGAAACTCTTCTTTTTGATAATTCTAAAGGGTGCCAACTTTGAGTCTTACAGACTTGAAACTCTCACGAGAGGCTTTTTAAAGTGCCAAATGTTTGGACCATGTCTCTTTTAGACATTTTCTTCAAGATCCTTGCTTTTGGGGTCTTTTTTGTTTTGGTTTTGGTTTTTTTCAAGCTTGCTTTCTCTCAGCTTAGTAGTGTTGAATTTTCCTGGTTTTCATGGAAAGATGCCAGACTTTTAATATTGTTTTTGTATTTTATTTCCCTGAATTTTTTAAGGCGAGTACAACAACTGATGGCTCACAGTGCTGCACTGAGAACACAGGATGCACCAGCAGCTCTGGCACTATTAGGAGCTATTGTTCTTGCACAGTTGTTGCTGAGTATTTTGCAAAGTCCCTTTGAAATGCACTGCACAAGTTTGTGGTTCATTTCAATGGGGCTTTGTGTAGTAAAGCGAACACGTATGCAAACCGCTGCCAGGATTGATCCTGGAGTTAGGCTTTTATAAACCGCCCCACACGATCTAGGCAGATGGGGATTTGGGGATGGATTGCCATGCTTCACCTGACTCCAATATTCATCACACTATGTTCTGTAAAAATTGCTGGTGCTGGATGTCATAGAATAGAATAGAATAGAATAGAATAGAATAGAATAGAATAGAATAGAATAGAATAGAATAGAATAGAATAGAATAGAATAGAATAGAATAGAATAGAATAGAATAGAATAGAATAGAATAGAATAGAATAGGTTGGAAGAGACCTTTGAGATCATCGAGTCCAACCTATCATCCAACACCACGTTGTGCAGAGAAGGTTGTTTCCCAGAAGGTTCTAGCCATCCCTAAGAATGGCATGGATGTCACAAAACACTGCAGTGGCTAAACTGCCAAAACTGCTTCCACCAAAGTATTTGTTCCATTAAGTCTTATGCCAGCAGCCATGCTCATTCTCGGAAGTACCCTGTAGCCACGCGGTGTGTCTCAGAGGTGCCTGGTGGTGTTGCCTGGAGCCCTCTGCCATTTCATGGCCTGTGCTTTCCACTCTTTTTTTTTCTTTTTCTCTTTTTCTTCTTTTAACCAGGGGTGGATTCAGATTTCATATTTGGAATTCCTCCTTCTTGCAAGTTGAGGGATTCCTTGCATCCCAAATTCAGACGTGGCCAACCCAAAAGACAAGGGGAAATGAAAAACATTACAGACTAAATCCTCCTTTCTCCAGACTTGAACTATGTTAAGGCTTGGGTCCATCTCTCATATAAACCAGCTTCTGTTTGTTTGTTTGTTTTTCCCTATAGAAAAAAAAAAAAAAAGCCAAAAACATAACACTGCAAACCAGGTATTTTTCCTTCAAGTGTTGGGTTTTTTCTTTGACTGTTTGTTTTTCACATTGCAGTGAAATTTGAGCACAGGGCTGTTAGGGCAAAAGCTTGTACTGCAAGCTGTAAGGTTACGAAAATAGCAATAAAGATTGTGCAATTGTCTTCTAAAGCACAGCTCTCAAGCTGGTCATGTATCATCTGAATATGAAGTTCCCTTCATGCCCTTCAGCACAATCTGAGCACAAGGGAAGGAAATCACTACAAATACAAGTATCAGATCTTTGAAGCTAACCTTGCTATCAAACTGGGGCTCTCACCGGCCTAATGGGAGCTTGTTAGACCATGTGGTTAAGCTTAATTGGATGTGAGACATAGCTGACTGTATATCAAAGTCATATGCCTCCAGCAACTTTATCCCCAGGTAACCTCAAATGAGAAAAGTATCACTGTTATTATTCTTTATTTGTATTGCAGTAGAAAATACAGGTCCACTGCCTTTATTATAGGCACAGCACAAATCCACAACAAAGACTTTCCCAGGCCAAAGAGTTTAAAATCAGGCTTTCTGAAAACAGACAACAGGTGGATACAGGCAAGCAGGGAAAGCAGTAGGTAACCATGAGATTTTGACTGGCAGCAGAAAAATAATTAAAATGAGTGTTTACCCAGAGGCTTACTTTTGGATTTACGGGAGATGATTCAAACTACTCTTCCCCCTCCTCTGGTTCTGAACCAGGTTCGCTCACATTGTTCGCAGCTTGCATATTTAACCTCTTTTTTTTTCTTTTTTCTTTTTTTTTTCCCTGTCCAGTTGCATTAGACATGCAAAATCCCTCCTTGAGAGAGTGGGCATTGATGTCCTTTAGGCCCTGATAGCTTTAATTTTGGTCTCCATCCAGGACTCCAAAAGCTGGAGTCTTGACCAAGGCTCACCAGGAACTGTCCTGGCTCCAGGTAACTTGTTTGTGCATGGGTGCAGGCCCTTGCTTGCTGCTGAGGAAGGAGGAGGCTCCAGATGGCATCTCTGCCATATGTAGTTTCCTCTTCTGGAGGCACATGACTCAGAGGAGTGGTGCAGGTACAGTGCCCAACCCTGCAAATGTGCTCAGACCCAGATGCATTTGTAGAAGTGGTTTGGACACCTTGTACCTTTGGGCTCTGTCCAGACACAAAAGCAATCTGCAAAATCCTGGGTACAGCCAAACAGGCAATTCACCTTCTGAGAAGGTCCTTTCTCCCCTTAAAACTCAACATTTTAAAACAGTTAAAAGCAATCCCAAGTCTCAACTAGCTCCTAATGATCCCTGTGATCAGTTTTCACCCTGATGCACTTTGAGAATTTGGAGATAATCTCCTTCCCTCTCCAACAGGCCACCATGCAATGCTGACAGGCACTCAACTCCAACTTCTCTCCACTACCTATTGTGCTGAGGAAGATGTGGCCACTGTAGGCAGACACTTACCTTTCTCAGCTCATGTAAAAATGCCTTGTTTCTTGTACTTTATTGTATTTTAAATCTCGACTACTTTTGTTGTTGTTGTTAGCATAATTCATCATCACTATAATCCACGCTGTTCATTAATATGAGTTATGTATTTATATATATATATAGCACAAAGCAGGCTCAGGTCTAGCCAAACAAATATTGATATTTAAAAAGAGGCTTCCTTAATATATACAAGCCATTTCTCAACACATTTCAACCAAAGATTGCACTTTTTTTAATAGGGACAACGTTTTGGGTGGTTTGTTTTGGGGTTGGTTTTTTTTTTTTCATCTTTGTGAAATCTGTGTTGATCTCCAATAGTCTTTAATGTCAATCTGCAACTTACTTTCTTTGGAGTAAAAAAAATCAAATAATAACAGAATTAAATATTTGCCCCATCAAAGTTTCATGTTGGCTTTAACACTAAATTAGTGTTGGGCTGGTTATATTCAGGGTTTTTTTTTTCTATTCTCTGAGGATTAAGGCTGTGATTTGTTGAATTATACTTGAACTGGACCAGATATACTATTTATTGAGCTTCTATAATCTTGTTAATTTAAGTTTTGGCTTGTAAACAGTTGGAATTTGTTAGTACCTGTTTCATTATGTAGGAACTGTCACCGATATTAACTGATCTATGTAACTGATTGCCAAGTGTTTCAATTTGTGTTTCTTAAAAAGAAAGATTTTAATAAAGAGAATTATAAAGCATATACATTCGTGGGCAGTTGTCCCAACAACAACATGCTTCTAGCTTCCCAAGGGATCTGTTAAGAATCAAAATTAGTGAAAGATACTTTGGGAGGCAACAAGGAAGCAAGAAGCCAAAATGTTTACTCTTAAAATATAATTCCTAGAAGTTGTGACGCTTACCAGGTAGCTCTTGCTGCACAGATTGCCAGTCACTGCTGTCATCTGATGCTGAAGTTGAAGGGAACACATCTGAGGGGATCACTCTGTAATTACAATTCATGGTTATCAGCCTACTTCTTTCCCTCTAGGCACGTTCTCACTTCCCTTTTTCTCTTTATTTCTCAATGAACTGGGCAAGCTGGCTGTCCTCACTTGGCTTTTCTCTGTCCCCATCCAGGTTGTCTTCTCATCCTTCTGAAAGCCCCATATAAAATCATCCCCAGCCAAGCTCCTTCTCCACCTCATCTTGGTCCAAGTTCCCCTGTTTGCTGTTTCCACTGTGCTCTCCCTCTGTCTTTGCTGATTATTTTTTTTTTCCTTTTCAGCAGACTGTCCTCCCCAGTGCCCTCCCAGCTCCACAGGGACCTTTCCCACTCTTTGGCCTTCTCCCTGGCTCACCTCCATCGCCACCAATTGGAGCTCCTGGGAGGATATACTCAACCTCAGCCAGGGTGAGGTATAGATGTGCTTGTAATAAATATTTAAAGAATGCAATGAGGACAAAAGCTCAGGGGAAACGTCACCTTCAGCTTTGATGAATTCACTCAGTGGAAAGCACTGGGAGGAAAACGGAGCTAAGGCAATGTCCAGTTCATATGCAAAGTAGGGCATGGGACACCATCAAAGCTGTGCCTCACACCACCTGGTGAGGGAGGTAAATGGGTCTGTCTGCCCCACTGAGTGGCCAGGGAAATGAGTCCTGGGCAAAATGGAATGGCACTCAGGTTTTCCAATTCCTCAATTCATTAAATAGGTGATCTTGCATTTTTTTAGGCAACTGTTTTGCAGCTGAAGCACATAGGTAATGTATTTTAGGCACAAATGGTTTCAGTTCTTCTTTCCTGGAAGTACTGAAACCTTCACATGTGTGATTTTGCTACCATCTCATCAGAGCTATGAGTCTGTCTCACTCTAGAAATCAGGCAAATCGATTTTGTGAGCCTTAACTTGGTATAATATATCTGTAACAGAAAAGTCCAAGTCATGGTGTCCAAAATGGAACTCAGGTGTGAAGGACTTCACAAGTGAACACCAGCCCACACCCAAATACTAATCTGGCCTTTTGACAGAAGGCTGTGACCCATCTGTCCTAGAAAGCTGAGCAGGAGGGAGGTCAGGGTTGTGCAGGGGCAGTGCTGCCTGCTCTGGGTGAGGACACTGTGGGGCTCAGCTTGGGGACATGCTGTGCCCATGCAAGCAGGGCCGGGCTGAGCAGCAGTCATGTGAAAGCAGCCTCCCTCCATGTGCTTCTCAGCGCTGATGCAGCCTGGGACTCTGCCATGTTTGTGCAGGTGGCAGCGAGGGCAGCCCAAGAGAACAGGTTTGTCTTTGCTAACTTGTCTACATCTGACTCCACCAACTTCTGCTTATCTATGTCAATAAATTAAGTGCTCCTCAAGTGCTTGGCGTGCCTGATGCAATACTGCAACACGAAGTCATGGGAGTATGGGGTAGGTATTTGCAGAGGAAAAGTGGCCCCCCTTCATGGAGAAGATGGGGGCTGGATAAGAACCAGGGATTCTCCCTACAACATCTTAGTGAAACTGAGCGATGCAGTGGTGAAACACCCACAAAAAAATAAATCACCTCTTCCCTTGCTCAAAAGAAGTATCTGTAAGGATTAGCTTTCTCCTTGCAGGGCCTGAATTGGCCTTACTGACCTAGTGACCAGGAATCCTCTCCACCTCCCCTGGCATGTCACACCTCCTCTTTGCTTGCCTTCGGTGGAGGTACGGTGCGTTACAGCATTGGCAGTCTGGCCTCAAGTTTTATGAAACACACTATCTTGTACTAGCCTAAGATATTCACAACCCTGTGGAAACGTGACTGTTCAGATGCAGAAGTGAAAGAAGCAGAGGTAATTTCCATCTCTTCCTGCCTGGATGTCCCCTTTTACTGCCAGTTTGAAGCTTGGGAGGGCCCCACTGGGCATCCTAGGGGCAGACAGGGGAGCAGTGAGGCCACCAGGATCCATCTTCCAGACTGTGGAGACAGTTTTCTTAAGGCTCATCTGCAGACAATGGCATGGGTGAGATTTCTGATCAGATACCCAAGGTGAATAAAGATAGTGAGCTGTTTCAGTTCATGTAGGGCTTACTCTGGTTAAACTGTCTGTTGGGAGCAGTGTTCAGCTACCCGAAGAGGCTTAATTTAACCTGCAACAGGAGCATATGTTAAGTTTTAATTAACTGGGTCGAATTTGAATGAGAGGGCATGTCCAAAAGCTTTTTGTGACCTAGAAAGCTGCATAGGGCAGGCTGAATCCAGCCTACTAAGTGTTTAAATAATTGCCAGGCAGAATCTCGGCCAGTATTCATCAAGGTAAGACACCAAATAGCAGCACAGCTCTGGGTCAGGAGGCAGCTTTTCCAGGCTTATTTCTTCAGTGTGCCTTAGAAACAAAGGTTCCTGTTTATAAGCTGTTCTCCATTTGTTCCTGAGCCTTGTTTGAGGACATGCATATTAGTTCCACCTTCCTTAAACATCATTTGGTGTCTTTAGAGGACACAGGAAGCATGTTTTGTTTGTAGGTTTCTTCTCCAGCTGGGCTGTGTTTGCATTGCAGGTAGCTTATCTTTGGCAGATAACAACATGTTCTTGGCAGTAAACTTTCACCTTGAGCGCAGGGGGTGTAGCCACACTGTGTTTTGCACACCTGTGGTGGGGAACTAGGAAAACTTTGCCTCTTTGTATCACTGCTGAGATGTTAAAACCAGTTTCACAGTAGTGCTGTTGGTGCTTTGTGGCACTGGAGAAGAGGAGGCTCTGGGGAGACCTGATTGCAGCCTTCCAGTACCTGAAGGGGGCCTACAGGAAGGATGCGGAGAGACTGTTGACAAGGGCCTACAGTGACAGGACAAGGGACAATGGCTTCAAACTACAGAACAGCACATTTAGATTGGATATCAGGAATAAGTTCTTCACTATGAGGGTGGTAGAACACTGGAAAAGGTTGCCCAGGGAGGTGATTGAGGCCCCTTCCCTGGGATATGCAAGGTGAGGCTCAACAAGGCCCTGGGCAGCCTGATCTAATTGGGGATGTCCCTGCTGACTGTGAGGAGGTCAGACTGGATGACCTTTGGAGGACCCTTCTGGCCTGGACCATTCTATAATTCTATGACCCAGCTCCTGAGCCAGGGCACGTCAGAAGGCAGCGTGAGTGTGTGCATGAGCAAGACTTGCGCTGCCTTGTGTAGACTGAGCAGGTGGCAATCAGAGGTATTTCACCAACATTGCAATCACAAGGAATCTGTTTTTGATGTGTGCCCAAGCCAAGTTTCTAATCCTTATTTACCCTGTTCACTAGTACTTCCCATAACATTCTGTCTGTAGGTGTGAGCTGTGGTGGTGAGCTTGCTGAGCCACTGGCTGCACTCAGACATATACAGGAGCTGGTATTGGTGTTCCCTGAGGTGCCACAGAGTGCAGGGAAACAAGGCAGACCTTAAACAGCTGTGGTCCTAGCAGATTTAGTTTAGTAAAAAGAAAGTACACTGAGACTGAGGGGAAGAGTAGCTCAGGTCTGTCCTGATGCGAAGGGGGATCAACAGCACTCCAGCTGGGCTATTCCAGTACCTATTTCCATCTGATTGTAAGTGGGAACGATGAACTCAGACAGGATATGCTAGATATTAGTCTGTCAAGAGATCAGCAAGGCAGCCAGGGTACTGTAAATGATCCCAGAAGCCTTCACCTTCCTATTCTCTCACAAATGATCCTGTTTGGGGTAAGGGAGACAAGGGGTATTTAGTGAGGTGGGATAGGGATTTGCCATTGGACATTCCACTCCTGCACCAGACACAGAAGGAAGCCTGGCTGCAGCACAGAGACCTGGTAGTGCCATGCGTGACTGATGCCAGGTGGTGTGTGAAATGGGACCAAGAGGTCTGAAATAAACTGGTAGGACTGTGCTCATGGGTACTTCTCACCAGCAAGCTGGTGCTCCTGTGACCAAACGTTCACAGGGACTGTGTTACCTGCTCCTCTGCTTTTCTCTGCCTGCAAAAGCAGATGCTGATTCATGAGCTCCTGCTGCTCAGCCATCAGCATATCTCTTCCCAAATCCCTTCCATGAAGTCTGATCCCAAATCCAGCAGTGAGAGTCTGGTTAAACTGAGGGCTACTTGAGCCTTCAGGTAAGTACCTGTTTAAAACAGCATCAGATGCCTAGCAGTGTGCAAAAGCACTGGCTTCTGCCAGGCCAGTGAGATGATAAAAAATCCTGAAGTAAATAGAAATAGGATACATTCCCTGTAGCTGCTGCTCCATCTCTGCACTCAGGGCATGTTCATTCCATGGCAAGGAATGGCATGAACTCCCTTTCATGAATTACTTTTTATCAGCCAAGCAAAGAGGGAAGTAAATTAAGTTTGCTGGAACCACCAGGCAGGTGATCTAAGCAAGTGGATGTTAGCTTAGATGGAGCAGGGGAAGTCTGTGCATCGAGAGGAGTTCATGGGTCAGCTGATGCAGGAGAACCAGCATTGTTGTGGTATCTTGATTGCTGCTATTGTGTGAACATGCCTGAAGACAGAGAATGTGTAAAGTAAAGTGGTACTTATGAGGCTTTTGAAGCTCACATCTGTTCTTACTCGGTCATGGAGGCTTTCAGCAAAGACCACCCACTGAAACAAAAGAAGAATCATTTTCCTGAAATGCAAGGGAGCAAGACAGGTATTCAACCTCTTTCAGTGTCCCTCTGTCATCTTGTGGAGCGTTTGAATTCCTCTTTACCTACAGGAGGATTACATCGCAAAAGGAGTTCCTGGGGCAACCAGACGCTCCTTTCTAAGGAGAGAGGTGTTCTTAAGGCTCCAGGTCTTCCATCTTTAAAGATTAATGCTTCAAGGTGAGTTGTCACAGGTTGCTAAAATAATCTTTTCCCACTGCTTTCCTCATGTCAGCATTTCTAGAGCTCAGTGTGTTGCAGCTGCTGTTGTTATATAAGGCTTTATGAATGGCTGCAAAGTTCAAAGACATATTGGCAACCTCAAGTCCTGAAAAGCCAGGAGTCAGCCCCAAGCCCTGCCTTGTTCCCAAGAAAAAGTTGTTTGCCAGCTATTATTTTCCTAACTTTTTATTACTATTACCCTGAAAACTTTAGGCTCTCTTTATTCACCTCCCATTTTTTTTGAGCATTGAGGTTGCACTAGTTTCACATTTTCAAATGTTTAATCCACAACCTTGAGGGCTAGGGAAATGCTTTGTTTATAAATGAAAGCTACAATTCCCTTCTTTCAAGAAGATGGGATTTTAGGATAAAAGTTGTGATAAAATCACAGGAGTTGCTAGCAGTGCAGAAAGCCTGCTGTGTTTGGAAGAGGAGGCACTGGACTGCAGGGAGCTGCAGACATCGCTAGCTACTGTTGTGTTAGACCAAAATAGCCCTGTGGTTAAACATCAGCTCTGCAGGCCTAACTAAAGCAGATAACCTCATCTTGTTCTAGCTGCAGCTCTTCCCCAAAGCACTGCCTTTGTAATCTTCTGGACTAACGTGCACACTCAAGCTCTCTACCCTAGACGCCCTGGCAGAGTGTATTTAAAAGTATAAAGCCTTCTCTGGGATGCAGAGGAGGCTGGTGCCAGCCAGGCACTTCCCGGAACATATAGCAGTGGCTGCTTCCAAATCAGGAGCCTTTCAGCCCAAGTGATCTTCCTTTGCTCCCTCTCATTCCTCTTCACCGTTGCTTAAATTTCAGCTTCGTGCTGGCTTTCACGTACAAACACCAACACCCCCCCCCCCATCTTGAATCAGATCCCTATTGTCTGTGTAGACAACACAGCTGTTTCAATCCCTTCCCCCAAATACCCTTGCTTTCCAGAAAGCTCCTGCCCGCCAGGGCCAGGCGCTGCTCTGTGTTTACGCCTCTTTGTCAGGTCCAGGGCTGAGCTCCGATTTTCGTTTGGGCCAGCATGAGGTCAAAATGGAAACGAGTTTGGGGAAATCCTTCCCTTCAGCAAAGCCCGGTGCTTGCTGGGTGCTGCTGGGGGCTGCTGCAGCACTCCAGCTCCAGACCGACAGGCAGTGCAGAGAGAACTGAATGATTAGCATTATTAAAAGTGCTTTGCAATTACACAGCACCTTTTCATCTAACGATTTCAAAGCTTCGTAGCGCTCACACAAAGTTACTTATTATCCCTGGCATTTAGCAGAGTCAGGGAACCAAGGAAAGCAGCTAAGTGACTCGCCTTAGGTCATGCGAGGAGTCGGCGTCAGAGGTGGGAACTCGGCCCCGAAGTGCTGACTCCATGGCTCATGCCCCAGCGCGGGTTCACACCTCACCTTCTGCTGTGCCAGGCCAGCTTCTTGGGTGGTGCAGAGATGAGGGAGGAGCTGGGCCTGCCTGGAGGGTCAGCACACCCTGAGCAGTGCTTAGGAGGTGCCTGCATGGGAACAGCACCCACCATTCCTGAGCCCTGCTCCTTCCCCCAGTAGCCCCATGCACGCCACTGAGGGGCTGATGTGGGATCTCTTGAGCCAGAGGCTGCAGTCCAGTTTGCCATGATGCAGTGCAGCTGAGTCCGTGGAAGCACACTATTTGGCTCTGGAAGGCAAGGTGTGGTGTGCCCCTGCTCTTAACATCACGACTGCAGCCCCCATCTCCAGCATGCTCACTCCAGCCTGCGGGCCACATGCACACAGGAAGGCTACAAGGACATCCCTTGACTGGAGCTCTCTCTGGAGATACTTTAGCTTTGAAACCCCAGAACACAGTATGCAAGAACTGGCAAGCATCAAACGTGGATTTGCTTATATCAGCACTGCTCCAGGCTGCTACTATGTGAGCTCTGGCTACAGTGAAGGTGCACCAGCGCTGACTCCTTCCAGACCAAGTGATCTAAGCCTGCCAAGGAGCCTAGATATACATGCAGACACCTGCCAGATCAGAAATACATTTCTAAGATGTTATGTTCTCTGGCTGGCTCATCTGGCTGTGGTGCAGAATGCATCAGGTGCCAAACCTCCACATCTTGCAGCAGGAGAGCTGAAAACAACAAGTCATAGAATCATAGAATTGTTAGGGTTGGAAGGGACCTCAAGGATCATCTAGTTCCAACCCCCCTGCCATGGGCAGGGACACCTCACATTAGATCAGGTTGCTCAGAGCCACATCCAGCCTGGCCTTAAAAAATTCCAGGGATGAGGTTTCCACCACCTCCCTGGGCAACCTGTTCCAGTGTCTCACCACCCTCATGGTGAAGAACTTCCTAACATCCAATCTGAATCTACCCATTTCTATTTTTGTTCCATTCCCCCTAGTCCTATCACTACCTGACACCCTAAAAAGTCTCTCCCCAGTTTTCTTGTAGGCCCCCTTCAGATACTGTAAGGCTACAATAAGATCTGCTCAGAGCCTTCTTTTCTCCAGACTGAACAGTCACAACTCCTCAGTCTGTCCTCATAGGAGAGGTGCTCCAGTCCTCTGATCATCCTTGTGGCCCTTCTCTGGACACATTCCAGCACCTCCAGATCCTTCTTGTAATAGGGGCTCCAGAACTGGATGCAGTACTCCAGGTGGGGTCTCACCAGAGTGGAGTAGAAGGGAAGAATCACCTCCCTCAACCTGCTGGCTATGCTTCTCTTGATGCAGCCTGTCTCTGACTTCAGTCCAGTGCTGGGACTTTGGGAGTGTGTCAGCAGGATAGAAAGCCAGAAGGAGGAACTGAAGAGGAAGAGTGAGAGGAGAGAGGCAGAGGAAATAGGGTAAAGAGAGGCAGGTAGTAGACCTCTAGAGCTCACTGACCAGGAGAAAGCCTTGGTTAAGTCTCCTGGCCCCATGTGAGCTAAAACACCTGTCTGGTATTTACTGCAAAAGGTGACTCACACAGTTATACTAAGGGGAAAAAAAAGTATTTCTGTAGAGGGCAACTTACCTGCTTCTGCTTCTAAACTATGCTGCTTACCTTTGCCCTAGAACTATCAGGAAAATGTCCCTTGGTCAAGCTTTTTCTGGGAAACTCAAGATGCTTCACAGTTTTAAATGATAAATGGTATCTCACTTAAAATATTATAACTCAGTGACCAAGGCAGGCATGACTGATACAGCTTCAGACTTCCAAGGGGTGTATATAAATGAATAACAGGAACTAATCCATATAGTCAGCTTTCCTTAGGAGTGTGGGGATTTACATGTCTAAATTGTACTGGGATGAAACTCCACTACTGGGGATAAAAGTCTAGTTAATGACACATAAGTATAAAACCCAGGCAACAGGAAAAAACTTTTAAGATAGAGACTGTAGTTTGAATGAATTTCATCCTCAGAAATTACTCTAAGAATGAGCAGTTGTTGAATATGTTTTAAAAGCAAAAGGGGTTTAAAAGCTGGTGTCTCAAAAGTGAGTGGAATTTTGTCTTTTCAAGGATATTAATAAAACTGGGGAATTTTTTTTTTCCTGGTTGTATAAGGCTGAAGAAAACAGGGGAGGGAAAAAAGCAAGATTTCGTGGGATAGATGTTAAAGTATATTGGGTAAGTGCAAACCCCAAACTTCTGTTTTGCCTTAACATTCACTTAGGGTGTTAATCATGTGGCTTCAGATGAGAAGGATAATGGGATAAGGGTATGGAAATGTTCACAGCCAGGAAAGAAGCAAATCTCAGGCTTTCTTCCTGCACTGAAGGCAGAGGAACGGGCTAATCCACATGCCAGAGCTCTGGAAGAACTGGCCTGATGTCTTTAACAGGTCCCTCAGTCAGGGACAGAGGCACAGGGAGCCTGTATGGAAGAAGTGAACTGATGTGGACAAGAACAGACATGAAGGTTTCGTCTTAATAGTATATGGAAAGCTTCAGAAAAAATGGTGAAGGAAAGGCTAGCAGAAGAGAGACAGATAATAGCATGAGATTAAATGGGTTTATCAAATCTATTTATCTTGAGTAAGGCAAGCTGCTTAGTGAAGGTGGATCTTACCTACCTGGACTTAAATTACACATTTTGTATGGTGCCATGTGGAAAGTTCTCAAGGGAGAAGTGATTTAGCACAAAGTATAAACCCTGTAAAGACCTGCAGTAATAGCAGAGCATGGCTGTCAGGCTGTAGGGCAGTTACCAGAAGAGTGTTAAATGCCACTCCTGGTGATCTGGCAAAGTACTCTTGTAAATGAGCTTGGCACTAATGTTAGTGAAGAACTGGTGAAATTGCTGATGATATAAAATATGAAGCAAGCTCAGGACAAAGGAGGCTTGAGATACTACACAAAAAGTAGTCAGCAGCAGAAAATAGCAGGCACAGGCACAGATGTCCAAACCATTTCCTATAAGCTAGCTGGTAGCTCACATTCTGATCACCAAATAACTCATTTGTCAATGCAGTGAAAACGTGAAGTGAGAAGCGAAGTCCTGGAAGGCAGCAGATTAGGTGCAGCCCAGGCAGCAGTGAGGGCTGGGGGCTGTGCTTGTGGAGAGGCTATCCTGCTGAATTTAGCAAAGTAAAATCCAAGAGCAAGATTCCTCTGCATAAATGCTCCCAGGAAGGGAGAAAGAAGAGCTTATGGTGCCAAGGGCCAGTGCATGTACAGAATAAACAATCAAAAAAGAGGTATCAGGCGTTTTGGTTAGGAGATTGTTACTAACCATTTGACACTGTGGTTCTGGAATAGCCTTCCCACTGCAGTCATGCATGCAAAACATTAAATTGCTTTGAAGACAGAACTTCATGAGTTTATGAAAGGGATTATATCACATGATGCCTGTGATAGGTGACCTGCTAACACAGAAGTTCCTGCTGGTCCTATGAAAGGTAAATATTCTGTAACCCTCTGTCAATATAAATATGGAGCATGTGATTATACATACACAAAGAGCAGGCACATGATTTATTAATCACAGGAACCTCAGCTTGTCAGATAATAATTATAAGGCAATAGCACACCTTGTTTTAAAAAATAGCTCCCTAAAATCTCCCCCTTCCCCCTCCAGTAAACCAGTGGGGGGAAAAAAAGACAATTTTTCTGAGGTAAAGGTGGCCCTGGATGTTACTGGTTGGTAGCTTCTGAATGAACTCACTGTCTGGAACTCTTAAATCAAGTACTCCCATTTTTCTGCACATTTCACAAGTTCAGCCCTTCCCAGTAAAGCATCTTTTCAGATGCGTGGTTGCCTTTTGTTAAGGCAAGAATGAACAGATGACAACCGCAGCACAGAGCAGACACGCCTGGAATAGCTTTACAGCGCAAACCCAATTGCCATGCTTGCGCCAGGAGGGCGTTCTCACAAATGTGAAGAGGGAAGGCGTTTTGTGCAATGTTTAGGGGCCAGTCCTGGAAAGCCACGATAGAGACAAGGCAAGCTCTGGTGCAGGGCAGTGTTTATCCAAAGCCATTGCAGTGGGTGACTCGTTTCCATGCTTGAGCAAGCGTGAGCCAATCCCCCTCCACCTCCGAAAGGTGCCCAGCCTCTGACAGGCTCTGCGCACGCAGGTCGTCAGCACAGCCCCACTCCCAGCTCCCTAACAGAGCTGCAGGAGGATGGTCGAAAGCAACTCTAATTACTGGGGTTTAAAGCAAGCAAAGGTGTGTTTTAGTATCCTTTCAACTTGGAGCCGACGCTGCCCGATGAAGAATGGGATTGCTGTGCTTGCAGTTCATTCTATGAAGGCACCCATGCAGAAGATGCAAAAATAAAAGTAGGCTGAAGGAAAGGAAAGCAGAAGGCCAAGAGACAGGCAACTGAACAGAGCAGATTGATGCCACAGATAGGATACATTTTTGCTGCCTGCATTATGTGTGGAAATTTATATTCCAAGCGACACAGTAACAGACTCCGTTGTAATCAAACAGCACTGCTGAGGTGTTAGGAACACAGATGCTGCCTATCGAAAATATTTAAAACAGAAAGTAAAACTTTTGACAAATCCGCAGTGGGGAGCAGAATGAAAATGCTCTGCGATGATTCTAACCTCTCTGCTTTTCACTGCTCTGGTGCTGGAGGTCGGGTGTCCTACGTGGGTCACCCCAACTAGAGCTCCGCTAAACCTTGATGAAAATCAACGGCTGGCAGCAAGCTGGCCGGGGCAGCGTGGAGACACGCGGTGCCTATTGTGCACTACACACGGGACAGGGGGGAAGGGCTGCTCCACGCGTTTTGGGTAACTTCAGCCAATGGATTCCTCCCATGGGTGTTACGGGAGGGCTTGGCCAGCATGTGAGAAAGGGAGGGGAGAGTTTGAAAACAACCCAGCAGGCTCTGAGGAAGGAAGACGGCTAAAAAGTGTTCTGCTCGCCTCCGTGCAAGTATTTTGCACCAGGTGACCGGCGACGTTAGGGGTGGAAGCACAGGAGGGGCCCGGGAGGTGCCGGCGGGTCCCCGCTTGGTGCGGGTCAGCGCGGTAAGGTTCTGGGCACAGGTAACGCCGGGACGCAGGGTGTCGGGGAGGGGGCGTGGAGCTGCGCAGCCCATGCAGGCTGCCTTGAGCTGCAAATTGGCCAGAAATGGTCAAAGGAAGGGGTTTTATCCACGGAAGACGGAATTTCGCCTTTCGTTTTTAATGGGGATTTTGGTGGTATGTTTGCTATTACTACAGTTGGGGAAGGAAGGCCAGGAGGGAGCACGCAGGTCTCTGCAGCTCAGAGATTAGCATGTGATCAGGTGTCCTTTAAATACTGCTGGCGGTTTTGAGGTTAGAAAGGCAAAAAGAGGCAATGTCTTTTAGCAGTCTGGTTGAAACAATGGAAATAATACAAAAAATCTTTCATGCACATCATTCCTTTTGCAGGTCACAGTGTTCTAGAAATCAAAGTATGTGCAGTCAAAACTAGATGATATTTTCAATGATTAATGACCCAGCTGCTAGTAGACACATTAAGCAGACGAAAGAAAAAAAACAAAAACAACCTACTTTGTTTTTGTCTGGAGGTCTGCTGGACGTTTCAAGGGTTTTTATCTTCTTTTGATTACTGACCCAGATTCTGGGCCTCTTGGAAATGATGCAGTCCTAAATTTTACCAGAAGATCGTCTAGCCATGCTGCCTTAAAACGTGTAATTGGCATGAGACACTGATGTGGTGTGTTATGACATCCCCTGTGCAGGTTCTGGTTGCTCTTTCCGTCTCTGTGCCACCTCCTTCCTCTTCACTGAAAAATCTCTTTAAATCCCCTCTTCTGCCTTGCAGGGGAAGCTGAATTCCGTGATCTATGTTAGTAGCTAGAATTTATTTTCCTAATCTTGGCGACGACACTGTAGTGGTTTGCTTGGTACACGGCTAGTCAGTGGAGGTGCAAAGAGCAAACTAGAAATTATTTTTTGATTGATGGGGAAACAACAGCTTTTGAGGCTGCCTCAAGGCTGCATGTGAAAAGTCTTGTGTGAGCATGCTGAGCTGTCCTGACTTGAAAATGTCTGCGACTTAGTGTCCTCCTGAACAAGAAAGATTATCTTTCTGTCATTTGGCTGATGGGAAAAGTATTTATCATTAAAAATACAGCAATCGTACTGCACATTCTTTTAACCGATCACTGTTGTTAAAATTCTTAAACCTAGTTTTGATGATTCATGCAGAGCTGGGCCAGTAAATTAATTCAGAGGCTCTTACATAAGGAAAGTTTGGCTCTTACTTCAGCCAAAAGTACACCGATTTGGACCAGAATTCTGCTGGAGAAATACGTAAAAAAGCCAACTACAAAAGGCAAGTCGTAGTTTATTAACTGAGGAAGATTCCCTTGCGGGCAGCCGGAAAGATCTTGCAATGAAAAAGTGCTAAAGCAGAAGGGATCCGTATTTGCTTCCCTCGGTGCTGGACTGTTACTGCTTGGGCTCTTCGGCGCGATAAAGAGTTTCAAAAGCAAAAGGTTAGCTGAGTTTTTAGGAGAGTGTGAACGGAGGCAAAATACATGACAATGGAAGACTGTCGTCTCTAATTGGGTGTCTGGCCTCAGGCAGTTCATATAGAATAAACTAAGTAAGTTTGTTAGGCTGTGGATGGATAAGCACGGCTTAATTGTCCATTCTAAACCTGTGCTCTGTTACTGAGTTTCAGCGGTGCAGAAGCACCTTTTACCTGTTGGGATTGCCTGAGCAGTAGCCCCAGACCCCCTGTCTAAACTCCTGTCATGTAGCACCCCATTGCTGAAAAGCAGAAAGGGTCTTATATGGCGGGAGCAAAAGGTCTGAAATCCCGATGTTAGCCGAGAGCAACTCAAAGAAGAGGCAATACATTATTTTTCTGATGACTTTCCGTCAGACAAAACAAAGAGGAGCACATAATGTTGAGGAGCCAGGTCTGTGAAGGGTCCCATGGCTGGCTGTGCTGCCTAGTGCACGTAGGGCTCTCGTCTTGGCCAGGTCCTGTCACTGGACCTGTGTCCTCTCGCGTGGTCTCTGCGTGCAGCCGTGTTCCCACATCCCTGGGTCGTCGTTTCAGATCTAAGCTAAAACCTGACAAAGGTGTTCCTATCTGACGCCAGTGATCCTGCTGGACGTGAAAAGGTCAGGAGATGATGCCCTGGCGCGCTTTTGCCAGCGAACGATAGGCAAAGAAATGAAAGTCGGTGGCCTGGGGCACGTGCGCGCCCACTCCCACACAAGCGCAGCCGGGCGCGCCGCGGCCACTTCCCTGTTGGTCTCGCCGCGGGCCCGACTGACCCCTCCTCCTCCTCTTTCTCTCCTCAACCCGCACAAGTGGTTCCTTCCCGCCCCACCCCCACTAGCTCTCCCGAGATGGTTGCGCCCTCCCCCTTGCTTTCCCCCACCTTCGTCTTGCACGCTGACCCCACCCACTGGCATTCCTGCCTGTCGATTGGCTGCAGCGGCGGGCGGGAGTCAGCCAATCGTCGGCGCTGCTGGCGGCCGTGTCGCTGGGGGGAAGAAAACAAAAACAAGCAGGCTGGGCCGCGCGCCGTCGAAGGGGTGGGGCCAGGCGGCAGCGGTGGTAGCGGAGCGGCCGGTAACGGAGCCGCGGGCGGCCTGAGGGGAGGCGGCCTGGCGCGGAGCGGGCGGTCCTGCTCTGCCTGCTCCCTGCCGGCGAGGCAACCCTGCACGGTGCGTGAGGGGCGACCAGGCCGCGGTGCGGTGGCTGAGGCGCGGTTGGCACCGTGAAGGAGCTGCTCCCTGTGACTGACCCCCTCTCCGTCCCGTACTACTCTCTCTGCCCCGTCGCATCCGGTCCCTCGACGGTGGCACCCGGGGTTGGCTGTACAGCGAGCCCCCCGTCGCCTCTTCCGGCGGCGGCAGCGTTGCTGAGGGCACATCCCGCGAGGTGCGAATGTTCCTCGGGCCGGGTGAACGGCTGCCAGGCCTGGGCCGTTGTGCAAGCGTGTGGCGGGGAGGCCCTGTGCCAGCCGTGCTACCCCGGGCCTCGGCCCTCTGCCACGCCTCATCCTGAGGGCCGGACTTGCTCCTCCATTGATTGCCAGCGGCACGGGTTTCGTAGGGATAGCTAAATCTTGCCTGGTTATTCTTGCGTGTGGCTGCAGAACAGCAGCTATTGCGTGCAGGCCTCCAAAACCTTGCTGATGGGGAGTGTTTGCTTAAAGTAAGGGGGAAGAGAAAAAATCGTGTAAGCTGCCTGGAAATTCCTCAGGGATGTTTTGCAGAGGTGTAAGGTCTTGATAAGTTTTGGAAGCTTTCTTCTGTAGTGTGTGTTGTTCCTGAACGCTAATTTGCTGCTGTTTACCTGCTGGGGTAGAATTGCCAGTGCAGTGGTAGTGGGTACAGAGTTGAGCATGGGTTGGGGTTTTTTTTGTCACGTTCAGTGAAATAAACTTGCCTACTGAATTACTTTGAAAGTACTATTTCTGTCACTGATGAGTCTTAAGATCTTTTACAACATTCTTGTTTTTCAGATGGTCAAATTTACTTCTTTCCATTTCCCCCCATGTTACTTTTCCTAGTATAAAATTCTGGAGGGATTTATTCCAATGTTTTTAATGCAGGTTTTCAAATGATGTTCTGTAGTTGTTCAGCAGTACAGTGTGGCATAACTTTTCAGAATATAAAGTGATTTGTTTTTTTCTCCATGCAATGATAAATTCTGAGCATCCTGAAGCTCTGGTAGACCTCTTGAGTTAATGAGAGGGTGTGTTTCTAAATTGTGAGTTTGTCTCCTGAGGAGTATGTTGACGTGAATTGTAAAGCTCAGTTATTCCATCATCCTCATTACAAAGAAAGCAGGGTGCTGAATCCCAGTCAGATGGCATATGGAAATTGTTAGTTACTGTGTTGCCATAGGTGGAGAGTCCTGGGGGGGGAGGGGGGGAGTGGGAGTGGGGGGTGGTCCTGTATGGAAGAAGTGTTTCTCCACTTGAAATTTAGAACTTCATTACAAATGATGAAAGTTGTGGTCGTTATTTAATACAGGTTTTGTTCTTCTTTTTGAAAGAGTTGGACAACTGATGGAACATTCCACTAGGAAGAACAAAGCTGTGCTTGCAAGGTAGTTTGCTTGGATTAGGCTTGAGATCCATACAAAAAAAGAATCAAATCTCTCAACCAACAGTGACTGGGAACACTTGAGAACTCCTGAATGATTGAGGTAATGCAGAAAAAAAATGTTTATCTTTAAAACCTATGTGGGGCAGGGAGGAATTCTTATTGCACAAAGCTGTTAACTGTTGGGGTTGACATTAGGAAATGCAAAATCATAACCGCTGGATACCAAACCAGAGTTTCATTGTTGACAACGGTCTGTGATGAGTCATTTGCAGTTAGTAAGTCTGTGGTAGGCAAGTGGGCATAAGAAAGGAAAACAAGGAAAGAGGAAAGAAAAAGGGGGGGAGGAAGGGGAGGAAAGGGAAGGCTGTGCTGTCCTTGGGTGTCACAATCTTGCCACTCAACGGTTAAGCTGTTTTCAGGGCAGCAAAGGATGAGAAAGGGGGGGAAAAAGGAGGTCCTGAATTCTTAGGAGCAGACACAAATACCGTCAATGTGCACAGGACTATGAATTGATGTGTGAAAAAGTGTATGAGGAATTCTGGAGCTGTTTAGTATTTTGTGTTTATAAAGGAATGATGAATAATGCCACCTCTTTCACACTCATATGGGATGGTTTGTAGAGTTGCAGCTGCTAGGAGGAGAGTTAACAGAAAATGAGAAGTGTTTAACTTCATCCCTTGCAGATTGAATGGTGGTTGTAAGGGGAGTTTGAAGGGTGCAGAAGCACAGATGTGAAAGCTTGGCAGCTGTATGCACACAATACAGTAAAACATAAGTGGAAGAACAAAAAATAGCTTGTCTTGTAAGGGCTGGTCTGAACCCGATAAATGGGTAGCATTTTATCAGTGTAGTTCACCTGAAGAACATGTCTCCTGTGGATGCAATTAAAAAATTGATATTGTATGCTCATACAGATAACCACTCTGCAGAACAGGACAGTCCAAGTTGATAGAAGTGGCTGTTATCAACTATGAAAGGCTGCACAGTGAGGACTTTCACCCTTAAAATAACGGCTTTTCTCCCGGTGCCTCCCTTTATAAGCAGCAGAACTGAATAGCTGCTAACACATCAGAGCTTAGAGGTGTTTGAGGGTGGTGCACGTTACACCCTTTACCTTCCCAGGGACTTCTCAGTGGTTACTAATAGTTAATTATAACTTAAAAGCACTCTATTTTTGCATTATATTTTGTGAATGAAGGCTTTGAAGCTTTTTACTTTAAGATTTAGTCTAGTGCTTTTCTTCCTCTGAGCATCTCTGTTTCTGTTTAGGCCTCGAAGGGAAAACATTAAGACTTTACATTTCACAGTCAGTTCTGTTAAGCAGCTATGGAAATAGAAAAGGAACACATTTATATTACCCCAACAGGTAAGTAATATATTCACTAATTTTTTTGTTACTTAAAGTTGCTTAGCTGACGTGAAGTGTTCTTTGTAGAAAACTTGTATTACCTGGTAATTTTTTAATAGTACTGTTGGTTTTCTCTTAAAAGAAAGCAAACTTCATTAAACATGTACAGAATATTTTTTGATTATATATTCAGTTTATTCAATTATATAGAGTAGTTTGAGTAGAGTTGGTTTACACGTGTTGCAAAATTTGTGTAAAATCATAGTCACCATTTCCTTAATAATAGTGACTCTATTCCCTGCCACCTGACTTCCAGTAGTGTTGGTGTGAAGAAAAGAAGAGGCTCAAAAGTAAAGTCTCTTATTTGTATCTGAGAGCTACCAATTCTGCTTTTATATAGCTATTTAGCTTAAAATTACAGGAAAGAAATGATTGAAGACTGACTGGAAATGGACTGGCATTGGCAAGATGTACCTAGTACATCTGCCCTGAAACTGACTGTTTTGTCCCTGTCAAAGACTTGTTTTATGATGCTTATAATGTTATTTTCTGTGTCTTCCAAAG
This sequence comes from Melanerpes formicivorus, assembly GCF_026170545.1. NCBI lineage: Eukaryota > Metazoa > Chordata > Aves > Piciformes > Picidae > Melanerpes > Melanerpes formicivorus. The sequence continues at coordinate 4,305,310 of NW_027142358.1, read as the reverse complement.
GTTGTGATGATCTGCACTGACTTTTTGTATACTAAAGGGGCGGGGGGGAGCTAAGATTTTAAAGCAGTTGCAGTAGCAGCATGCTCCGTGTGACCTCTCATTCTCAGCCAGAATTAGTTTAATGTTGAAGATAACATTAAGCATTGCATTTGGATAATAGGTGGGAAACTGCTAGGTGTCGAAATGGACCTAATTTGGTCGAATGAAATTTGTGTGTAGGGCAGTATTTGTTGAATGCTTTGTTAAACAAGCTAACAGCATAAAAATACAGATGATAGGTATGCCTGCTGAGCATAATAGAGTAATAAGGTAAATTTGGATAACATTTTAATATGTAACAAGCAAAGCCTTAAGTTTATAGAGCACTGTTACTGCTTATATATGTGTATGGATATGTTATATGATGTAAGGAGGAGAAGTATAGTTTTCTATATGCTTTTAATAAAACTATGTTCTTCTAGAAAATTAATGAAAACTAGTGTCTCAGTTTAACCTACCTTTTTTTTTCCAACCTAACTAGGTAGCTAATAGTGGATGGATAGTTTTAGAAAGAGGCTGCATCTGGAAGCAATAGTATTACATGAAAAAATCCTTTAGTAATGCAGGGGATATATTAAGTCTTACGGATTGGATGTGTCCTGTGGAGCATTTCCTTTAGTCTCAAACCTGAGATCAGGATTGTGTCAGGAGACTGGACTGTGGCCTCCCATTTTTATCCTTGATTGTCCAATTAAGGACTGAATTATGTTGGCAAGTTTCTTTGGAACCTGAGAAAGAAGTAGTCATCCAAGAGTGTAGTTCCTGGACAGCAGAACTGCAGGTCTAAACTGGGGAGTGGACATGAAGAAGAATGCGAATTGATTTGTCTGAGATGAGCTGGTTGTGCTGATGGGGGTCTCCTTGGGGAACGAGAGGATGGAAACCAGTTCTGTTTGGTTTTGCCTTCCCCCCCCCCCCCCCCCCCTTTGCTAGCTTCATGCAAATCTCTTGAGTTTTATTAAACATAGACAAACTGAGAAAGCTTGTTGTGGGGGATCTTTTCCTGGATGTGATGCATGCATTTCTCTTTTAGCTTGCTGCAGGCATAAAAGGCATGCTTTTGTGGGAGTAATGAGGGGAAAGATGAAGCTTAGATTGGAATGGCTGCATTATTGTTCAGCTGTAGCATTCACATCTGTGAACACTAGTATCCAAATATTACTTGCTTGATCATGAAGAAGGCAGTTGCATCATTTTGTATTGTAGTATGCTCTTTGATATGGGGGAAGTACTTGGAGGTTGGAAATGTTTTAGTAGGGCACTTTGCTTTTAAAACAATTTATTGTGAAGCTGTTTTGAATTAAAAAACACAGCTCTTGAGAAGTATTGCCAAATGAGCATTGCTAATTTGAATGTATTGGAATGGTGAAGTAATACATTCAGCTAAGTTCAAATACTAATTGAAGATACTCTTCACATTCTGGGTTTACTTTGTGTAAAACAGGCTTGGCACAGCTGGGAAAGCAGCTGCTTCTGTGTGCCTCATCATTGTGCTTCCTAGGGTTGTGGCTTTGAGACTATTGAATCCTCAAGAAAAGGAGGACTGTGGAGCAGAGAGCTGAGGCTGTTGCCTTTGTGTCTGTTGTCCAGTTTTCAAGGATTCTCAGGGTACTAGCTAGAATCTAAATAGGTCTTCATATGCTGCCTTTTTTGTAATCTTGGTGGGTTAAGATAAGGTTTTGTAAAGGTGTAAGTCTTAATCCTTATGATGGTCTCAATAAGACAGTCTGATAAACCAGACAGCTTGGGTGGGTGACATCCTAACTCTGTGAAATAAGACTTTGGATGGAAATTTTAACTGTACATCAGTTTATCCAAAGACTGGAATTAAAACACTTCTCAGTACTCTGAAAACATTTACAGGTCCTGAAGATGTGAGGGAGTTTTGTTGGGTGTGAAACAAAGCTTGTTACCTATTATATATGCTGTAAAATAGGAGCATTTTAAAAACAGTCTTGACAGAAGCTATGGTGAGGAGCAGTCCATAGAGAAGAAGAGAGATCACACCCTTTCAAAAGATTTGCTCTATTCTATGAGTCTTAGCTACCAAATTCCCCAGAATTTGTATTGAAAGACTTTTTTCCCATAACTTTAAAAACAACAGCAAAAAAATAAAGCAGTGATGTTTTTGTATGCTTGGAAGCCTAGATCATTGCTTTTCCACCTGCTGAATAAGGGGAATGTTGGGTGGTCATTTGGAGTATCAACTTCACTTTGGTGACTAGTCTGTTAGCATTAGTGAGTTCTTGAAGAATTGACCCTGCTGGCAGTTCTGTTTGTTTCTAAATCAAGAGGCAAGTGGGTGGAGTGAGCACCAGGCACTTGCATCTTATGCCCTGAGAAGTTCTGATAGTTTTTGTTTGACAAAGGTGGGGGTTTCTGTGGCTTACCTATTTATAAATGGTTTCTTAATTTGCTTTCCAACTTGACAGGCTCTCTGTTTAGACTGTGGATAGTTTGTGCAGAGAGGGAATAAGGAACTCCTTATTACTGTGATGTGTAGGTATTTTAAAAACAACAGCATTTGCTCTAGCACTGTTGGAAATAAGATTTCTGTTTGATGTTGTAACCCTTTTCAAATGCAGTGTGTTTTGTTATCCTAACATAAAACTTCAAAATTACAACAGACTTTTTTTTCTCCCTCTGTCTCTTTAAGAACTTGAGAATCTAAGTGATGCTCTGCTCTCCGGTGATGAAGAAAATGCTGGATCTGAGGAACGGAAAACCGAAATCAATGGAAATTGGATTCCTGCAACTTCAATTACTGAAGCCAAAATAAATGCAAAGGCAAAGAGAAGGCTGAGGAAAAATTCCTCTAGAGATTCTGGTAGAGGGGACTCCGTTAGTGACAATGGAGAGACACTAAAGGTTGGAGTTGTACCAACGAGCCCAAAAGGGAGGCTCCTGGACAGGCGATCCCGGTCTGGAAAGGGAAGAGGCTTACCAAAGAAAGGTTGGTGTAGCTTAAGGAAGAGACTACTATAATAAAGGTTCTGTCCAAAACATGTTGGGTTTTTTCCCACTGAGAATCATTTTCATAAAACTTTGTGTGGGCAGTTGGATCTGTATGTTAGATAGTAGATGGCAATGGGAGCTTATAGTGGCATTCTTACCAGGAAATTGTGTGTCATGAATTGAATTATGTCTTTAAGGTAAGCACATTTAATAAAATATGTGAACTGCTGTTTCACAGAGTTGTTACTAATGCCAAGTTAAGGTGTGGTTATATTTGTAAGTAGAGTTTTCAACCTTCAGTAATTCTTGTGCCGTTTCATGCTGCTTCCAGTATCTTACTGGTTGCTAAAGTGGGAACACATTACATGAACACTCTTCAGCATACATTGTTAGTCAGGATGTGGGCACAAGCAGTGATGCATCCCATAAGTGAAAGAATGTTGAATTGAACTCAGAGGTGTTCTTTGTAAGTCGGCAGTCCTTGCTCACTGTCCCATATTTTGCCAGGTGGAGCAGGTGGTAAAGGAGTTTGGGGAACACCAGGTCAAGTGTATGATGTGGAAGAAGTAGACATTAAGGATCCTAATTATGATGATGACCAGGTAGGCAAATAATTAATTTGCAGTGTTGGTTGTTACTTCCTTTAATGATTTAAGCATTTCATGACTGATTTTAATGGATGTTTGACTACGTTGAGTTTGATGAATGCCAGCCCAGCTGTATGAAATGATCATTTTTATGTTCAGAAATGGATTATTGGCTAAAGACAATTGATGTAGAAGTGTCACAGTGCAATACAAATGTAGCCCCAAGAACCCTCTTTCCATACCTGACACCCCTTTCCCAGGTGTGCTTTTCACTGCTAGTTCCCATGGAGGTGAATGTTGCAATGCTGCTCTATATTACAAACAGGACCCATGTTGAAAGTGCAGCACAGACTTTCTCCAGTCAGTAGGGAAAGGTGTCCTTTATGGATTTTTCTCTTCCCTGTATTCCAAATTTCCCAATGTTTTGTATCTAGTTGGTATAAACACTTCAAGCTAGTGCAGAATCGACAGCGTGGTTATTTTGTTTGCATGTATTTATTTAATGTGTTGTGGAAGATTGTACCTTACATTTATGTTATTGGGGGAAGGAAAGCTTACTGGGCAAAGGGTGCTTTATGGCATTAGATCACCAACAGAAGGAAACCCCAATTACACCATTTACTGAAGTCTCTGAGATCATACAATTGTGAGACCAATTCTGTATAACATAAGCAGAACAGTGGTGGTGTCCTTCAAGCAGACTGTTGTCACCACAGTTGCTGAGATTATGGTTTATGCAAAATTATCAAAACCTGCTTCCAATATCAGTGTTCTCCCTGCAATTCAATGCTTTACAGTAAGAGAGGTAACTATTAAAAGTGAAGCTGATAAGTTCATAAAAGAAAGTTTAATGAAGAATGAGTGTTCTATGGAACTTAAGTATGCTTAGCTTTTCTGAGGTTGTAAATGGAGACATGATGGAAGGATAGGCTTTTGGAGTTCTGCTGTGTTTCTTGATCATGGAAAGCTTCTTTCTAATAAGCATCAGTTAGAAAACTTCCTTGTTCAGATTTCTGTGATCTTTAGATTTGCTTTGAATGTTATTTCTGTAGTCTGAGGAGTAGAGCACTGAATTACAGCAGAGAGATCTTGTCATGCTGGAACTTTGCAGGACCATTTCAATATGTTGTGTGATTCCTTTTTTCCCCCTTTAGGGAATATCTTTGCTCACAAATAGTTCTGAAAATTCCTTTTGTCTGATTGGTGCATGCTATTGCCTCTCTGGTCCCACAGTCACTAAGGAAGAGGGGAAAACAGGCAGGCTTGCTGTCAAGGACTGGAGGGAAAGGTGCTGGAAGTTACATCTTGTGCTGTGGTACAGCAAAGTGCTGGGCAGGGACAGGAGTTTCCATCGGTCTCCCTTCATTACATAGCACACGGGTACTTGACCTCTGTCTTCATGTGGTGTCAGCAGAATCCTAGGAAGAGAGTTTGGAATGCTGAGCATCATTTAACAGTAAATTCAGCCTTCCAGCTAAACTCAGCTAACAGTAAATTCAAAACAAAAGCAGTGTGACATTTTGCCAGCATTGTCCACATTTTAACAGTAGAGACATGATGTAATTGTTTTCTGGCAGAAGGCTAACTACCAGGAATAAAGCATTAAGAATTTAGGAGATGTATTTTAATGCTTATGGTACTACTTCAGAAGAGACAGTAATGTTCTAAAAAAGGTTGTATGTTTCTGTTGCCTTTTAAAATAGGAGAACTGTGTCTATGAAACAGTAGTTTTACCTCTGGATGAAAGAGCATTTGAAAAAACCTTGACACCAATCATACAGGAGTATTTTGAACATGGAGATACGAACGAAGTGTCGGTATGTCATGGGCTTTTACTTCTTGCAGGGGGCAAACCTGTAGCATACAAGGGCATCCAGCTGCTAGCTATGAATGAGTATAGAGATGTGTGCAAGAAATGCACAATAAGAATGCCTAAGTGACTGTATTCATGATAGAATAGAATAAACCAGGTTGGAAGAGACCTTCAAGATCGAGTCCAACCTATCATCCAACACTATCTAATCAACTAAACCATGGCACCAAGCGCCCCATCCAGTCTCTTCCTAAACACCTCCAGTGATGGTGACTCCACCACCTCCCCGGGCAGCCCAATGGGCAATCACTCTCTCTATGAAGAACTTCTTCCTAACATCCAGTCTAAACCTCCCCTGGTGCAGCTTGTGACTGTGTCCTCTTGTTCTGGTGCTGGTTGCCTGGGAGAAGAGATCAACCCCTGCCTGTCTACAACCTCCCTTCAGGTAGTTGTAGAGAGCAATAAGGTCTGCCCTGAGCCTCCTCTTCTCCAGGCTAAGCAACCCCAGCTCCCTCAGCCTCTCCTCATAGGACTTGTGCTCCAAACTCCTCCCCAGCTTTGTTGCCCTTCTCTGAACATGTTCCAGCAAGTCAACATCCTTCCTGAACTGAGGGGCCCAGAACTGGACACAGTACTCAAGGTGTGGCCTAACCAGTGCAGTGTACAGGGGCAGAATGACCTCCCTGTTCCTGCTGGCCACACTGTTCCTGATCCAGGCCAGGATGCAATTGGCTGCCTTAGCCACCTGGGCACACTGCAGGTTCATGTTCAGCCTACTGTGAGCAGGAGTGTAATATATAAGCATATAAATATTTGTAACATACTGATACATATTGATATAATAAAACTTACAAAATCTTGTTTTGTTTTTCAAATCTTATTTAGGAGATGCTGAAGAATTTAAACCTTGGTGAAATGAAATACAGTGTGCCAGTGCTGGCTGTTTCCTTGGCATTAGAGGGGAAGGCTAGTCACAGGGAAATGACATCTAAGCTTATCTCTGACCTCTGTGGAACAGTAGTAAGCAAAACTGATGTGGAAAAATCCTTTGATAGACTGCTTAAAGAACTACCGGAATTGGTTTTGGATTCTCCCAGGGCACCGCAGGTATGTGTCTAAAGTTTTATGCTAGTGGTCAAAAGCTTTCTCATTTAAATTGTGGCCAAAATCGATCAAGTGAACTGAAACAGACTCTCCATTTTGAAAAATACCTGTGGATTGTCATGCCCTCTGTAATCCCTTCCGATTTCCCAGGCTGCTTCTGCTTGGGGCTGGCTCATTTAAATAAAATCTGAAGCCTAAGCACATTACAGTTATCTGCTTAGAACTACTTTGAAATTCAGTATTTAATTAAAAATGTTTCTGTGTTGTGGCAGTTGGTGGGCCAGTTCATTGCTCGAGCTGTTGGAGATGGGATCCTGAGCAGTACCTACATCGATGGCTACAAAGGCACTGTGGACTGTGTCCAAGCTCGGTAACTGTCTTGGTTTTTTTCATTAGACCAGAAGCCTGTAGCTATAAATGTCAAAGACAATCAGGAATTTTTAGTATCTCAGGAAAAATCTTTCTTTGTAACATTTTTTGTTTAAAATTACAAGTCTGCAACAACAACAACAACAAAATCCTAAATTACTCAGGCCAGAAGAGAAAATACTGCAAGTGCCTGAAAAAATGTATTCATACATTTCAGTTTTGTTTGTCATACAGCTTATGTTTGAGGGGAGGGGAAAAAAAAAAGCAGGGGGGGGGCTGAAAGAAGAAGTGATTATAGAAGGTTTTGTCTTTAGAAAAAGCTTTAATGTGATTAAAGAATAAATATAGCACCAGGACAGCTGCTCTAGATATGCTGAGAAACACACAAGGGATTAACTGGTTTTGTCTTTATAAAGGTTTGAAGCTTACACAGTGCTTTCCCAGTGTTTCCCATGTCAGGGTGAGAAGTTTGAAGGAGCAACCTGTGACCAAGAGGGACATTTTAATAGCTAGCTATGTTTTATTATTTTCCCTGTAACTGTGTATTTCAGTCTTGATACCAAGGAGCTGAAAATCTTGAAGCTTCCCCTAAAGCTCTACTTAGGATACAGTTGGTTACTTTTAGAAGGAAGGGAAATTCTTAACTGCCTAACTTGAGGGTTCACATGGTGAACATTGTTACACAAATCTCTCTTGGTGTGAAGGATTGTAGCCTGCATGCTGCACAATTGGGATGCTTTGCTGCCTTTGCTATTTCTTGGACAGTCTTCTGCTTGTTAAACCTGTTGTTATTGGCTGCTCCCCAGTATGAGGACTGGGATAGCTGCTGTAGCTGGATGGTGCTTAACTGGATTTGATAGTTGGTTTTTTTCACCTTGCTTCTTTTTTTCATTCTTCATGAACTGGCAAGCCTCCTTAGGTCAGGCCATCTTTTTGAAATTAGATATTTGCCTTCTGAAATGCTGGTTTGGATTAAACTCTTAAGTTTGATGATTTTTGAGGCTCAAACAAAAAAAATCAGTAGAAAAACTGTTTTTCAGTGTGGAAACAACTTAAGCCTCTGTTGTTTGAGATGCACATGCCAAACTGTAACCTTGAAAGAGCTCGGATACAATCGATCTCTGTATAAGAAAATACTAAGTTGTTTATTGTGAGGGTGTTTCAGGTTCTGCATTGATGATTCAGATCTGCTATCATCATGATTTGTTACCTGTCCTTAGCATGTTATAACCAAAAAACGTGGAGGTGGCAGACAGAGAATGTGGGAAGCTGGCTTGCTGGCTTCTTAATCTAGATGTCCTCGTGGAGTTGCTAACCCTGACCTCTTCTTAGGGTCTGGTCGCTCTGCCTGAAGAGGAGTGGCAGTGGGGGAAGTTAAGATGCCTTTTAATGAAGTTTATTTAATGACTTTTTAAACCACCAACTTTGCTTTCTAGAGCTGCGCTGGACCGAGCTACTGTGTTGCTGAGCGTTACGAAGGGCGGAAAGCGCATAGACAACATGTGGGGAACAGGAGGTGGCCAGCAGTCTGTGAAACACCTTGTTAAAGAGGTAGCTGACTTCTACAAAACTCTGCTCTCTAGACTTTACCATTTGTCTAAGCTTATCTTGTTTGGGCTGGAATGAAAAGAAACATGTATCCTGTAACAAAATCATGTCTTGAGCGTTTTGGCTTTTTTCTTTCCCATTTTTTTAAATACAAAGTAGTTTTCAAGAACTGATGTAGATGAATTTTATTGGGGTTTTTTTTTGGTAATATTTGTCAGTAGTGGGAACATGCTGCTACATATTCTGTATTGCAAGTATGCATTTATTTTTGCTTTAAGCAAAACTTTAAGCACTTAGCTTTTTAAGAGCTTGTAATATTAAATGGTGAAGTAATTAGAAGAGTCAAGATGAAACTGGCTAAACTAGATAAACTATTATTTTTTGGCATCACTGATGAAAAAGCACAGAAGTAACTCAAAGGGGAGCAAGCAGCAATGTTTAGAGATCCATGCTACGAAGTAGAGAGGCTTAAAGGAAAAGGTCACATTATAATTTCTAAATTGTGAACATAATACATGCTAGTAGGAGTTCAGGGGAGATGATACAGTTAATCACACCCATATTAACCTTCTATGCTGATAGGCATCTTTATAAAGCAATGGGTTTGGTGCTTGTGTGTGTGTTAACACTATTGGGTTACACCTGTGATTCAGCTTGCTGATAGTGTCTCAATCTAATTACACTTACAAACACACGACCAGGAAGTTTCAGGAACTGACGTGCTGTTAGGGAGATCACAAATCATCACAGCTTTTCAATTTTGTATCTAATTTGTGTTGGGCTTTTTGTTTGCTTTACGATTCAATAGATTGATATGTTGCTGAAAGAGTATTTGCTTTCTGGAGATGTACTGGAAGCTGAACGTTGTCTTCAGGAACTGGAAGTACCCCATTTTCACCATGAACTTGTATATGAAGTAAGGAGATATCAGAGTCCCTTTAATAACTCTCAGTTAATACCAACAGGTTTGGTTTGGTTTTGATGTGGGCATGCAAGTAATATAACTGGAATCTGCAGCTCAGGTTGCGAGTTCTAATGTGATTTGAATAACAAAATTGTTTCTTTTAATGGTATGTGTGCACATCAGCAACAAGTAAGCTACTGCTAACTCTGGGAAGATGACAGGATTTTCTTTGTTGTTGTTGGGGAAATAGATGAATTCCTATTATTATAGATTCCAGAGAAAGAAGAGCTCAGTTTATTTTCTGCTGCAGCAAAAAGCCATGTTTTCCTTTGGTGCTTATTTCCTGCTAGTTTCAGATATTGGGGTATTCTAGTGGGTGTTACCTGGTTTTGCTACATTATACAGCTTCATTTGCAGGCTGGAATTGTTCCACCTAGCACATTTGTAAAAGCTCTGAGAGATTGCAGAGCCAGACTATATGAGAGAAAGATCTTCTTTCCTGTATCTGGGAGATGTTCTGCTTGTACTCTTTTACCTGCCAACTTAGGAAATGGTTGTTTACCAATAAAGCTGAACATCTACCACCTACAAAATTTTCAGTAGATTGATTCCTCTTGAAAAATTCCTTCAGGCAGAAAAACAGAATCCTTTTAGTGGATGGGTCTTGTGGAGATCTGTAGATTTTAAACTTTGGAGTTCTTCTAAAATCACAGATACAAAATAATCAGAGATGCCGAATTAGTTGCCGTCTGTACTGCAGCAGCCACATGGATATGGTTATGCATCTCCCCAGCCTGAGACAGAAAGGGATTTTCACTCTGTCTAGTCCTTTCTGGTTTTTCATACCTTTTAAATTTATCTAGCTAACTTTTAATCAGTTTTTCTTTTCTAACAATATACTGAAGTTGTGAGTGATGTAACAAAGGCCCTTTTCTCCCCAGAAAACATGTAATAATGCATTCCTTCCTTTTTGCACTTCACAAGCTTACACAGCATGTACTTGAACCACTGTTATCTATTACTTAAACACATGCGTGATTTGTTTTAGGCTGTTGTGATGGTTTTGGAGTCAACAGGAGACAAGACCTTCAAAATGATCCTGGATTTGTTGAAATCTCTCTGGAGGTCTTCTGTCATTACTATGGACCAAATGAAAAGAGTAAGTGGCACTTAGTGAATGCCAAAATCTATACAGTTTTTACCTTCTATTTGTAGCCTGTTGTTGACTGCTGCTTTTTTCCAAGTTCTCCATGGTGATTCTGTATCCTGTAGAGATCATGATCTGTCACTGATACATGGACAGTAGTTGTCATGTCCTGGGAGAAGTACAAATTCCAAGGAGTAGTTCTCTAGAACTCTGAAGAACTGAGTATTTCAATATTCAGTCAGCTATTTCCAACTGCTTTTATGAAATTGAGTGGTTAAAACTAATTGTCTAAAATGCTGCAACATGGCATGATTTTACTTAAATGTAACTTTTATCTAGTAGTTCTTCATAATTGAAGTAGCAGAATAAAGACCCACTTAATTACAAATGTTGATTAGAACAGCTAGTATTTTACTCTGCTGTTATCATCCATGGGTTTGTTTCTAGGAACAAATACAGGACAGCTGTTCTGACCCAGGACAAACTTGGTACCATGCAAAAGCTTGTGTCAAAATCTACCCAGCCATACTGTTGTTGGGAAGTGATGAAGTAATCTCTGGTTGTAACCAGTGTTTCCCATACTGCATAAACTGCTGTGGTGGTGGGGTGTGGCCACTTTATTTATGTGGAAATAAAATAATTTTTTCTTCCTTATGTTACTGCCCCTGCAATAGCAGCCAGACTAACATACACATTCTGTACTTGCATGGATTTCTGGCTTTGGAAGAAGTTAAAAATTCAGCTGGTGTTTTTATGTAGCTACGTAGCCGTATAATACCATGGCACTGGCTGGTATTATTCCTTTTCCACTGACTTGCAGCTGCTCTGCTTTAGGTGTCTTGAGAATGTATGTGAAACAAGAGTGAAAAACAAATCCTCTGAGTGCAAAAGGGTGTTTTAAAAACTTGCAGTAAAACCATCAATAACCAGATGATTGTTTGAATTCTTGTGTTGCAGGGCTATGAACGAGTTTACCGGGAAATCCCAGACATTAACCTGGATGTGCCACATTCCTATTCTGTGCTTGAGCGGTTTGTAGAGGAGTGCTTTCAGGCTGGAATAATCTCCAAACCACTGAGAGACCTCTGTCCTTCAAGGTACTTGTGTTATTGTAGACAGGTGAAGGCACTGGGTTTTTTTGTCCCCATAGTAGGTAACAGGAAGCGGGATCTTAGGACCAAAGTATTACTGATTGGAACTGGAAAGTATGGAAGATGCAGAAACAGAAGGTTGGACTGGTAAAAAGTTTATTAAGTGAGATCCAGGCAGCATGCCTGCATGCTTTCCAGAGGATGAAGGCCTGCATCTCCTCCAGTTTGCTGATTAGCTTGGTAGAAATCAGTGCAGTACTGAGATGGAAGATTCTGGTGTCACAGTCATCCATGTGCGTGACAGTGGAAAACTGTCAGCAGCAAGGAAAAAAGAAGAGTTTAAAAAAGGGTTTAAACACTTCAAAGGGCAGGAATAAAATTCTAAGGTGAGACAAGCAATTTTAATGTTTGTCAAAAGGAATAGGGACAGGTGGAATAAGCTCCACACCCTCGATCCCTTCTTACCTGTCTTTTGTGTGGTTTTTGTATAGTGCCTTTGTTTTTATTTACTTACTCATAGCATAAATAATGCTGTTTGAACTGTAGCTAAGCTAATCAATATTCTGTTTTCTCCTTAGTGGTCACAATACAATTAAGTTTCATTTCCTGTGAGCAATGCATGTAAAATGCTAAAATATGACAACAAAACTAGGATTTGCAATTTTATGCATTGGGAATACTAATTATGAGAGTTGTCATTTCCAGTTAGGGTGTTTTGTTAGGCTGCTGAAACTATCTTGACAGGTTGTGAGAATTCTGGATTTAGAAATGGTAGTGTCTTTATTAAAAAATAGCCTCCTTTTGTGGACTTCAGACTTGAAAATGAGTTTGTGCATCTTGGTATCAAATATTCTGCAGGTTTGGAGTGAGAGGGTTGAAAGTCATCAGTGCAACAAAAGCTTGATTCTACTTCAGTTACCATTAATAGATTGAGAGGCAATTTTTTGGCTGAGGTACTTTGGTTTTGGGTAGAAAGCCATCACACCAAGGCTTTCAAACTATCACCTTTGCAAGTGTGAATATTAAAAAGTGAGCAGAGAAGAAAGCACTTGACAACACATTCTGGAGAGCTGCTTGCAAATAAACCTAGATGTAAGATTCAGATGGATGTAAAGCAATTTATCCGTCACCAGGAACGTCAGCTAATCTTGCTCAACTTGCAGAACTGATATGTGACTGCCAAGACAGAGAAATTTTTCTCAGCGATAGATAAGACAAAAAACCCAAGCAATGCTACTTTGAATTACTGAAAAGACAACTTTGTGCTGTCTTACAGGGGCAGAAAGCGCTTTGTGAGTGAAGGAGATGGAGGTCGCCTTAAGCTGGAAAGCTACTGAATGTGAAAACCAACTCTTCAAGCCTTAAAAGTTTAAAGGGAAAGTAGATATCCATATATATACAAACACACATGCTTTATTGGTGTGTGTGTGTGTGTATAAATGTATGCACAGACATAATATACCAAAATTTTAAGAGTTGCTTAGCACAGTTCATATTTTTCTAAGAGCATGTTTTGGGTACAAATTGGTTTATGTTTGGGTGGTTTTTTCCTTCTTTTTTTTTTATTTCAGGAAGAAAACTTTTCTCTGGGCATATAGTAGAACAACTGGCCACTCTGCTGTGGTGGTGCCTTCAAATAAGCTATCTTTTCAAGTGCCATATGTTTATGACCTAATCATTCCATGTTTGCATTGATGTCTGACTGCCGTTCAAGGATAGTGTTGTCATCATCAAATCACTGGTTTATACAAAGCTTTATAGAAGGGTCAAGTTAAGCTGCTGTGATCCCATTTCCATTGCTGCTGAAGAAATACTGTGCTTTGGGAGGGAAAAGAATAGCTGTTTCTTTGTCAGAGAGCCCAAGAAAATGGAGTTGGGTCATAAGAAATTCATCTGTTGCAGGGGAAGAACACTGGTTGGTTTAGCCCCCGTGTACCAAACTCGTCTTTGTTTTTTCTATGTAACTGGAAAAGTGAAAAGTTCTGGTAAAACATTAAAAATATTTTTTGTGAAACTCTCTGCATCCTCTTTTTTTTTTTAAAGATACAACACATCTGCCCCTGTTCAGAGCTCTGAATATGAGTACTCTAACACCACCCTTTTGCTTTATATTCTGTGGAAGAACACTAATTAAGCTCAGTGTTTAACAAGTGAGTTGGGTAGGAGCATCCAGGCTGGCACCAAGACAGTCTGAATGTATCTAGGCCGTGCCACCTTGCCAAGTTACTTCTCAGGAATGAGGTGGATTTAGGGAAAACTGTCAGCCATATAGTTTCTGTCAGGCCAAGCTGTCAGCCTGTGGCTTGGACAGCAGCACTCTGCCCTGGGTTGGGAACTGGCTGGAGGGCTGAGCCCAGAGAGTGGTGGTGAATGGTGCCACGTCCAGCTGGCAGCCAGTCACTAGTGGTGTCCTCCAGGGGTAAGTGTTGGGCCCCATTCTGTTCGATATCTTTACTGATGATCTGGATGAGGGGATTGAGTCCATCATCAGTAAATTTGCAGATGACAGCAAGCTGGGGGCAGGTGTTGATTTGTTAGTGGGTAGGAGAGCTCTGCAGAGGGACCTTGACAACTGGACAGATGGGCGGAGTCCAAGGGCGTGAGATTTAAGACCCCTAAGTGCAGGGTGCTACACATTGGCGACAACAACCCCATGCAGGAAGGGTCGTTGCAGGGCCGAGCACTGGCTGTGATCCAGGGGCCGGGAATGCAGCGCTGGAGCGAGTCTGGACAGCCGTTAGAAGACCTGCAGCGCCCCGTAACTCGCCTGCTCCCGCTGTCCAGCCCGGCCTGACCCTACAGCAGCGCCTGCCAGTGGTCCGTTACCTGGCGGACTTGGCAAGCCTAAGGACATATTTAAAACGTCGCTTTGAAAGCGACAAGAGGAGCTTCTATAGGAAAACACCAGATGAAGAGCCTCCCCCATACCTCTGCGTTCTCGGCCAGACTTTATTCCGCGAGCGCCGTGACAACGCGAGTACCTCCGAGCCGTGGCCACCGCCGGAGACGGTCCCCACCGCCCCTCCCGGGAGCTAGGGCTGGGGTTGAGGCACCGGTGCCCCCTCAGGCGGCTGCGCCGCCTCTAGCGCCGCCCGCTGCAGCTTCTCTAGTTTCTCCAGCGTTACTGACTTGAGGGGCAGCACCTTGGGCTTGCACAGCACCATTGAGGCCGTGTCTTCCACCGAGAGCTGCCCTGCGAAGAAAGAGAAGGACTGTATGTGAGCGCCGGGGCTAGGCCAGGCCGGTGTCCGGGCGCGCCCGCCCGCCGCTGTTACCTTGCTTGGGCAGCACCTCTCGGAACACTGCCTTCCCCTCCGGCATGGCGGCTCCCGCACGGCGATGCGCAGGCGCGCTGCCTTGGCACCGCCCGTAAGGGCATGCACGGTGCTGAGGGGCGCTGCGCGTTACGCGGTGAAAACTACAGTTCCCAGCCTGCGCTACGCAGACCCTTCCTGCGCTCCCGGCCTTTCGGCCGTCTCGTTCGCCCCAGTCTGGCGTCCTGCTCGCCTGAGTTGCCGTTGGTGGGGCTGGGCTGCTGGCTCACTACCAGCCGCCGCGGGAACGGGCGGGACAGCGTTCTGCGTGGGCAGCAGGACGCGGCGCACTGCCCCAGGGCGGTCCGGTTCACTCGGGCGGAGCGCGCCCAGCCGAGCTTGAGCCTTCGAGGGTGCTCCCGGTATCCCGCAGCGCTGGGGCTTCCCCGGGGGGTGGCGGCGTTAACCTGTGCAGGCCTGCCCGGCTCCATGGCGTGCCGCTGCTTGCCCGCCCGTGCTGGCTGTGGGCGAGCTCCGCGGCCCCCGCGCCCCGCCGGCCCGCGCTCCTTTGTGCGGCCGTGCTCGGGCATCAGAGCTTCTCTTACCTTATGTTTTGCTTTTAAAAATACTCCCCCTTAGCAGACGCTGTCCAACAGATGGGCTTGGCTGGGACGTGTGCGTCCTGGTTTTACTTTGCAGGCAGTGCCTCGGGATTAGTGATGTTTAAAATGTAAACGGCGGTAAACCTCGATGTCTTTCTAAACGCTGAGGGCTTAAATGTTGCCAAACTTGATCAGGCAGTGCACCTGAGATCCCTCTTCTCCAACAGGTTCGTTTGCCGCTCCTAGCAGCTTTCCTGTGAAATGTTGCTGAGTTGGGTTGTGACCCGGTGTCGGTGGAGAAGGAGCCCCCTGAGTGTCCCTGTCGCTGCTCGGTGCCCCAGCACCGCCCCGGTTTTGGCATGTGTTGTAATTTCAGATTTTCCTAATGAGTTTGCCTGCGTGCCCTGCACACACTGCTTTGCCTTTGGGGGGTTGACGGTAAGGCTCAGGATCCTGCTAACCTAGGATCCTGCTAACCTAGCATCCCAGGCAGTGACAGAATTCCTCTGAGACAGAGAGCTTTCTGCTTACTGCCACACAGGGACTGACTGTGAATGGATAAAATGAGGGAGAGCACGCTATTTGCTAACCATTCTCTTCTATTGACAGTGCTGGCCACATGCTTCACCCTGCTAGCTCAGGCAGTGTTGCTGTGGACCTGTCAGCGTGGGATCCAAGGCCTGGGATGCTGGGAGACCCCCGATAAAACTTCCAGTAAGTGTCACCCTTCTGATTGTTATTTAGAGCGTCTGTCTGCATTGTTCCAGAACTATTTCCTCTAAGGTAACCTAGAGTAGGAAACAGTCGCACAAGTAGCTCATTTCCACCTTGTTTAACTCTTGCCTACTTGTTGGACTGGAGGCCAGTAGAGAACTGACTGCTGGGTGAGAGCAGATTTCCTTCTTCCTGCCTTTTATAGAGTCCTCGAAAGAGAATGCTTCTGCTTTGGTCTGGGACAGCACAGAAGTTGGCCCATGTTGTGGCTCATATTCCACTTGCAGGTCAGGACATCAGCATCAGTGAGGCTATGAAGTGGCACACTTGCTTGGATCGTTCTTTCTCTACCCCCTGAAGTGCACAGATGCATTCTCACTGATTTTAGTGGGGAAGACATTTGTCTGGTGTGCTGGTCTGTGTGACAATTAGTATTTCATACTTTTCAGAGTGGAAAAGACAGGGGAATGATTTATGAAGACTCTGGATATTTGTAGACCAGGTCATTTTAAAAAGTATGTGTAATTTGCAGATCAGTAATTTGGTAGTTGTTTGGGGTTTGGTTGTGTTTTTGTTTCAAAAGCAAAACAAACTGATCCAGCCTCTCAGCTGTGTCCAGAAATGCATGTGAAAGACAGCCAGTTATGACTGAAAATCTTGCACTGTGAAACCAACCATTCCTGCGGTGATGAATATGGTGGTAATGAGTAATAGAAGATGATCTGAAAGCAAGACATTGAAATCAAATTGTAGGCTGGGGTTTTTTTGGCAGTGTCCTTCACAGTGCCAGTGACCACCTGGAGTCCAGCATTATGTGAGGGTTGGCTTTTATAGTAACCAGAGTCCATCTCAGTCATGCAGGGAATCACTTTCCAAATGCGATTTTCCTGCCAACGGGGTTTGTTTGCTTGGTGATAAGAAACAATGGTCAACTCAGTTTGTTACTTGAGCATTTTAGTGACTGAGAAGTGGAATCTGGCATTGTGTGTTAAATCCATTTTCTCAGCTAGTCAAATGCCAGCGTGGCAGCCTATGTAGAAAGCTGATAGCACCGTGACAGGCGTGATTGTGGAGGTTGTTTACGACAGCCTCTGGTATGTCTGCTTTTAAGACATCTCTTCCTGTTGGGTAAAAAAACCCCAAACAACAAAACACCACCTTCAGGACTGAAAGGACTGTATGAGAGAGGGGAGAGAGAGGCATGGGCATTGTCCACAGCTTAATATCATAATTTTCAAAGGGCCTTGAAACCAGAAATGGGTTTAGGTTTCAGTATGTCTTGTTATTTATTTATTGTAGTGAGGTTGGCCATAGTTGATGGGAAAGCATGGCATGGAGGACCTTACTCCCCTTGTCTTGCTGGAAGAGGACAAACAAGGTGTGGACATTTCCAATTACAGATGAGGGATCCAATCTTTTCTTCAGCTAAAGAAAGCATGGTTAAACTTTTTTTGCCATTTTCTGGGGTTGCTATGTGGTTGAACATACATGTGTTTCTCTCATGGGCCTTTCCAGTTGTCAGAAACAGCTAGAAAGCTGAAATACCTGGCCAAGCCCCTTCAGTGTGAGGAAAGCACCATGCACTTGCAGTGAGTCTGTCAGTGCACTGTCTTGGTGCCACTGCATGTGTCTGGAGAAGTCAGGAAAAAAAACCTATCTTTGCACACAGCATAATGACACCCGGGTCTCAAATTGTGTCCCCACGGCATGCAGCTTCCTAAAGTCCTGAGACACGACCTTTGGTTAAAACTTGGCGTTATTTGTCAAAGCATGGCAGCGGTGTCCCTGGAGAGGACAACGTGCTCTAGGTTGCGTAGCCTTATTTTACTGATGTCACAAACAAGTTATTCTGGTATGCTGCAGAAAGCCTCACAACCACAAAACCAGCAATAATTTTATAAATGATAAGCTTGTTTTTCCTCCTCCTCCTCCTCTTCCCAGATCCTCTGAGTGCAGCAGACGGCAGAGATGTGCGCTGCTGGAATCCAGAACGTTTCATAACGTGGCAGCAACTTGCTGAAAGCCCTGCAGATACAAAACAACACTTATTTTAAGTCTTGAGAAACATCTCCTACTAAGAAGAAAAAAAGCATTTAGGTGAAGCAATGTTGCCAGTCCCATTTGTTTATGAGGCTTGTTTTTTGTCTTTATAAATTTTAAACACTCTTTATTTCATTTTGCTTTCAAGTTTGTGTTTACCATTTTTTTCCCCCCCCATATGACAAGAAAGTCTGGAATCAAGTTCTTACTTTAAAAACAAAACCCTGGTTCAGAGTCGTGTATAATCATGTAGCTCTAGGCATGGGGTGTTTAAGAGTAAAGCCTCTTTCATGAGAATTACCCATCTCCAAGGGTGATTTTCTGTTCTAAGTAAATACTTTGCTGACAGTTTAAGAAGCTTTTAACAGCACCTGATCTGTGTTTGTTTTCAAGGTAGTTCTCTCCCTTTTCTTCATCTTTTCTAAAAACTTGGAGCTCGTTTCACCTCTGTGTGCCGATGAGGTCAGAAATGTAGTGTAGCAGTGTGACTGTGATGTGTATTGAATGATGCATACCATTGCTTTCAAAAATGCACGTGCAATTTTCATGCAGTTGTCCCTTTAAGCTCCTGAGTGGCACCATGGGATACAGAGCCCTCTTCTTCAGAGACAGGAGGAAGAGGAAGGTGGCTTGGGTTTACTGGGTGGGTTAATGTGGGGAACACAAAGCCTGAGGGAATCACAAATGCTTTCAGAGCCTGAAGCTTGATAGCTTGGTGTTTAACCCAGTCTTTGTTTTTGGAAGGGAGCTGACAGTTGACTGATTTCTTTCAGTTGAGCTTTCTGAATATACCTATTTTAAATCTTGTTAGATGCAGTGGTATCCTCAAGCTCTGTGCACAAAGCAAGAAGGAGACATCCTTAGTCAGTGTGAAGATTTGTCTTTTGCTGCTGTGTATGTAAAAGTGCCTGGAAATATATTATCCAAGGGACACAGAAATGGCTTTTTGATGAGCTGCTTCTCCTGCCCTATCTCTAGTAATAACATCTGGTAAATGCAGAGAACCTGATTGCCTCTTATTGCTACATGTAAGTCCCATTCTTGACTCCCAAGCCAGCTGCTCTAAACTGACATTTCTAGGAGGTTACTGCTCTACTTGTGTGGTTTGAATCGCTAAAGTCTTTGGCCTTGTGCCCTGAAGTGCCAGCAGAGGCATGCTGTAATTGCCTGCAAATGCACCGTCTGTCATATTATTGTTTAATTATTCCAGCTTCTCACCGCCACGCACAGCTCAGTGTCTCTCTTGCTGTCTTTATGTAATTGAGTGGAAAATATCTGAGAACTTGTGCTTCACTTGTGTCACTTTGTATTTGCCCAGCATTGCTGGATCCTAGTATGAAGTCTCAGCTTTTGTATGCAGAAGTCAGTCTTCTGTATAGAACAAAATCACATCAATAACTAAAGCATATGTTAGAAAGAGAATCAATATTTTAACACACGCTAAAGTCAGACCATAAATCTCTTAATACAGTCCAGTGATTGTGTTGTTACCCCTTGAAACACTGCTCCTCCCCCTGAGAAACAAGAGGGGAAAAGAAAACTCTTGAATAACCAAGCCCTTGTCTGCACAATGCAAGACTGTTCTTAGCCCATTGCTCTGTGTTGCTTCTTTCTTTTCTGTCCACTAACTCTCTGTTTTCTTGTGTGTCAAATGCATCTGTCCCTAGGCCACCCCGTTCATCTGTTTCAGGCTATTAGTGGCATGTCAGCTCTTTCCTGAGATCAGCTTGTAATGACCAGTTCTACTGCCTACTTTTTACCATTTCAAACATCTCTGTGTCCTCCAAGCCTTTAAACCAACTCTGTATTAACGTGTGCTGGAAGAAATCATCTCTCAGAGCTCTCTCCCATACTGCCCATGTCTGTATGGCCTATGAAAAAAAACTTGGCAGTATGCTCACTGCTTTTCTTTCCTCATGCTCCCTGTGTCTGTGACAAATGTGTGTCACTTTTCTGGTCTTAAATCAGAACACTCCTTTGTACAGCACCCTGCACACAAGATCAAGATCAAGGCTCCTGTGTACTACCACGACAGTAATAAATATTAGGGCTGTTCACACCCTGCTATAGTTTTCATGGCTCTAGGCAGAAGGAGTTTCAAGATGGCCTTTTGGAAGATCATTCTGCACCCGAATGTTCTTGTTTTCAAGGGTTGGTTTTTTTTTTTTCCCAGAAACCCTCAAATTAAATTTTCCTTTACAGGTGTACTCCTTGTAACATCTGGCTCCCTGAGTCAGCCTTATTGTTGGGGTTGTTCTTTTTGCTTCCTATAACTGAACTGTGAGGTTACTCATTTTTGTACTATTTTCTGCTTAGTTTTATTTGTCATCCATCTCTTTCTTGCAGGAAAGAACAATGTATATAATTATTTCAGTGTGGAATTGACTTCGGGTTTTACTGCTATTTGTCACCATTCAGGAAATCCATCCCTTGCTCCAGGAGAACATGCAATTCCTGATGACAGTCTGGAAGAAGGAGAGAAAATAGCTAGCAGAGCTGCAGCTACTAAGACCAACAGGCAAGTATTTTATTCCACGTAATTTTTCCCTTCTTCCTTTGTGGGAATGTGAATTAGGGTTGGTTGGTTTTTTCCTGAGGACTTTCCTATTCAGCTGATCTTCATCTTCCACATTTCAGACAGCAGAGCTTGCAGCAGTGACAAAATGTAATCCTGAATAAAACTGCTTCTGCTTGTGGCCTTGGTTAACCTGCTGGCAATGATACTTGCCTGAGATGGGGCAGCTGGCTTTTTTACACAGCTCAGCATGGTTGTGCTGCCACTCCTAGACATTTTTTGGACATAGTTGAGTTGTTTACAGTACTCTTTAGAAAAACTTGTAATAATTGTTCTGTCTTCCTGGGATCACCACTCCCAGAGACCTTTCTTCTGTCTTAGGTACTGCAAGAGCCTCCTTCCTTCAGCTTCACACCTCTATCAGCTAAAAATGCTAACAGCACAGAACTGGTTGTTTTCAGTGTTTCTCTTTGAAGGACAGGCTACACTGCTACCATGTTATGGCTGTTTAGGACAGAAAGATCAGAGGGGACAAGAAGTAAGTGAAATCCTGCTCTTTTACACAGAATAGAGGCAGGATATGCCCTTGTATGAAGTTCAACAGAGAAAAACTTGGGCCGCACTCCCCTTCCTACATACCGTGCCACACCAGTTAGCCTGGTACTAATCTTCCTGGACCTTTGAAGGCATGAAGCAACATGCAGTATAAATTAAGCCACACCCTACCAGATTATTGGTGCCAGCCAGTTTTAGAAGGCTGACATGAGAGCCAAATGAAACAGGTACAATGGTAGAAGATGTCTCGTACCACCTGCAGGCATGCAGATCTGCAGTGCTCATGCATCACTGGGATCCAACAGCAATGTGTGGCATGCAAAAAGCTGGTGAACCTACTGCCACTTAGGCTTGAATGCACTTTCCTGGGGAGGAAGTGGCTTTTCCCCTTGGAAAGCTCAACTCCCCAGGGTCTGCATGAGGTCAATGGAAAAAGTGATTTCTTCACAATATAATTCAGAGTCCCTAAGCACAGGCTTATCTTACTGACTACAGAGGAAGCTGTAGATTTAAACTAGCTTTTGTGAATACTCACCCCTCTTGCACCTTACTTGTGGGAAATACGCTAGTCCTGGATATGATTAGTCCTTTGTAGGCACACTATGTACTGAAATTCAGGTGCTGCAGACTTGAGCTAAGAGAAGCTTATCCATGAGAGCACAGAATGTTCTCTGGGATCCTGCTTTATGCATTTGAGTTACCCTGTGATGTCAGAAATAGATTTGCAAGTACCAGTCAAGAAAGGTTGGTTTCTTTAAGGATAGCCTGACTGGAGCTGAAGTAATCAGCATCTGTTTCAGTTTAACCAAGTTTTTCATTTCAGCCTTTCTCCCCTTTCAAAATACAGACAACTGAAGCCTTTAATTTGCCTTGTCTTTCACTGCAGAGAAAAGTAGGAGTTTCTAGCAGCTGATACTCTCCTGTCTAGAATACCTACACTAAGAAAATACAGTTTAGTGTCTGTTGTGAAAGAAAAAGCTCTTGCTTGTTTCTGTTGTTTGTAGTGTTGACTTTGAAAGATAAATTGTTTGACCTGGTTGACTCTCTGTTTGTATAATTGAAGATTAGTTTGCTTGGTAGCCTGCTGGATTTGCAGTTTTCCCTTGCACTAAATAAACTGAAGAACTGCTGGTCCTGGGGCAGTTGAAAAAGTTTGTGTGGACACAAGTAAATAAGAGAAAATAATTTTATGGATGGCATTCTGGATATGCTATTTCAGTGTTGATATGTCCTAGAAGAGGTCCTATAAGACCTAGGAAGTCTGTTAAAAATATTCCTAAGAGCCTGATGGACACAGAGAGGTGGCTCACGAGTTGAAAAGTTGATGCTGGCAGGACCAGAACTGCTTTTTGCATGATAATTTTACAACCTTAAATCATGCTGCTTGGTTTTGAGAACATAGGTATCTTAATCAAACCCTGTCCTTGTATCATACAGTTGCTTTGTAGAACTGACTGGAGGAAAAAGGGAAAATGATTTCTTGTCACTCAAGTAAGCAGACCTGGCTCTGAACACTTAAAAGGAATAAATAGTAAAAGTAGCAACATCTTACTGTACAGAAATCCTTCAACAAGAACCAGATTCTGAAGTTCCCCTTCTTTGCATCTTTCACTGTGGTGGCGCAGTCTCTGTTTTCAATGTGAAGGATCTTCTCGTCAGCCACTTCATTGGAGTGTTAGCTTCTAGACATTGACAAAGGCTCTGAATATCTATGTACATCCTCCAGGCATGGTTTCTGTGCCTTTCCTCTCATCTCTTCAGCTCTTGAGTTGTGCCAACTATTCCAGCCTTTCCAGGTTTTGTATACTTGTGATAAAGGCAGTGGAGCCAAGGTGATATTCAAGGGTAAGATAGAAAAACAATGACAAAGGCATATATTATTTTTGTGATCAGTATGATATTCACAAAATGAAATGGCACATGTTGTGCCATCAGCCTTCAAAGCATGATTCTATTCTCCAGAACAACTAAACCCATTGCAAAGTTTGGCAAAGAGAGTGAAGCCAAACCTCTGGTAAACCTATGATTCAAGAGAAGGAAAGAATGGGATAAGGCAGAAAGGTCTAGGTGGATTGAGGTGTAGATGAAAGAAAGGTAAAATACAGGACTAGGATTTGGAGGTTTGCAGTGTAATAAAGGGAGACTGAGGTTCACAAACAAAGTGAAACTGGGAATTGGGAGAGTTCTTTTCTGAGGCTGGCTGGCAAGGAACTGGCAGTAGAGAAGGGACAGAAGACTCAGCAGAATTCATAGAATCACAGAATTGAATAAGGTCGGAAAAGACTTCAAAGATCATCAAGTCCAACCTGTCACCCAAGACCTCATGACTACTAAACCATGGCACCAAGTGCCACGTCCAGTCCCCTCCTGAACACCTCCAGGGATGGTGAATCCACTATGATTCTATGAAAAGGTGATTGAAAGTGGAGGTCATTCACAGGCAGAGGGGAAGGGAATGGAATACCAGGGGAGAGCAGAGGATTACATGGGTGGAGAAGGGAGACAATTGGCTTTGCTTGCTGGGACATCCTGACTTTCAGACCTGAAAGGGGAGCAGAGCTTTGTGAGAGGCTGGCCATCACATTGGCTCAGCTGGCAAAGAATTTGTCTCTTGTGCTGTCTCCCCAGCCCACAGTACAGAAACGACTAGAACTGAGTGTCCTTGGATAAGGTGACAGCAGCTGCCTGCCTGGGGGAGGAGAGCAGGCTTTCTTACAGTTAGATGACCAAAATTTTACTGTTGGGAGGAGGTAGTAAAAAGACCAAGAGTGAAAGAGTCAATTAATTAGTCTGGCAGCCACTGAATTAAAAGGCAATTTGGGCTATTATATCAGAGGTATCTGAATTCAGTCAGAGATGATTCTGAAGTTGCTAGATTGATCTTGTGGTCAGCTTAAGCAAGCTTAACTAATTAATTGCTTTAGTTCATTGTGTAAGAGCTAGCTCCTAATAAATTACACTGCTTTGTAGAAACATGCTTGAAACAACTGTGTAAATACTAAATAGCCTTAGGAATAGTCTTATGGATCCACTGAATAGTCCAAATTCCAACTTTCTTCTCCCTCCACTGCTGGTCTAGATGGAGGATAACAGCTCACTGGTGCTATGTTTCTCTTTCAGTAAAAGGGGCAATAGTATGTGCTGGACATACAAAGTTACCAGCACAGCTGGTGGCCCAGGGAGTTGCTGTGATGCTTCATGATCTTAACACTAACAGTTGTCCTTTTCAGGAACACAGGAAGTGCTACAGGTGATAAAGTAACATTGAGAAGGTTGCAAAGCCAAGCACTTAAGAGTTAGGCAATGCTCAAATGAAATTGCCAGCGAAACCTTAATTCAGAACCTGTACGCACGTAGGTTATGAAATGCTCATTAATTATATTTCCCCATCTGTTCATTTCAGTGTGAAGGGCAGTAATGTTTGCTGAGGTTTTTTTTGGAGACACCCAAGACTGAGGAGCCTCTGACTTACTGTTTGTGGATCTGTCTTAAGGAACTCAGTTGCAATGCCACACTGTTCAAAACATGGTCCTGTCAGTGTAGTCTCTTGCTCCTGAGAGACTCTTAACTAATACTTCCAAGGATTGTGACTCTCATACTTACCTTCTACACTGGGCCAGGACTTTGTTGATGAAGATTTGGGGACAAACTGTGTTAATGGAGCTTAGGAGTAGGTTGGAGCTAAGCTCTCCTCCAACCCATTCTATTCCCATTCCTTATTCTATTCCCATTCCTTATTCTATTCCCATTCCTTATTCTATTCCCCAGAATTTGGTAGGAGGGTATAAAATTTACCTACTTAATTTGTGCAGATTGAAAACAAGTCTTGCATACGTGAATTCTGCCTTCACAAAAGTGTCTGTTAGTTTTGATTGTTGGCATAACTATTACTGTGGTATTGGTCTAATCTCCTAAGACATACTTAAGGATTTGCAGCAGAAGGGTGGGGTTATCAGTGTCAGTTTCTTGGCTGATTCCTTGCTTAGTGACAATAGTCCTGCTCTGCTTTATATCAGCTTTTCAGTTTTATGTTTCATCACAAAAAGGACAAACATTTCTTTTAGTATAAAGTGATATATATATAAATATAAAAGTCATACTTTTGAAAGTGAAGCAAATGGAAACAGAAGTAAAATCTCTCACGGGGCCTGAGTAAACTTAACAGGTATTCTTTGTAAATACTTTGTCAATGCTAGAGCATTAGGCAGAGCATTTTGCACACAAAGAGCCTGAGAAATATACAAGTACAGTGACCATGTGGTTGGCAAAACATTCAGATCTTCCCTGTGCACGGTAAATGCACATGGTCTTTAGTGCAGAAGGTGCAGTTGGATGTATTAATCTGTGTGTGTTCAAATAAGCTACACACACACAAGAGTTTCTTTCAGACTCCAAGCTTTCTGGGGCAAAGCATGCATTTCCATGTCTTGTAGGTGATCCATGCACTGTCAGCACGGAGTGTTTTAGTGAGTAATAAAACCAAACATCCAGATATTATACTGTGACTAGGAAACTACATCTGGTTTCTGCCCTGTGACCCGTTATGCTGAAAAGCCAATTCTGTTTTTAATGCTGTCCAGAATTTATTAGTAAAAAAGCACATAACCATGTTGAGCTGTCTGGTTTGTCAACGAATCACACAAAGGAGAACTGGCAGAAAACCCAGGCAACTGACTGTGCAGAGCCTCATTTCATTAAAACTAGTCTTGATGGTTGCCAAAAGCTGTAAAATAGCTGAGGGAACTTGCAGATACTTAGATGTGACTATCTGATGTAGGAAGTGGCTTCCAAATTTACTCATGGTTTTGACTCTGCTGAGGTGGCTGCTGTTCCTTTCAAATATGAGCCAGTGGGACCAGTCCAGACCAGCAAGTACTGAGAGCAATTAGTAGACTCCCAGTAGTTTTAATGTGTTTCAGAAATTAGAAAGTTGAGCTGCTACTTCAGTGCAGAATCCATCTGGGCTTGAAAGGGGAACTGATTGCAACCACCTGAGAATTTAGCATAAAAAAGCTAAACCTTCCTCAGCAAAATAATGTGAGGTCTGCTATAACAAGTTGTCAAAGAACTTGCTTTTGATTTTCATCTGATCACAGATGCTCTGTCACACTCAAAGGTACTTGTCGATGCAGAGGTATGGTTGCTACCCCCTGAATGGTTGCTGCAATTTCTCACAGCTCCCATGTATTTCTTCCAAGGGCAGCTTGGTCTCACGTAGCTAGTGATAGGTCCTATGGAAAGAACAGTCAGCTCGTTGGTGCCAGGTTATAGTAGGTGCCAACTGGAGATGGTCCTGATTTTGTAGAAAAAGGAAACAGGAATGTCACAGTCCCCTGGTCCATCTCTTCATCAATGTCTTAGTAGCTAAAGGCCACCTGCAGCAAGAGTGGTGTAGCAGTGCACTGCGTGTGCAGCTCTGGGAAGAGCTGCTTCATACGAATTCGTTCTTTAGAGTTTCTGATCCTGTCTGCCCTGGAGAGCGAACTCCCCAGCTGGACCGTCAGGAAAATAGTTTCTTTTCTGGAATACTTTAATGAGCTGCACTCAGTGATCGACAGAGCTGTGGTGTGTCCTCTTCACTCAGGGAAACCTGACAGAAGTTTCTCCCCAGTGTCGCAGCGGTGACACAATGGAAGGTTTCACCGGAATGTGCGGCACGGGGACCCCGGTATGAGGCAGCGAAGGGCTGCTACCTGTTCAGGCTGCTCGGTGAGCGCGGCGTGGCGGCTTGGGGACCCCGAGACAAACGGCGGAGACAGCGGGGAGCCTTTCCTGAGCGCGCCTTGCCATCGCCCCACCCAGGGTGGTCAGCGCACGCCTCAGGCAGACGGTGGACAGCCGGGGCGGCCGGCGTGCAGCCAGCAGAGCCCCTCTCCCCTCCCTTCCCCGCCGCCTCGCCGTCGCCACGGGCAACCAGGCCACTTCCGCCCGCCGCCAAGATGGCGGCGGCGCCGTAACCTGGAAGCGGTAGGTGGCCCCGCGCTCGGCGGGCCCGCCTCCGTGGTGCCGCGGGAGGTCTGTGGGCGGGGAGTCCCGTGACGGCTCGGTGCGCAGAGACGGTGGCCGGCAGGGGAGGGGGGGGCCGAGCGCGCCTCGGGAGGATGGCGGAGCTGCACGGTACGAAGCGGCGGGGTTCGGGGCCGCGGCGGCCCGAGTCGGGGGAGGCGGTGGCGGGGTTCCACGCCGCCGGGGGCGTTGGGGCGCGCTGAGGCGGCGGCTGACAGCGGGCGGGGTGGGCCTGGCGGCGGCGGGGGAAGCGAGAGGCCGCGGGCACAAAGGCGGGGAGGGCCTGGGCGGCAGGTAAGCGATCGGGGGGCGCGCCCCGTATCGCCCCAGCGCGGAGGGTCGGCGGCGGGGCAGCCCACCCGTGGCGCAGCGCACCGGTGCCCGGCGAGTGCGTGTGCGTGTGTGCCCCGGCGGGGTGCAGCCACGCCCGGCAGCCGCGGGGCCCGGGGCAGGTGGGGCGGGCGGGGGGCCGCCCGCGGCGTGCGGCGGGGCGGGGGCGACCGATGGCCCCGCTGGACTCGGCGGTGGGGCAGCTCGGCTGCCCCGCGTTGCAGGGTGGTGGCATCGACCAGCCACAGCCACAACAACAACAACAACAGAAAAGGAAAGAAAGGAGGAAGCTCCGTTTTACAGCCTCACCTCTTCTCCTCCAGCTCCCGGTACCGAGAGCTGGCGAAGAGAAATTAAGAGACTTGGCGTGTGTGTAGTAGCACTGACGCTGAGGGTAATGATTACCGGCGTTCAGGGTAATGATTACATCTGCTTCTGTCTGAGCGAGTACTGTCCCCCACCCTCTCGTACAGGCGTGAGGCTCTTTTCCTGTTTCACCCCATGTATTTATTGTGGCAGTTCTGATGGAGCCAGAGAGGCAGAATCGTGTTTCAAAAGTCGTCGCCTTCCTGTCTAGCCAGGTGATTTTCCCGGTGTCGCAGAGTAAGCGGTGTGACAGCATCCCGCGCCTGTTTGGGCAGGCAGAAGGTGTTTTCAGTGAGTCGTGGGTATTTTTTCTCTCAGAAACGGTTAAAAAGCTGTCGTAACCTTAGGTAGGGTCAGCGGCCGTGTGTGTTGACTGAAATAGCGACTGGGTGTGAGCTATACAGAAATTTACCAAAACTGAAGTTTGGTGAAACTCTGATGCTGCTTGACTTCACTGAACAAAAAACAAATCACAATGCATGAGAAAACAGTTGCAAAGAACCGAAATAACAGTAGTGGTAATTTTTAAGAAGCATATTTGAGATGGGACTGTGGATGCATACATTTTAATTCAGTTCTGCACATGTGCAGATGCTTTCAGGGCAGAATATTCATGACCGAAGAGTTGTAATTGGTGCTTGGTCAGTATTTTTTTGGCTGTCAAAATGGAAGTGAAGATGGTTTTAGTCATTGCATTCAGGGTCTTAGTTTTCTGCTGCTTGTTCTTTGCATATGTGACTTTTGACTTGTTTCTTTTTAATGTCTGAGTTGTGGGGATATTTTTGTTTTGTTTGTGTTTTGTTTGTTTTTTAAATCGCTAGTCATTATTGGGTGCTTCTATTTATGAGACCAAGGGCTTAAAGTAGGTGGTGGTCAAATTAAGTCACATTTATTTACAGCCACATTTCAGACATATGTTGTGTGGTGATCTTGATATAATCCTAGCCTGGCTTTGGGAAAGATTTACTGAATCCTATGAATTTGTTATTACAGTGCTGTGCATACATTTTAATTTTAGTAACACCCTTATCCTCTTAATTCCTGTTGAAAGATTTGGGTTTGACTATTCTGGTTTTCTCTGTAATTATTCTTTGCTCTGAATGAGTAAAATGGGAGATCGTTTTACTAATTCCAAGCTATATTCCTTTTAATTGAAGCTAACGTTTGTCAGCCATCAGGATTTCTGTATGTGTGGCGTGGCAAAACATGTACATCAGGCAAAACTAATTTTATGTGTAATTGTAGTACAGAAAGATGATTCCAGACAAAGCTCTCCTTGTGTCACCGCCTTCCTTTGAGGAACACCAAGGGAATCCTCAAAGAGGATGCTGTCTTCTTCCATGTCCCTCTATTCTGCTCTTTCTAGAAATGTTAAACAATCCCCAGCATTTTTTCTTAGGGGTGATGGCAAGGGTAGGCTCGATAAACACTGCTGATTGCGAATAGCTGCTGTTCCCGGTCTAGTTTTTCTTTTCCAGCGTGACATATCTGTAAGGCAGGAGGTGCTGGGAGGGGCGTTCCTTTGTTATGTTGACACTTAAATCGCACTGATGGGTGTATTCTCCTCCAGGAATTTTGTGCGAGTGAAGGGATTCCTTCAGACGACAAATATTTTCATCTATCTTTCTGCACTCTCAGCCTGTCCTGTGTACCGAAATTAATTGCTCGGAAGATCGCCGTGCGTGTGCCTTTTAGGAAACCCTTGGATTGATTGTGTCTTGGCTGTGGCTTTCTAGAAAAGAATGTTTCTGCTGAAGCGGGGGGTGTGTGTGGTGATCCTGGCTTGTGTCTGTGAGCTGGCTGCTGCCAGCCTGTATACAGCACCCATGTAAGAGGTGGATGTACGTGCTTGCATGTGTGCATGCTGCTCATGCATGCTAATTGAATTAAGGCTGCAAAAGTATCTTTCTACTTGTTGTGAATGAGAAGGATTGCATTTTGAGATCCCCTCTTGGCAAGGCTGAGGAAGCCCTGCAAATAGCTGAGCTCTCTTTAGGGAGGGCTTAGTATGATGATATAAGAAAATAAAACTGCTTTAAGAGATCTCAGATGTTCCTAAATACCGTTCTGGGGAGTCTGGGTGGGTGCTAAAAGGAGCCCTTTCTCTCTGTCAGCAGGTTCTCCTTCGTGTCTGAAGAAAGGTGAAAACTTCTGTGTGTGGAGGGAAGAGAAGGCAGCACTCCCCCGTCGTCGTCGTCCCCCCCCCCCCCATCTACCCCGTCTCCTTGCCAGCCATGGCCCCAGGGAGGGTTCACCCCTGATGTCCCCCTTGCCCCTGCCCTCCTCAATGGGTGGGTTTCAGGTGGCTCTACGCTTTGCTTGGGTGCAGGGTAGTTCCTGGCCAGCAGCTGTTAACGTGTACCCTGCATCGAGCCTGCCATGCCCTCTGGCTCAGCTTGGCTGGCAGCATTTCCCACCCAAAATACTTCAAGGAGTGTTGCATTTTATTTTATATGGCAGCTTTGTGGATGCTCTTTTAATTGAAACGCAGTTTGCTTTCCTCTTTGTCTTAATACCTTGTTTTTATTTTTTACTGCATTCAGCTGCATCTCGGAGGAAATACTTCTGTCTCTTTCTGGTGGGTTTGTGTGTGTGAGAGGGCTGGAAAGGACACAGTAGTGAAGATTAAACAACCAGCTGCAACTAGAATGTACAGATATAAAAGAACCCTTGTTTACATTAAAACTGTACTGGCTGACATAGCCTAGTCTGTTTGATACAGTGGATACCATACAAAATGTGCAGGGATAAAATGTGACAGGTTGTAAAATAAGCAGGTAACATTTGCAGTATTAGCCATTGACCTTAATTTGCTTGGGTTTTTTCCTGCATTGCTTGGGCTTGATTGTGTTGCAAAATACAGAGAGCATACTATTAAATCTGGGTGTTCTCTGACTCTAGTTTTGGTTCAGTGAAGGTGTTTTCAGTGCGGCAAAACAATGGTCTCTGGATGGAAAGGGAATTCTAATTACTAAGAATTTTTCCATCGTTAACCTCTAGGTTGTGGATGTGTTTTGTACGGAAATTATGCAGTGTTCATTATGTCTTTCAAAAAACTGTATAGCACACAGTTAATTTTAGACACTCTTAAGATGGTTGCAGTTTAAGAAGAACTTTATCTGTGTCGCTCTACAAGAGAAATATATGAGAGAATGGAACCCTGCCATATAATTGTATACATGCTGATTAGCAGGAGAATATGTTAAGAGGCTGTGAATTGGTGTAGATAAATCCTTGGATGTATGGTCAAAGAACTTAAAAGAATCTGGCATGCCTGGGTACTTGTTTCTTTTTGTATTGTTTTACCGTGAAGATGTACTTGCAGCTTTTTGGGTTCTCTACAAAAGTGTAGTCTGTGTTCTCACAATGGATCTACATTGGATCCTGATTTGCACGCCTGTCTCACTTTCTGTTACAAAAAGTGTTAGGCAGTATTATTTTTCTTTTGCCACAGGAAAGTGTGTAGCTGTTGGGTTTTTTTTTTCTGTTTATTGTTTTTTAGCACTGTTGAAAGTTTGCTGCTTGTGCGTTTGTAGCGTTGGGGTTTTACAGAGAGGAGCAGCCCTGGGGAGGCGAGCTGTGCTCTAGCCCAGTTCATCTTGAAAAAGAGGAGACTGGTGCTCGCAGCAAATTGGTTGTAGCTTGCTCTTACGTGTGCCACGCTAATCCTCTATGTGCTTTTGTGTCTTAAAATATTTAGTATTCCGTGTAGAGCAAGCTGTATGGAGTGATCCAGCAGACAGTATTTCCATCGAGCCCTGCTGATCCCGTAGATATTGTATCCGGTTCAGTGGACCTGCCTACCCTGTGGTCGGAGGCTTTTTGTTATGCATGAATCCTAATTGTTCTCTCTGTTGGCATTGTACATAGACTGAAGGGGCTGTGCACCAATGCAAATAGCCTTTCTAATACCTTATGCATTTGCATTATAATGGCTGCATAAATATTGCAGCACATCTCGGTTCACTCTCTTGCTGCTTTGACTGCTGGGCTTTAAAATAAGTTCTTCAGATCTTGTTCGTGGTTGGTATTGCTTTGGAGAGGGGTTCTGAAGCACATCTTTATTAAATAGTGAAGTCTTGTTTGTGATAAGGTGCAATTTTAACTTACCCATGTTCTAGTCTCCCACTCCTTTCAGCCCACAGGTTCATACAGGCGCCTGGCAGGAGAGAAAAATTAAAGCTTGAGCAGTTTTTCACCAACTATTTCTAAACTCACTATATATGGAGTTGCAAAGCGTGTTTTTGAAACTTGGCTTTGCATTTATTTCCAGAAATCCCATAGATGTTCGTGGGAATATTTTATGCAGAAGGAATGCAAAATATGGTGCCACCATTGTTTTGGTGCTGAAGCGTTTGGTAACTGATGTTCAACTTTACCAGGAGCACCTAGAATTTCATTTGAAAGCATCAACAGTGGTCTGACTTAAACCAGACACTCTTTTGGGGAACTGGTGGCAGGTTGCCATCACCTACCTGTCAAAAGGTTGGTTTACAGAGTTAAATAAAGCGGTGGTTAGTATCACTTTGGTGATTGTTACTGATTTGTATATGCATAGAGGCTTTGAAATGAATCCTCGAATGCCATCTTGTAAAGGTTTCAATTAATTTCTTGTAGTTACAGCCTTGTTAGTAGTGTGTTGTATCAAATATTGGGTGGGGTAATATGTTAAACTCTTAATTGATTAGCCACAAGATGGGCTTGAAATCCTAGGGTTGCTCTGCCTTACATTGTTTAGTTTGTGACCACTACAGAGAGAAAGATATGTTTTAAACTGAAGGTTCATTTTTGGGGAAGATCTGATGTTAGTAGCTTGCCACCCATTTGCACATATGAAAGAGGTAGTGGTTGTGTTTGGGTTAAGGATGGGATGAATGACCCTCTTGTTGGAACAAAAGTTATGAAAGTGATAATCTGAAACAGTAAGTGATAGTATTGCAAGAAAGCATAAACTCACTTAGAAGTTCTGTGTGATGATTGATGATTCACATATGTATGAAATACTCCTCATAGTGCTGCAAACAGCAGACATATCATTATAATGTAGTATTTTTGACACCTAACCTGTCTAAAACTCATCTGCTGGAACCTTAGAATAAGTATTTATAGGGGTGGACATGAAAATACAATGTTAAATAATGTTAAGAATGATAAGGAAAACTTGAAACCTTGACATCTGGGAACCTTAAGCTGTGGTATGTTTACACTTCACATATACTTGGAATTGTAATTATCTGTTCTAAATTACAGATAATGTTAGTTGAGTACCTCAAAAAATATGGCAAACCCTCTTTAGGATTTGCTATTGTATTTAGATCTATGTTTTCAGTGTTGCCATCTAAAAGAATTACTGTTAAATCAGAGATTGAAAAAGTGTTTCATGACAGTTTGAATGGTCAGAGTGATGCATTGCTCTGGCATGTTGTGTTGACTGGGAAGAAAAATAAACATATTTATTACTTTTATGAAGAAATGCCTGACTGGCAGCCAAAAGGACCAAGAGCCTGATATTTGTTTGTAAATGAGGTGTAGCAATGATTGCAGAGAGTCAGACTTCCCTCTTTCCCTTTCTTTCACCTGTGCCCCAGCCATATAAATCTTGGCAAACAGAAGATTTTGCTCTCTCTTTGGTATGAGGCTTCGTTCCTGTGACTGGCAGCAGTGGTAACCTGTGTAATGATAGCACATGAACTGTCCAGTCTTCTCTATAATGAGATTTGACACTGTTGCACTTTTTTTATGCTGAAAGTTAGATTATTACCTGTTTTGTAACACACAGTATTAGTAGTGTTTATTGATAACTGTTCTGGGAGGAAATACTCAGTGTCAGAATAATTCCCCCCACCCCCACACTGTTTTAACTGTTGCATGGATTTATTTGTGTATTTATTTTAAAGAAAACAAACCAATATGTCACTGTAACTTAAAGCTTGTATAGCACAGCATGAAGGTCTTGGGAAGTTTGTAGATAATTGGTTAAAGCAACACTTACAGTGCAACTGCAGGTGCTGAGTAAAGTGCTTTGTGCAATGGAAGGGTTCAGGTTCCTAGCTTCAGTCTTGTTTTTTTCTTTGTGTTGTACCTAATCAGGAAAAATATTGGAGTTTGTTCCCTCCTCATTAAAAAAAGAGTTAAAAAATTGTATAATCTCAGTGCCTTCCCCCCCAACTCAAGAAAAAACCCAAGCCACAACCCTCAACTATCTAAGGCAAGGAAATAATTGAGTAATCCTTATTCTCTTCATGAGATGACCTTTTGCATTTCTGAAATAGTGGTGGTAGAATTTTGTGTTTTTCTGAGATAGTGATGGTAGAGTTTTGTGCTTTTATATTCCCCTTCCCCCTTGAGTCAGGCCCTCAGAAAAGCAGAACTGTGCATTTCTTTCAATTCTAAGGGATAACCCTGCAGAAAGGAGTCATCTTCAGATTGCCAAGTCTTGTTTCGAAGCATTTAGTTACATGGAGTCATTCACTATGTGTAGCAGAGAGAAAATGACTTCACTGGCTAACTATATGGCTCCTGGAGGCATCAGGTGGCTTAATATGTAAACAAAAGTCCACAGCAGTCAAAAATAGATCTTTATAAAAAGAAATAGTACAAAAAGTGACCTCCTGAACAAGGAAGTGAAGAATCCATCTGTATAGTCCTGTAAAATGCTGATTATAGCAGAATATGAAGGGCTTATCATGAAAACCCATTTAGCTGTTGCTTCTGACAATACATGACTTAAAAAACCATATCTTGTAGAGAAATGGTTGTACAATTAAAGGGCTTAAAGCCAAGAAAAATCCTATAAAATATGCATAATTTGGAGTGATTTGCACAGTTTTCTTACTGAAGGGATGGATGGGTTAAATGAAGCCTCAGTTCAAATATTCCTATTAGCATACTAAATCTGTGACAAATTTCTAGTAGATTTCAATGTCTAATGGCTATTGCACAGTAATTGCAGGACCTAAATTATTTCTTACTAAAGGGAATTTTATAATACTGGCAGTTACATGAACTAGTAAAGATTCTAGATGATTTCATGAAAAGGTAAATTTATGGTAGTATAATGTGGCTTTAGATACCTGGACACTTGTCTTTGTGCATCCAGTTTTGTTCTGGTAAGTCCTCCTAACTCTTGGACAATGTGTAGATGATGGCAGATTGGTTGTTATCGTGTTTGTTCTTCATGGTGGGCTACAAACTTGCTTTTTGGAATATTCAAACAATTGTTTGGCAGCTTTCTTGATAGCATATTGTTTGTGGCAGGCCTAGTTAGGAAGGAAACACAAGTTTAATAATTATAGCCATGAGTTGTAATTCACATAATAAATAGAACTACCTGGGTTTATTTTTTTTTTTCCATGACTTCATCCATGAATTTATTTTCTGTGGTTTAGGTCATCATTAGGCAAGTCGTTATGGTAGTGATTTCTCTTCTCTCTTCCCCTTAAGAAGACTTCAGATAAATGTTGGCAGTTATTTCTTGCTTTTAAACTCTGTACTGCCTTGTCTTTTGAGTCTGGCTGTCTTCAGTTCAGGGCTTTTGAGAAGCCCTAAGTCATACTCAAACGGATACCGAGGTTTCAGTTACATGCTTTCACTCTAGTGTCACGTTTTCTTCTTCCAAACTGAGATGCCGTTTATTGAACCAATTAGCTGTTGAGTGCAGCCCAGCACTTTCTCTTGAAATCAGAATTAATGAATAAACAAATTACAGTGGACAGATTTGTGTTCTCAGCAGTCAATGACAGTTAACGTGTGACAAGGACATGGTTCACACCCTGCAACCTTGGTGCCCATTGTCTCTGTGTGTATGCTCGGTCCTGCTGAAGCCAGTGGGGTAAACCTTTGACTATGGATCACACATTCACATGGTGCATTTGATGGTATGTCTGTCTTGGAATGTTTTTGAAACCATTCCAGCTCTTCTGTAGCCAGCAGATGGGATGCATACGCCTTCATTAACAAGCAGTTAACTCCATTGGTAAAACCGAATGTTCATCATGCTCCAGGTCTCTGACTTGGCTCTTTCTGCATTCCAGCTCCCACTGTTTGTTCTGCTTTCTCCTAGAAGAAATCAACACTAACATTACATGCTCCTGCCCTCCTGTGGTAACAGAAACCTAAATGTTTCCCTCAAAATCGGGTTGTGTGAAAATAAAAGAGAAAGAAAGGAGAATAAGGAATTAATTTTTCTCTGCTGGAGCTGCTGCTTGCATCTCTGAAGATGTATTTGCTTTCAGTGGATTGCTCTGCTTCAAAGGCCCTGAGGAAATCAGTAATTTCTAAACCTGCTGTTACAATATCAAAAAGACCTTGTAGCCTTTTGTAGTTTTGTACTGACCTTCTGGCCTGTGTATGTGATACACTCTACCCTTTCTGCAGTAGAGAAACTAAGGCACAGAAATTCCAGGGAAGATTTTTAGCAGCGGCAGCAATGACAGTGGGATTGCTCTGCCTTTCCTGCTGCGAGTCCTCGGGAGCCAAAACCCAGTTCCAGCACTTGCCTTGATGAGCCTGCCCATCTGGGTGACCCACGGCAAGCTTACTACAGATGAGGAGCAGAAGTGGATCACAACCCCAAACTCTTCACCCCTGCCAGACAAGTGAAAGGCAGAACAAAATGGATAGGTGCAGAACAGTTTCTGCTGTGAAATTTGTGTGGGTAACAAAAGCCACAGCATGTTAGACCTTTGAATATGCAGCATGTTAACAAGTAGTCATGTTGTCTGAAAGGATCCTGAAGTGTTCGTAGTCTGTATGAGACCTCTCATTTCTTTAATCATCCTCTGTATTAGTAAAACTAAAATAAAGCTGCTGTCATCTTTGTTTCAAAGCTAGTGGTGTGTATAAACCATAGACAGACAACGTCAGTCTCTTCAGGCAAATGTTTATGTGTTATTCTCAATTTGTAACATCTTGGAAGGAGAAATCTGTGTTTGTCACAGCTTTCACTCCTGTGACTTCCACTGTCTACTGCAACGGTTTTTTTCACTTAAACCTGCTCCATGTCAGCAGGGAGATTTTTCACAGTTTGCGCACCGGTGGTTCTTTGGGCCAGCTTGTTGGCTGTCTTTCAAAAACATTTAATATTAACTGATCAGCTGCATGCCATGGTAATCTAAAAGTATGGTTTGGAGCTGCTGCTGATTTTTCCTGTTGTTTTGTACTTTTACAATGCCATTTTTGGCCCCTCTTCATCTTTGAAGCCACTTAATAAACAGTGAAAACACCTTACACTCCGAGCCAACAAAAGGAAACGCTCCAGAGTAAGTTTCTGTAGTCTTTGCTGTAAATTTCTTACTTTGACACAGAAACAAGTTAACACAAGGTAAGAGAGTGCATAGAGCTTGAAAGCAGCTCATTGCTACAGCTTGCCCCTTATCCCAGGGTAATGAGGTAGGCTGTCTTCATCTGAACTAAGAGTTTGAGTGTTCGACTGAGCTTTCTGCAAGTAATTGGAGTGCTTTGACCATTGAGTTACTTTGTTTGCAAGTTTATCTAGAGGTACAAGGTAGGTAGAGAGAGCATGGAAGGTTTGCATGGAAGGGTGCTGCTTTCAAAGTGCTCCTAATTGTTATCTGATGTTTTTTCTAAATAGGAATCTAATAATGAATTCAACTTTTCTCATGTACTTTTAAAATGATAAAACAGTGACTTCATTGTCGTGTTTGGAGATGATGAGCAAAGGACGATGAGCTGCAGAGTTCTGCAGGGGTTGTGTGTGGCTGTAAAAGCTCATGGACTGAATTTCTAAGTGTCTATAAACACAGTGTAAAATGACCACTCAGTTTGTTTTCTACCTATGCAGGGTAAGCTTTCTTCTCTAAGCAACTTTCTCAAGCAGCTCAGGGTGAACAGCCTTGGATATCTGTTTTAGTTACGACTTTCACAAAAATTCTGTGTTGTGTAACCTGGTTCATGAACTAAATGAGAGGCTAAGGAACCAGTTAGTAAGTTTACATTTGTGGGGTTGTGCTTTGTCTCTTCCCTATGTACTGCAGGTATGTTTATATATCCATATATAACAGCACAAACATGTGCTTCTTTTCAGGTACCAAAAGTAAAGGGGCACATTATAGAATTAATACTGGAAATGTTGGTTTTGCCTGGGTTTTGACCACTTTTCAGGTGGCTGTGCTCATATGAGGTTTACATTGATCCATTATAGAGATGATCATTCTAGGGCCCCAACATGTAGGATTTGTTTGAGTTCTGATTTGTTTGCTGTCAAAACTCTTAATTGCTGATTAGTGAGCACTTGTAAATTCTCTTATCAGTCAGATGGTGGGGGGACTGCTTGTATGGTCTTCATCTGATCTGACTATGGGCATCTTATATCTGAGAGTACTGTTTGGGTTTGATTATTATTAATATGCAGCTTTTATCATTGCCTCATGCTTCCAGACTACTGCAAATAATCCCAGCTTGGAAAGCAGTGTCAAAATAAGACGAGTTTTTCTGAAATGAAAGCTTCAACACGTGATTGCAGAGCAGGCTAATTAGCCAGGGCAGGGAATTTGCTTCTTTTAAGTCAAGCTTTTAATTCACCTGTAAGGTTCACTTTTCAGTGCGAGGTGTTCTGCTATGGTGACAAAACTGTAATTGTACCATTATGAGTGAGATATATATGTGTGTGTATGTGTAGATATCAAGGCCACACCTTGAGTACTGTGTCCAGTTCTGGGCCCCTCAGTTTAGGAAAGATGTTGTGACTTTCTGGAACGTGTCCAGAGAAGAGTAACAAAGTTATAACAGGACAGACTGAGGGAGCTGGGCTTGCTTAGCCTGGAGAAGAGGAGGCTCAGGGGTGACCTTATTGCTGTCTACAACTACCTTAAGGGAGGTTGTAACCAGGCGGAGGTTGGCCTCTTCTCCCAGGCAACCAGCACCAGAACAAGTGGACACAGCTCAAGCTGCACCAGGGGAGGTTTAGGCTGGAGGTTAAGAGGAAGTTCTACACAGAGAGAGTGATTTGCCACTGGAATGGGCTGCCCAGGGAGGTGATGGAGTCACCATCATTGGAGGTGTTCAGGAGAAGATAGGGTGCTTGGTTGCATGGTTTAGTTGGTTAGATGGTGTTGGATGATAGGTTGGACGCAATGATCTTGAAGGTCGGTCTTCCAACCTGGTCTATTGTATATATGTGTGTGTGTGTATATATATGTATATATAAAATAAGGAAGAATACTTTGCAGTGTTTGAAGTTCACCCAGTTTACTTCTGCATCACTCCCAGCTTTATTTTACTAATTCCAATGGTGTGCAGTGGTTCCTGAAGAAGTAAGGTGGCTTTTATGCAGGTCTTTTAGTTTTTGAAACAATGTCTGGAAATAGTGAATTGCAAATGGAGAGTTCCTAATGATAATAAAGGTGAGGAAGAGAATATATTTTTTTTAGCTCAATTTAGCTTTGCTGGTTTATTTCTCTTTTATCCTTTAGTTCTTTAAAATATATAATGGTCTTGCTCTTCACAAAGATCTGATTTCCACACACCCCCCTCCCCAAACTGAATTTTATTGATTCAGTGTTTGAAAAACTGTTTTAAAGGAAAATCCAGGAGATGCTGGTTTGATGCATACCTGTTAAAGTATTTCTGTCAGTTTACTCAGGACACTTCAGTTGCTAGGTTCTTAAGAAGTCAGGATGTGAAAGTTCTCTGAACATCCTCGTAAAAGATAAAACAAAAACGCTGCGTCACTCGGCTGAAGCAGCAAAATCTTACATTGCCTTTTTACTTTACATAATGATTAAGTTGAAAAATAAGCTAATGCTGATTGAGTTGCCTCTAAAAAAAATGAAGTTGTTTTTGAGAGGGAGCTGCTGCTGCCTAGTTCTACGCTTGTGTTTTGGGACTGGTTTATTGGTATACGAATACGGATGCCAAAAATAGAGATCAAACGCAGTTGCTATTTGCAATTATTTCTCATCCCAGAGGGGAAACCCAAATAGGTGCAGCCTTCAGGGATTTTCTGTTGCCCTAGGGGTCTGTAGCAGTTCCAGTTTTACAGTACAGTGGATTTGTAGTAGTATTTAAAGTGGTTGCTGCTGGTTGCTAACTTAATCTGAAATTCAGAGAAAGATCAAACTCTAATTAGCTGATATTTTTCTTTTTCATATTTGCTGATCTCATGTGGAAAGTGAAACAGCCATTTCCTTCTTGCTTTTTTCTGGTTTCTTCCAGACATTGAAAACACTGCATTTGTGGTGCCATGTGCAGATATCCAAAGTCTGATTTATGGTCACATGAACTCTGTAAGCCTTGTTCTTAAGCAAAACCTCAAGCGTTTTAAGCCTACTTTTAAAACGGGTAGTTTGTTTTCATTTCTGCTCAAGTTATTTTTATGGATATCTTGCATTTCTTTGTCTTGCTCTCATTCACATGGAAAAAAATAATCACATCTGCCAAGTGTTGAATGTTAGTAAGTTCTGTTGCATTCTGGAGATTTTTGTTTGTATTTAGCGTTCAAGCTTTTGTATCTCTCTTAGCAGCTTCGTATTACTGTATATGCAACTATGAATGTTGCATGTTGGAGCATGCAGGGGAGCATAGCTTGACGGCAGTCCATAGGGCAGAATTGCCTTGCAGGGCAATGGTCTGCTTTGTTTTTCTGAAGGATCAGTGAAAGGGCTATTTGGGTAACAAATACTTCTAGCACTGAGCTTTTCTGAGATAACACTTTGTACCCTCATCTAGACATACTGGTACCATGGCCAACAGATGGAAGGTGTTGGAAGAGGTTTTTGTATGGCTTTGGAAGACTATAGGAAGATGTAAAAGAGGTTGTTTTCAGACAGCTTTGTAGGACAGGAGGGAAGATTTGCCTTTGCTCGAGTTAGAGAAAGCTATGTTTTGTCTTTGACTCTGAGAGTAATGTAAACACCTTGTAACTGAAGGAGAGAAGCTTGGCAGAATTTGGTTGGATGTGTTAAAATATTGTTTTGTTATTTTGCCCTGTTGTCTGCCTTAATTACACTCATGCCAGTAGAAAATGACCAATTGAGATGTGGCACATGTGCCTTCTGACAGGCTATCTAACTTTGCTGTATAACATAATAAATGCCTTTGCTTGCTTACGTCTGGTCCTGAAAGCATCGGTTGAGGCAAATCTGTGCATCTATACTTTTACAAGAAGGGATAGGCAACTTTCTTGCAGAATCCTACAGAATTGTGTAGAATCATAGAACCATTTCAGTTAGAAAAGATCTTAAAGGTCATCGCATCCAATCATTATGTAAATCTAAACCATGTCCTTTAGCACCACATCTCTGCATCTTCTAAATATCTCCATGGATGGGGATTCAACCACATCCTTGGGGAGCCTGTTCCAGTGTTTGAGAGCCCTTCCAGTCAAAAATTTCTTCTGATATCCAATCTAAACTTCTCCAGATGCAACTTGAGGCCATGTTCTCTCATCCTATCACTTATTACTAGAGAAGTGAGAGCAGCACCCACCTCACTCAAGCCTCATTTCAGGTAGTTAAAGAGCCTTCTTTTTTTCAGGCTAAACGACCCCAGTTCCCTCAGCCAGTTCTTGTAATGGCTATTCTCCAGACCCTTCACCATTTTTGTTGCCCCTCTCTGGACATGCTTCAGCAACTCAGTGTCCTTTTTGTAGAGAGGGTCCCAAAACTGAAGACAGTACTGAAGATGTGGCTTCACCAATTCTGAGTACAAGGGGACAGTTGCTTTTGTGGTCCTGCTTTTCACATTGTTCCTAATACAGGCAAGGATGCTGTTAGCCTTCTTGGCCACCTGG
This sequence comes from Melanerpes formicivorus, assembly GCF_026170545.1. Classification (NCBI taxonomy): domain Eukaryota; kingdom Metazoa; phylum Chordata; class Aves; order Piciformes; family Picidae; genus Melanerpes; species Melanerpes formicivorus. The sequence goes on along the minus strand of NW_027142358.1, from coordinate 4,263,621 downwards.
GCACACACTGGCTCATGTTCAGGGCATGGTTGATCAACACGTGCAGGTCTTTTTCTGCCAGGCACCTTTCCAGCCACTCTGCTCCAAGCCCAGACATACAGTGTTGCATGGGATTGTTCTTAGTGAAGTGCAGGACCTGGCACTTGGTCTTGCTGAATCTCGTACAACTGGCCATAGATCCAGGCTGTGCATGTCTCTCTGAAGAGCCTTTCTACCCTTTTTCTACCCTTTGTCACTAGCAAACTTGCTGAGAGTGCACCCAATCCCCTCATCCTGATCACTGATAAAGATCTTAATGAGAACTGGCTCCAATCATCATGGCGTGATTGTAAATATAGGAAAGGAAGTGGAGCCACCAAAGCCTCCCTTGAAGATACCACGCTCTTCTGGGCAGAGATGAAGAGCTCCTGAATTAAGGTGGTAGTTTATTAATAAATGCTGGAAATAGGAAAGGGATACTACTGCATAAGATCAGGTATGTCAAATGCATCTTGGTGTAATGAGCCTGACTATGGCAGGGATCATCTGGCCTGGATTTAGTGGTAATGCTGTTTGCTCTGTAAAATAAGATAGAGGCTGTTTGTGAGAGAAGTGAGAAATGAGACCTTGTTGCTGTCTACACTACCTGAAGGGAGGTTATAGCCAGGTGGGGGTTGGTCTCTTCTCCCAGGCAATCAGCATCAGAACAAGAGGACACAAATCTCAAGCTGCACCAGGGGAAGTTTAGACTCAAGGTGAGGAGAAAGTTCTTCACAGAGTAGTCATGAGGTCTTGGGTGACAGGTTTGACCTGGTGATCTTTGAAGTCTTTTCCAACCTCATTGATTCTGTGATTCCATGAAATAGTATCATTTGCACAGATCTGACGTGAGGAGTTTAGGAGTTAGAGAACAACACACAATGTATCAAACAGAGGCTGTCATTCAAACCCCTTTCTCTCAGAGATGCTCTCAAGTGATGGCCTCACAACCACACATCAAGTTTAGCCTGAGCAGGCAAGAATCATTGTAAATTACATTTTTCATCTGGTTTATGTCTCATTTTTGATCTCCACAGGATGCTGATTTAATGAAGATGCACACAAAATCCCTTTGTATTTAAGAAAAAAAATAATCAGGAAGCATGTTTATAGCATTTAACTATACCTCAATACTAAGACAGTAGTGACAATTGTCATACCAGTTTTATTAGTGTCTGTGCGAGAGTTACAGAAGCTTTTGGTTTGGTAGGAATTTGTGTGATACGGGTGACTGATACTCGGCTCTTCACATTGCAACTTCTTCTCCACCCTCTGTTTGAAGAATTGTTGTGAGAGAATGGAGAAAAGGGAGAAAGCAGGAATTGTGGGGGAGGGAAGCTGCCCCCGTTTGCACAACCTTATGTCCAAGAATCGCAGGAGCCTGGAGGCTGGTAGGGAGGAGAAGGTTTCATCAGACACATGGTAATCCTTCAGCTCCACTTAGGAATGAAGGAGTTGATGTAATTTGTCTGTTTCTTGCCTTGCAGCAAAAGGAGGGCTGGGACATGATGGAGGAGTATAGCACTGGCATGTTGTGCCTTGCTGCAAAGGGAGCTTGTGCTGAGGAGGTGGCATTGGCCCTGCCCTGTTGCAGGGGACACACCAGTTCAGATCCTACTCCTCATGTCTTTTCTAGTTCTCTTGTTGAGCCAGTCTGTCTGCTGCTGGTCTTTGGTAGTTACACATTGTCATAGTTCCTTACAGTCTGTGCCCAGTACTCTTGTCTTGCTTCAGGTAAATGCTTGTGGTTGTCTTCTCTTTTTTACCTGTGCTTATTCTCTATTTCTGATCCTGTTTTCCTCAGAAGTGCCATGCTGTGATTTTTATTCCTTTCCCACCATCTTGAGAATGGTTCAGTGAAAAAGGAGCAAGTAGGTAGGAAGTATTTGTTAAAATTAGTGAAGCAATTTCTTTGTTCAACTAATTTTTATTTATTGATTTTTAGAGGTCCAGGTACCTCTCTGGTGTTTCTATTTCTTCTTTTCTCTCCTGTTCAAAAACCTTTCTCACTTCCTTGGATATTCAGTCTGTATTCTCATATTGTTCATGTATAAAAATAGTACCCTGATTTTGAACATATTGTTCTGGAGTATATTGTTATATTAAGATTTGTTCATTCATTCTAGTTCACTTGAGAGGCTGTATAATTTTTCTGAGTGCTTTCTGCATGTCTAATACTTCTTGGATTAGGCTTGTTTTGAAAAGGGCTAATTCTTGTCTAACCTGGATTGCTTCAACCTGTGCCACGTATGTGAATGTTGCTTAGGTGGTTGAAAAAGTCATCAGAGCAAAACTCCACGCTCCATCACTTTGGTGAGCTGTGCAGCAGAGGCTGGGTGCAGTACAGGAGTGAGCTGTAAGGAGTTAGAGCAGCCCTTGCCTCTGTGCAGCTTGGAGAGGTGGAGGTGTGGACAATCCCAACGCAGTGAGTCACCTTGTCTCGGCTCATGCTGTCTAGTGCAATCTAGCAGCACATTTACTTAAGAGGTACAGATTTTGCAAGGTGCAAGTACCTGCAGACCTGCAGGTCTGGTGAGGCACTGTGTTGTCCCTGTGTAAGCGTTGCATTTTTAGTAGTATTTCTCTTTAAGAGGGACAGGGGTCTGCTGAAGAGGGTCCAGCAGAGGGCTACAAGGATGATTAGGGGACTGGAGCAGTGCATTATGAGGAGAGGCTGAGGGACCTGGGGCTTTTTAGTCTGGAGAAGAGAAGACTTAAAGGGGATTTAATAAATGCTTATAAATATCTGAGGGCTGGGGGTCAGGAGGGAGGGGCCAGGCTCTTCTCACTTGCTCCCTGTGATAGGACAAGGAGCAATGTAAGCTGCAGCGCAAGAGGTTCCACCTCAACACAAAGGGGAACTTCTTTACTGCAAGGGTCACAGGCCACTGGAACAGGCTCCCCAGAGAGGTTGTGGAGTCTCCTCTGGAGACTTTCAAGGCCCATCTGGATGCATTCCTCTGTGACCTGAGCTAAATTGTATGGTCCTGCTCTGGGAGGTGTGGGGGGGTTGGACTTGATGATCCCTCTGGGTCTTTTCCAACCCCTGACATCCTGTGATGTTCATAAACAGACTGGATGGTTCCTTGCTGGGTTACTTAGACATTTATAAATGATACCTGATTTTTATCAAAAATGAAGGGGAGTAAGGTGCAAGAATGTAAGTTGTTACAAACAAGCATATAGGGCTTTGTTTGCTTGTTTTCAAATTTTACTAGGATAGTGGTATGAACTTACATGGAGCTCTAAGCTCCCTTGCTTGCCCATGATTTTTTTTCACATTCCCATTATCTTATTTAATTTATTGAAAGGTCATGAGGTAAAAGGCTAATTATTGTATCATATTAGTACAGTGTTGTTTAATTTTTGGGTGCCTTGATTTTTTGGGTGCCTTGATTTTTTGGGTGCCTTGATTTTTTGTGTGCCTTGATTTTTGTGTGCCTTGATTTTTTTTTGGTCCCACATGACTTTTTTCAGATTACCATTGCTACTACTGTCTGCTTTGACAAATGCCTAAGCCTTTCAAGCATGCTGAAGACTCTATCATCCAGTTTGGTTTTGGCAAGCAGAAATGATGTTTTTCATATTTCTAGTAAAAATGTCATTGAAGACCTTTTGTTTTTTTTTTAAGAGGGAAGAAATAAAGGATGCCTCATCTGAACAGATTTTTGAAGAATCTGCTTGGAAAGGATCATAGTAGTTTTCTTTATTCTTTCTTTCTTGGTTTTTTTTTTTTTTTTTCTTTTGAAGGAAAACATCTTGTTCCCGTGAAGATACTCAGTTTATGATGCATGTTCCAGAACTGTTGGCATATGTGAAGTAATCTTTTAATCAGGCGCCTTGTTAGGAGCAGAGTAGTGTTCAGTGTTGGTTTGAGCCTTTTGGGTGTCAGGCTGGGGCTTAGGGTGTTGTGTTGGTAAGGCTCTTGGACAGCAGGAGTGAGCACGAGGAGTACCCTTAGCAAGATCTGGACTTCACATGGGTCTTCGTAAGAAGGTGAAGAGTGTACTTTCTGTGTTTGTTTCAGTGTTATCTTCTACCTGGGGGGAAAAAAAGATGTCTGAGAGAGTCACTGCAATGTGTAAGAATGTGGATGAACTTGAAAGAAATTCAGATGTTGTCATTCTTGATTTGTTCCCCTCCCCCCCCCCCCCCGTTGTTGTGGGTTTGTTTGTGTAATGCTAATGTTGATGGGAGAGAAAAAAAACCAACTTGTGAAATCTAACAAATATAAAAAGTTTGCAATATAAAGCAGTCAAAATTAGACAGGTGTGAATGAGATGGCTCCTAGTGCTTTAGGTGACCATGCTTATTAGAATGTGCTTAATAAGTGTCCAGTTACTATATACTTTTGCTTTCTTTAAGACTCCTCCTCTCTGGGGTGTGTAGGAGCAGGAGTGGTGTTCTGTTGACTGATTTCTGTCTCAGTATTTTTTGTATCTGTGATATTCTCTTATATGGATTTTCATACCAGCAGCTTCTTCCCTGCCAACCATGCTTTCCAGCATCCCATCTCCATTCTCATTCCAGCTCCTGCCTGTTTATCCCTTCCCCATATTTCTCAGCTTGCCTGTGCTCTGCTGTGACCCCATGGAGGGTGGGTTGGATGGTAGGAGGCTGTCTCAGGGGAAGGCCTGTTCAGCCACTGTGCATTTGATTTGCTCTTTGGCAATGCCTTATATCAAACCATATATCAAAAGAAGTTGGTATGTAAGAGTCGAGGAGCTGAAACAGGCTCAGAGTTTATGAAATACTCAGCTCATTGTTGCCAGAGGAATTCCTTACAGTTTTATTAAATATTTCAGAGTGTCCAGGAGTGAGATGCACTGTGGCAACAGACATCATCCTCCTAGATTTCAAGTCCCTAATCTGAACCAGAAAAGCTGTAGTTATGAAATCAGTGTTAAGATTGCCCTCAGCATGAACGAGGCAACATGCTTTTACCAGCTGTTAGTCTTATAAACAGCGGAACCAAATAAATGGTCTTACCTTTTCTTGCTGTTCTGATGTCCACCTCAATGCTACCTCAGGGTCTGGCAGGCAGCTGCTTGTAAGTCTCTGCTTGGAGGAGTGAAATCTAGATAAAGTTCAACAAGATTGCAGATGTCTTTGCCACAGAGCATTGGCCATATACAGCTGCATACAGTGCTGCCTGAATCACCTGTTGTGTGCATCTAATTGCTTCAAAGTATTTCACTGCTTTATAGCATTATGTTTAATTCTGTTTTGCTCATGGTGGGGAAAGCAGTTGCAAGCTTTGAAGAAGGCTGGGGAGCAATTGTATTCTTTGTCACGTTATCAGGGTTATAATGAGCCTGCATTTCTTTCCATGGTGCTTTGAATGTATGAAGTTCCCCAAGGTAGTTTTCTAAATTGCTTCAGCTTCCCCATCTGTGGCTAAGCCTCATTTCAAGCAGTGGTGCAGGATGGTGGTCTGTCCATTAGAACATGGAAGCTATTTAATCATGTGTAGTTACACAGCACAAGAGGGTAAGGGCTGCGAGGCTGGTGAAGGGCCTGGAGTACTTGGCCTGTGCAGAGTGTCTGAGGGAGCTGGGGTTGTTCAGTCTGGAGAAGAGGAGGCTGAGGGGTGACCTCATCACTTTCTACAACTACCTGAAGGGAGGCCGGAACGAGGAGGGGGGCATCCTTTTCTTCCTGGTGGCAAGTGACAGCACTAGAGGAAATGGTTTCAGGCTGCACCAGGTGAGGTTCAGGCTGGATGCTGGGAAATATTTCTTCACAGAGAGGGTTATCAAACACTGGAATTATCTGCCCAGGGCAGTGGTGGAATCACTGTGCCTGGAGGCGTTTAAGCAGTGTGTGGACCTGGCACTTAGGGGCATGGTTTAGTGTTGACCTTTCAGTGGTGGGTCAGGTGATGATTTTTGAGGTGTCTTCCAACTAGATGTTTTCTGTGATTCCATTATTTTGCAATAATGCAAAATCCAGTTGAAAGTGCAGGGAGAACCTGGCTTGACAGAATGCAATTAACCTGAGAAATATGTGTAACAGCGTGAAAATCTTGCTGCAGTGGACACACTACAGGAAAAAATACCGTTTCTCTTTGGCAGTTTGTAATTCTTGCATCTGAATAAGAATACTTAGAGGGAAGAAGTGGCCCATCCCATCCCATCCCATTTAGACAAATGTTTGTTGGGAAAAAGAGATGAGAACATCACCATCACTGGAGGTGTTTAGGAAGAGACTGGATGGGGTGCTTGGTGCTGTGGTTTAGTTGATTAGATAGTGTTGGATGATAGGTTGGACTCGATGATCTCAAAAGTTCCTATTCTATTCTATTCTATCCTATTCTATTCTTCTTACATCCAGTTGTCTGAAACAGCAGTTTCTTTGCACTCTTGTTCTATCTATATACTAGACTGACCTGAATCAGCTTGCTTAGCCTAGGTAAAATGCACTGATTTGGTTGAAAGGGTCAGATTACAAAACCAAGCAAAAAACCTCACTGGGAAAGCATTGAGTAAGCAGTAATGGTGGAAGATGTGTAGATGTTTCTGATTTTGTTCAGAATACACTAAGTTTGCCTTGGTTTCTTGTAGGATTTAGATGTACAATGTAAACTTGTTGAAAAATGTACCATGCCAGAGAGAACAACTCTAGCTAATCATGCAGTTTTAAAATAGATTCTGTTTAATTGAATTGTAATGAAGTGGAAATTTGCACTTAAATCAGAGCAAATTTGATTCTCATGGCGGTTGTTATATATTCTGTGTGAAGAATGCTGATCCGTTCAAGAAGACACTTTCTCAGAGCAGGTCAGAGGCAAAATATGTTAATGACTTCTAAAAGGGAGGAGATTTGTAGCTGGAAAGTGAATGTTACTGCATGTAACATTTTCTTTACATTAATAACATTTAAACTAGTCGTTCAATGGAACAAACATAGCCAAGCTTTTCTCATCTAGCCGAAGATCAAGAGCTGCAAATAATCTTAGAGAAAAATTGAACAAGAGCCAGATACTGTGCAGTGTCAACTTGCCAGATGTAGTTACTGTGTCTTTGTCTGCTGGAACATAGAAGGTAAAGAGTCATTGCTCCTTTTCATATTTAAAAATGTGTTAAGAGCTCATTTTAAGTTGATGTTTAGATTGCTTTTTTTCCTGGCATACTAACCCCCTCTAAAGGGATCTTGTGCTGTACAAAGTCACTAATTATGGTCAGAGAATTCAAGAGGCTGAGAGTCATGTAGCACTGGGCTTTGTGAAATGGTTATAATTATTACATAGAGACATGTTGAAGAAGAGCAAAATTACTGCATCGAATCAGGGACAGAGGAACAAAGATAAATGCTACAATAAACAATATTTTTGCTTTTTTGCTAGATAATTCTGTGCTGCTGGCAGGAGCAGGGGTAGGATGCTGCCCTAGATAGTAGTAGAGCAATGTTTTATTTAGCTGAGATGGGATTTAACATGTGGTTTGCCCCAGTTTTGTAGGATCAACATAATTTAAGTTGTTGATAATACAGATAGTAGATAATACATCACAGTATTGTTGCTTTGTGGGTTTACTTTCTCTGCCACCCATCATTCTTGTTTTCTGTTTTGTTTGGTTGGTCTTGTTTTGATGTGTTGTTTTGATGGCTCAGAGGAAATGATGCATAAAAGAAAAATATTTGATGCTTGTTTCAAAGTTTGCATCATCACTTTTGGTGGGACCAATGCCATTCTCTCTTGAATTTGTAATGAAGTTGTGTGTGGCAGACTGCTTCCTTTGTGTGTAGGAACTGCTGAGAGATCTGAGTGGTAGCACCTGGCTGTGCCACAGTGGTAGTAGTGAAGTATTTGATATTGGGAAGCGAGTTTCTGCTACAGCAGGGTGATCTTCATTCAAAGGAAGGCAGTGGGTAAATTGGGAGGACTTGCTCTTGTGGAAGGTTATATGCCTCCATAGATGTAGAATTTCTGCAGCCATAGAAATAATTGGATTATCCTAGGCTAACATGTCCATTTAGGACAATGGGGTTGGTTTTTTTTAGGCATATCTAGGTATTAGGACCAATACTAAGACTGGGAAATGTTTTCCATCTAGCAAGTTAGGATTTTCAAATTTCTTGTATTATACAGGGTTATATGGCCTGCTGATACAAGGAATTACCATGGAAATGGAGACATGCAGCCCAAAAGGTACATGCTGGGGGGGGGGGGGCACACATGCAGGAACTACCTTTTTACATGTTTAAATAAACTGCTGCATGGAGTTAGCATAGTTCTTTGTCCTTGCTCTTGGAATCATAGAATCAATAAGGTTGGAAAAGACCTCAAAGATCATCAAGTCCAACCTGGCACCCAACACCTAATGACTACATGGCACCAAGTGCCACGTCCAGTACCCTCTTGAACACCTCCAGGGATGGTGACTCCACCACCTCCCTGGGCAGCACATTCCAACAGCTAACAACTCTCTCTGTGAGGAACTTTCTCCTCACCGCGAGCCTAAACTTCCCCCGGTGCAGTTTGAGACTGTGTCCTCTTGTTCTGGTGCTGATTGATAACCCCCTCCTGGCTACAACCTCCCTTCAGGTAGCTGTAGACAGCAATAAGGTCTCCCCTGAGCCCCCTATTCTTCAGGGTAAACAATCCCAGCTCGCTCAGCCTCTCCTTGTAGGGCTTGTGCTCAAGGCTTCTACCCAGCCTCGTTGCCCTTCTCTTGGAGTCTATTTCTATGAAAACATGAAAAAACATTTTATAACTTGGCCAAAAAGTAGTGATTTTTTTTCTTTTTTATAAAGGAGACAAGAAAATGCTTCACAAAAATAATGTTGGAGTGCACAGAATGAATCACAGTTTGCATATTTATGTACTTGCTAAATGAGTTCAAAGGCAGGGCACAAAAGATTATTTCTACCCCCTGGGAACTTAAGGCGTAGGTGACTTTCTGTCTGCTAGCATGGAGCCTGTCATGATAGAGCTGGACTTTGGTATGTGACCTGGCATTTACTGCAGTGACGTCCTTCCAGAGAGCAGCAGATCTGATGACCAGGGAATGAAAAGATGGATTTGAAAGCTTCAAAACCAGCAGTAGTATCTATATGCTTGTGTCTTCGCTGTGGAAGGGCGCAGTTGTGTTGGAAACTGGGGTGTGGGAAGTCCTGGGAGATATGCCTGGTTTTGCAAGCTCAAAGTGATAAACCTCCAAACACCTCTTGAAACTAATTTGCTTATTTTATAATGATTTCAGCTTTAATTGCACAGAGGTTTGTAATTAGGTGCACACAATTACCGATGTGTCTGCAGATTTAGGAAACCACAAGTAAGGCATAAAGGAGCCTGCAGAAATGGTCTAATTGTTGTCTCCACGGTATGATGTTTGTTCAGACATTCTTTTCACCTCCAGGTTTTGCTCAAATGTGAGTCTGGGTTATGATCTGTTGCTGTGCAGCTGTGGAAGCAACAAGCAGGCAAGGAATGGTCTTGGCTGCTGTCCTTTGGCAGATGAAGATATCCTGAAGGGTTTAGTGGGCTGTCAGGAACCGGGCGTCTGCACTGACCTAGCTCCACAGGCTCGGGCTGTGCATGCAAGGAAGCATCAAGCTGCTCCCTTGGTGTGAGAGGAGATTAGGGGGGAAAGTGGGGTCGCATCCAGATACATTGAAATCAGAATAGATTGGTAGTGTGTAAACTACCATCTGCTGGCCCTTCATTTACAGGACCAAGGTGAATTTAATGGTCAGCTGGGCACTAAAAGCCTGTTCAGTGTTACGCTGCTGTCATCAACTGTCCTGTACTCTGAAATAAAAGTTTTATTCCCAAAGAAGAGGAAGTGTCTAGCTGACATGTTTCAGGGGCACTACTTTTGTGGAGATAGATTAGGTGACAGTTTTGATCTGGGGTGCTGCAGTGGTGGGTTGTTCCCCTGCTGCCTCCCTACCTCTGAATGAAGTTCTGTGTTCGGGGGGGGGGGTGGGGGGGTGGGGGGTGGTGCAGCTGCCTGGTGACTGGTTCACCAGTTGGTGAGTGGTGACTCCAGTGGCAGAAGTTGAAATGCAGTTAGGCAGATGAAAACTCTGATGGTTAGATGTTTGAAGCTAGCAAGTTGTAGGAGAGAATGTGCTCTGTTTCCAAGTGACTCATTGGCCTAAGCTACTTGGGCTTTTTTTTTTGGCATGTGGGTTATTGAGAATGTAAAGTCATCATAGCCACTAGGGCTAAACTTCACATTGCATTCATTGCTTCTTGATGTGTTCATGCTTGCAGTGTAGTGGGAGATGAAATATTTTTGAATTTGTATTCCATGCTGTTCAAAGTAAAGGTTGTCTACTTTTAAGAAGGCAGATTCCCCTCCCCCTTGGTTGTTATTTGAACAGGTGTTGCTGCAGTTACTGAATAGCATTTGAACTCTGCCTTGTTGTTAAAAGCCACTTAGGTCTGAGTAATCAGAATTTCCTAGATCAGAGTGGCAATCTCAGACTATTTTTATTATGTAGTGGAATCATTGTCTGCTTACTCTGCCATACCCTAACTGTGACCTTATTACTCTCTTTTTTTTTCTGATGAGTTTAATATTCTTAATGATTCTCTTCTGGTACTTGGGTTGAAACTAGCCATGGGTTACACCCTTTGGGTTAAGTTCAATGCAAACTCAGAATGAAGAGAAAAAAATAATTCCTATTCTATGGTATAAAATTATAACACATAGTGAAGAGCTATTCTTTCAAATGCAGGCCTGTAGGTTCCTGCTGCATTACAGAAGAGTGTAATGTATTAGACTTAAGTAAAATGATGCCTTAGATATCTCATACTGAGAATATTGGAAGTGTTTATGATTCACAATGCCTGTTTTGTCTACTGAAATACAGAACAGGAACGAGTAAGTCTTTAAGCAGAGCTGTAAAGTGACATTTTGTAATATGATGTGCCACAATGAATTGCTTTTGGCAGGTAAGACTGCTGTTGGTTAGCCTCATCACTTGAGAGGGAAATATTTCAGCAGTGGGAGAATCTTTTATGTCAATGCATGATTTCTTTTTCAAGCCATCTCTGTGAACATGCAGGAAACCTTTCATATATGTGCAAGTCACAAGACATGTAATGCACTCGCTGAGAATTGAGTTGTTGCTGCGAGTAACTCATGCAGGGACAGTCCCTTCTAAGAGCGGCCCCCCTGCCCTGGGTCAGGAGCAGTGAGATTTGCACTGGGACTTTGGTGCTGTCAGTGAGGTTAGCTTTGACCATTCCTGCTGGTTAGCTTTCTCCAGCACCAGGGGTTTGGCCACCGTGCCATCCAGGCACCAGTTCAGTTCTGGTGTCAGTTGCCTGTTTGTAAGTTAATTCATATAAAATCAAAACTAAAAGATGTAACTGGGGAGAAGTTTTTCCTGAGCTGTGAAGTAATATTGGTAGTGGAATTTATTTTTTAAGGTAGTAAAGTTGCTCTGCAATAGTGGGTAGGAGACAGTTAAGTCTTTTATAGACTTCTTTGAATTGCAGGTGGGTGAAATGCTTTATCTCAAGCCACAGATTGTATTAGAGGATGACCAGAAAGCATCAGTATTTGTATTAGCAAGTTGGAGGTGATTAGCATTACTGCTAGAATCACAGACATGATTGCTTCTCCATTAACACCTTTTTAAATAAACCATTTCTTGCTTAAATGTGTTTGGTTCTGTTGTTCAGAGTAACTGAAACCTCTTTGCAATTACTTGTATGTATTAAAAAAGAAAATCAGTAAAATGCACAATGTCTGTGTATAAATTCTTATTTCGGGTAGCTAAGGAAGGTGATATCGTTTAGGCTGAAGCTGTTGGTGTTTCTAAAGTTTTGTCAGTGGGCAGAAAAAAAACCCAAACAACAAACATCTGGATTATATTCTCCAGACCTCAGGGAAGAGTGAATCAAAACTCTCATGCTACTTATTGACAAGTATTTTACTTTTAAAAAACGAAACAAGTTTGAAACAGGGAAGAGATTATTTTCCTTGCTTTCTCTAGAAGTTTTGTTTTCCTTCAGGTGCTGTGCCAAGCAAGAGTCCTACTTAGTTTTCCAAGTTCTCCAGCACATAATAGGAAGTCAGTTTAAACAGCACTGGAAAATGGAAGTAGTTGGCAGAACTGGCTAATTTTTACTGAATTTCCTTTTGCTAAAAATATCTCTAAAAGAAGCTCTCCTTTTGAGATACAATGAATGCTTGTTTGACTGCAGTTTAGAATGGATGATGACTCTTGTCCTTTAACCAAAAGGGCTTGAAAAATATAAATAACCTTTTGAAATGTATTTAGCTTCCTCTGTAGTATGTGTAATTCTGCTCCTATCCTCCAAAAGTTTGCATGCATGCTAACTTTGTATGTAAGTAACCCCACCAGTCTGAGTGATCTGAAGCAGAAACTGTAGAGGTGCTTAAGTGAAGCTGAGCATTTAGTTTGTTTATATGTTGGTAGGGTTAAAGAGTTCTGAGTGTGGTTGCTCTTTTGAGTTCGGTCTCAAAACTTGGTCATTAATGTATGAAATGGAAGTCCTGCTAACTGAAAGCATCCAGCATCAAATATGTATTCTCATTTATATTGCATGAAAATACCTTAAAAATAATTTTTAGATAGGTTGCAATGGCAAATATTTAAAGTTACACTAGAAATAGAGTGAGTTTATATAGGTGTTTATGTTTAGGTCCCGTGCTGCCTCTGTGCTGTCATAAAAGAGCACCATCATGTACTTACAGGACAGCTTAAAACAGCTGTTTCATGGTTTTGGTCAATATGGGGAGTAAGACACCATTATTTAGCTAGGAAGACTCCTTGCTTGGACGTCTTTCACTCTTGGAAGTTGGTGCTGTATGGTGACTCAGAGGATTTTAGAAGAGAAGGCACTATCTCATGAATTACAGTTTTGCCCTGGCTCCTGTACTTGCTGGAGCTTTTTCCACCCAAAATGGAGAAGGGTTGCAGAGATGTCGCAATGGGAATCATTAGGACAGATTGTACCTTGTGGCAGAGAAGTTTACTGTATGTTGGGTCAAACCTGGCTGGTACCTGCTGGATGGTGAGACCTGCTGTTGGGAATCCCAGCCCCAGTGAGCAGACAGAGGAAAGGGAACATGCTGGTATCTTAGGGGTGTCAGGGACCCCTGTGGGGTGATACTGTTCCAGTCAAGGCATTTTCTTTGTCATTCCCCCTGCATGGGCTTTTGTGTTTCATCTGGTAAAGATCCCATCATAAGATTGTCCTCTTTAAGTGCTAGTTGTAGTCGTTCTAGGTATTAGAGAATTATTTTATTTGGAAGGAGAGAGGCAAAACCTTCTCAAACTATTTTAAATGCATGTTGCAATCTCAGGCAGTAATTAAAATCTTCAGGAAAGAGAGAAAAAAAATGTAGGTGCCATGCATTTATCTGCTAGCCTCTTGTCACTCTGAACAGGGAGTGTATTTTGAAGGTCTGCTGCACTGCCAGCCTGGCTCCAGATTCCACGTCCTAGAAAACCAAGCTTGACTGTGGCTTGCTTGCAAGCTGTCTTCCTTCTACCATCTTTAACTGTGAGGCAGTCTTGAAGTCATGACTTTTTGAATTGCTTTAAATTTTCTGGATATGTTTCAGATGATGTTTCTAATGACTTTTCAATTTTTATCCTTCTGTGTCAGCAAAAGATCTTTGTTCCTTACTGGAAAATGAAATGTTAAACTGGCAGATTGAAACAGGGACCCTGGGTTTTGGGTACAATTACTGTAATTGCTACGAAGAGTGAAATGTCTGCAGATTATTTGGAGCACTTGTGCTACCGAGCTGCTTTCAGCAGTACTAATCTCCAGCCGTCTTTCCTTTCTGAGGCTCTTTCAAAACCTCCTTCAGCTGCAGTGTGCATATGAAATGAAACAAATCTCTTGGCGGGTCCTAAATTTGATTAAGTTGAAAGCTCATGTGAGCAGCAGCTCTTTGAGTACCTTGCACTTTAGGTGCTTGCTGTGGAGCAGTAGCTGTCTAGCGCTGCTACCCGAGTGAGCTTTCTTTGCCTTTTCAGAACCCAGAAACCATGTCATTTCGCAATTCCTTGTGTTACCTTTCATACTGAAAATGAGTTGTCAGGCAGTTCAGGCTCACACCCTTTAGACAGCCTCAGTTTTATGTTTGGAGTCATTACTTTTCCTGTTGCTGGAGTTTTACAAGCACATAGATTACACAGGGCAGAGAACAAGCTTTATAATACAACGTAGTGAGATGGCTAATCTAGAGGATAGGTCAGGTTAATGGATGGTGTAAAAGCTGGGTGGAAATCTTAAGGGCACAGTAAGGAACCAGCTTGTGTTGCTTCAGAGAACTCTGCACTGGAGAAACTTTGCAAGCTAAAAGCTGTTGCTGCTTCCTGCTGCTAGCAGGTGGCCGTGGTCCTTTACAACAGAGTTGTCCAGAAGACAGCAACTAGAAGCAGTAGGGTTTTCTTGATATTGTAGGGTTTGAAGCACACTCTTCATGTTAGTGCAGCAGTACTGAACTGGGGTGAAGGACTAGAAGCCAGCTCCTGGGGAAGGTTATCTTTTGAGCTTTGTTACAGCCTGATTTGCAGCTGAGGTAGTGGTTGCCCACATTAAATAGGTTATTTAAAAATGAAAATTGATATAATTCTATGATATACTGAGCAAAGTGTGCTCCTGTGTGCTCACAGAACACAAATTTATACTTGAAGGCAAGCACACATAGCATAACTGTGCTATTAAAAATAGTTACTTGAGCTTTGCTAAAAAATGTTTGTATTTCTAGTACTTGCTGATGGCTTCAGGATGCAAAATATTATTTAACTGGATTTGAGTACAAGCCCTATGAACTTATGCAGAAGATGGAATGCCAGGAAAGCCATACAGCTCCTGTAGAGGTTTGAAGGGTATTTTAACATAGCTCAGTTGGCTGGGGAAGCAAGGTGCTTTTCTGAGATACAAACTTTTTTTCATTAGTGAATGCTGCATAGCATGGGGAAGTTGATTCTGGCCTAAAAGGTGGACTAATCTGGAGACAGGAAGTTATTATTGCCATTCATCAACTACCTTGTTCCACAAAAATAAGTTCAAAAACCTCTATAGAGAGTATTCTTGGACATGTCCTGTGTTTTGAATTAAAACATGAAGCAAAGCTGCTTTCTGTGATGCATGATAACTTTGTAAAAATGTAAATGGGGCTCTATAGGTTTCAGACATTTGTTTGCTTATTAGGCATTATATTCATTGAGGGGCAAGAAGTCAGCATACTGTCTACAGATATGATATAGCCTACTCTTGTGAGAAATTCCTTCACAATTTTCATGGAATCAGTCAGGGTTGGAAGGGACCACAGGGATCATCTAGTTCCAACCCCCTGCCGTGGGGAGGGACACTTCACACTAGATCAGGCTGGCCAGAGCCTCATCCAGCCTGGTCTTAAACACCTCCAGGGACGGGGCCTCAACCACCTCCCTGGACAACCATTCCAGGGCTTCAGCACTCTCATGGGGAAGAACTTCCTCCTCATGTCCAGTCTGAATGTCCCCAATTTTTGCTTATCTTGAAGCATAATGGATTATTTCTTGTGAGTGTTAACTTTTTGATGGGTTTACTTGAAAAATCTTCATGCTTGTGTCTTCAAAGTACATGAAGCTGTTAACAAGGTTCTGCTCCGCATTAAGAGCAGAGAACCATGGTCCAGAGCTAATCACGAGGGAGATCTGGAGGAAAAATATTCCTGCTGCATTAGTGTATTAGAATTCATGGCAGATGGAATTGAGACTCTTGTGCTGAAAGATACAGCCTGTACAGGTTTGTTTTAAGAGGCAGGCACTTAAAATTATAGCAGATGTTTATGGAGTGATTTGGCGTAGAGGGTAGAGAGGATATGTGTGTTGATGGCTGAAATGTTAGGCCAAGAGCTAGCTAAGATGTAGAGTGGTGACTCAAATGTAGTACTGAAGGCAATATTATGTTTAAGAATTGTAATTTTTCTTTCCTCATTTGTAGTAATTACCTCTAATACCACAGTGGATCTTCTGAGTAATGTGTGTAGTATTTTTGGTTTAGCACTGGATAGTTCATTGACATTTGAAGAGGTACAAATCATTAACCTGAGTTTCGTGACCACAAGCTTGATGTAGAAACATTCAACATTTAACTGCATTTTCAGTTTTATGTTTGCACTAACTTAGGCTTTTCTCCTCTCTCTGTTACAGAAAAACTAGTACAGAACATTTGACCTTCTAATCTCTACAGCTGAATCTCCTGGTACCAGGATTAGGAAAGCGTGCCTTCAGGTCCAATATGTAGCAAATGGGTATCATACCTCTGAAGGTCCTCCCTGAATTCACCACTTGCATGTTTTAAGGATCCTTGACCCCTCAGCAGTGAATTGTTCTTCTGAACTTCAGAAACAGATTTCATGTGGTGCTTGCTAAACATTGAGTCACCATGAGTAGTAATCTAGGAAAAGAAAAGGACTGTAAAGAGAAGGATCCAAAAGTCCCATCGTCAAAAGAAAGGGAGAAGGAGGCCAAAGCCTCTGGAGGATTTGGGAAAGAGAGCAAAGAAAAGGAGCCTAAGACCAAAGGGAAAGATGCCAAAGATGGAAAGAAGGACTCCAGTAGCACGCAGCCTGGGGTAGCTTTTTCAGTGGACAATACAATAAAAAGACCTAATCCAGCCACAGGTACCCGCAAAAAATCCAGCAACGCTGAAGTGATCAAAGAGCTAAACAAATGCCGGGAAGAGAATTCAATGCGCTTGGACTTGTCCAAGAGGTCTATACACATGCTTCCATCAACTATCAAAGAGCTAACACAGTTAACAGAACTTTATTTATACAGTAACAAATTGCAGTCCCTACCGGCAGAGGTGGGCTGCCTTGTGAACCTGATGACACTGGCCCTGAGTGAAAACTCACTCACCAGTTTGCCTGACTCTCTTGATAACTTGAAGAAACTGCGCATGCTTGACCTGCGGCATAACAAACTTAGAGAGATCCCCTCGGTGGTGTATAGGCTAAGCTCTCTCACCACTCTTTACCTACGCTTTAATCGTATAACTACTGTGGAAAAGGATATCAAAAACTTGTCAAAACTCACCATGCTTAGCATACGAGAGAACAAAATCAAGCAACTACCTGCTGAAATTGGTAAGCCATTACCGTGATTGAAAAGTTTCACTCTGTGCTTGTGTTGGTTTTGCGGTTCAGTTAACGTACACAGAAGCTGCCACTGCTCATTTTACAGCTTGGTAAAGTTACAAATATGATCATGCTTGTTGGTATGTTGTAGAATCATAGAATGGTCCAGGCCGGAAGGGACTTTCAAAGGTCATCCAGTGCGACCTCCCCGCAGTCAGCAGGGACATCCCCAACTAGATCAGGCTGCCCAGGGCCTCGTTGAGCCTCACCTTTAATATCTCCAGGGGAGGGGCCTCAACCACCTCCCTGGGCAACCTGTTCCAGTGTTCCACTACCCTCGTAGTGAAGAACTCCTTCCTGATATCCAATCTAAATCTGCCCTTCTCTAGTTTGAAGCTGTTGCCCCTTGTCCTGTCACTTGCAGGCCTTTGTAAACAGTCTTTCCCCATCCTTCCTGTAGGCCCCCTTCAGGTACTGGAAGGCTGCTATTACGTCTCCCTGGAGCCTCCTCTTCTCCAAGCTGAACAACCCCAGCTCCCTCAGCCTGTCTGTGTAGCAGAGGTGCTCCAACCCCCTGATCATTTTTGTGGCCTCTCCTCTGGACCCTCTCCATGTTAGCTTATATTTAGAGTGATCAATACCTTGGAGATATAGATGTATTTAAAACAACAAAAGCCCTTTTTTTGTCATCTGTCATCCTAAAATGAGATGTATCATGCTTTTGTCTTTGCCTTGTGCTTTCACATATTGTCTTCAGAACCCAGATGGTTTAAAAAACCCAACAAAGATACAGGGACACTTTTCATTTTAAGATGTCTTTATAAATAATGTATGACCTGTTAGAAGTTATAAATGACATTAGGGACCTGTTACAGAGGGGATGTGACCATGGTAATACAAGGCAGGATAGGTGGCCGTATGCTATTACCATGAGCAAGTTGTTGGATGCTGTAACAGTTAATGATGCAGGTTAATGATTTGTGAAAGCCTCTATCCTTTTGTAAGTCATGAACATATTAACAGATGGGCCAAATGCTGTATGCATGGCTGATGATTCTTACAACTTTCTGATGAGTATTTGTTTCTCCAAGCATTGCTTAAAAAAGTTTGAAAGATGGTCAAATAGCATGAAAGTGGCTTATTAATGTAAATATTTTATTTACAATGATAATTTAAAATAGCTGTGTACTGAGAACTCCTAAGTAGTTCTGGTTGATGGAAAGCATCTCTATCACACTGTTCTCGAGCAATATTTGAACCATGTATGTGCCTTGTAACAGGGAGATTTTGTGTTGGTTTTTTTCTTTCCAAGTATCACCAGTTTTTAAAATGGAAGCATAGCTTAATCCCTTTAGGGGGAAGGAGAACACAACCTTCATGTGGCTAATAAACTGCTCTGACGTTCTTCAAGTGTAGAAAACAGCTTGTAAAAGGCCTTGTAACACTATGTGTGATTCATCTACCCTGTTTTTAAAAGCTGATCTGAGACTTTGTGTTAACCAAGCCAGTTACTGAAGTTGGCCCCCTGTGCTCACTAATTTTGCAAAGCTTGGGAAATGCTCTTGTTTGAATCCTTAACCAATCTGGTTTCAAACCAGCAGTGTTTGCCTCTTTCTCCTGCACCTTGGTATGAAAGAGATATGATGGCAGGAACTCCTGGGCACCTCTGAAACTGGTGATCATGTTACCAGCAATGTCCAGTACAACCAGCTTCTGTACATGACAGCAAAAGTCAGGAAATGTAGTGAGGTGGTGTGCTGCGAGTCTGAGACCTTGGCTCCCTGTAGCAGTTACTGGAATGGATTCTGCTGTAGCCACAGAAACACCATTTTGCTAGGCAAAAATTAAAGGGTTAATGTGGTGTGTTTTCTGATCAACATGAATTCTGAATTGGCAGGAATTCTGAACTTCTCCCCTGGGAGGAATAAGGAATTGTGATTTTTGACCTATTTTGACACAGTTTTAAGTCCAGCAGCCTCTTTGAATTTTTAGTAAGCAAAGAATCATGCTGGAGACCATGGGGCTGATGTTTGCAAAAAGAAAAGAGAAGCAAACCAGCCCGGCATACCACTTGTATCTGTGTACACTGAAGAAATTGACTGATTTGCCTGGTTGAGCTGGATTACACGATTGTCAGTACTTTATCTGGGTCTGTTTGTGGCTCAGTTATTAAATGTAATCCAGCAAAGAGTCAGCTTCTGAGGTTCAACTGGGGAGAATACTTCATCACTTTAAATTCATACAGAATTAACCAGGTTGGGAAAAGACCTTCGAGATCCTCAAGCCTCACCTATCACCCAACACGACCTAAACAACTGAACCACAGCACTAAAGTGTCTCACCCAGTCTTATTTTAAACACTGTTGTGTGAAGAAAAAACTTCTGTCAGATGTTACATTCCTGTGCTTGGCCTTGCCCTTTAGAAACTTTGTAGGTGTGCTTGGTACTGCAGACAGAATTGTTGCTTCTGGAACCCCTTTGTTTCTGAAGTATTTTATTTGTTGAATTCTTATGGTTGAGTTTACATTTAAGCATGTAATTTCTGTATGTGTTCACAATAGTCTTGGAAGAGCTCGTGTGTAGCAATTTCATGGAGAAATTTAGTGGATGTGTACCATGAAGTAATATATGACTCGCTGTGCTGTGTTTTGGTTTGGGTTTTTTTTCCCTAGTCTTGCTTTGATAGGGTACAGGCAGTGTTCTCAGTTCTGTATCACACCCTGGCTTGGGAACATTAGAATAGACTAGAATAAACCAGGTTGGAAGAGACCTTCAAGATCATCGTGTCCAACCCATCA
Source organism: Melanerpes formicivorus (assembly GCF_026170545.1). NCBI lineage: Eukaryota > Metazoa > Chordata > Aves > Piciformes > Picidae > Melanerpes > Melanerpes formicivorus. The sequence continues at coordinate 4,243,736 of NW_027142358.1, read as the reverse complement.
TCCAACACCACCTAATCAACTAACCCATGCAACCAAGCACCCCATCAAGTCTCCTCCTAAACACCTGCAATGATGGTGTCTCCACCACCTCCCCAGGCAGCACATTCCAAAGGGCAATCACTCTCTGTGTAGAATTTCTTCCTATCATCCAGTCTGAACCTCCCCTGGTGCAGCTTGAGACTGTGTCCTCTTGTTCTGGTGATGCTTGCCTGGGAGAAGAGACCAACCCCCACCTGTCTACAATCTCCCTTCAGGTAGTTGTAGAGCGTAATAAGGTCTCCCTGAGCCTCCTCTTCTCCAGGCTAAACAACCTCAGCTCCCTCAGCCTCTCTTCAGAGGGCTTGTGCTTCAAGCCCCTCACCAACTTTGTTGCCCTTCTCTGGACACCTTCCAGCAAGTCAACATCCTTCCTAAACTGAGGGGCCCAGAACTGGACACAGTACTCGAGGTGTGGGCCTAACCAGTGCTAAGTACAGGGGCAGAATTAACTGCTTTATGTCTGTCTTTGTGTCCAGCCTTTAGGTTGTGCCTTTATTTGTATTGTGGTAATGCACGTGGTCCTTGTTACGGGTCAGCACCTCGTTGTGGAAGGCATTTTAGAAGCACATATGCAAGAGGACTGTCAACTCACAAAGAACTTAAAGAGGAGATTGTTATGTTCAATAGCATCCTTTGTTTTTTTCCAAGTAAATTTCTCTGACTAGGTTGCCTGCAGTGATTCAGTTGAAAAAAATAAAGAATTTCCAATTTTAAGCAATACAAATAACTACCAAGACACCCAGAACAGACCTTTTCTTCAAATAGTATCACAGTATAGCCAAGGTTGGAAGAGACCTCGAGGATCATCGAGTCCAACCTGTCACCACAGACCCATGACTAGACTATGGCACCAAGTGCCACGTCCAGTCCCCTCTTGAACACCTCCAGGAATGGTGACTCCACCACCTCCCTGGGCAGCACATTCCAATGGCTAACGACTCGCTCGGTGAAGAACTTTCTCCTCACCTCAAGCCTAAACTTCCCCTGGTGCAGCTTGAGACTGTGTCCCCTTGTTCTGGTGCTGGTTGCCTGGGAGAAGAGACCAACCCCTTCCTGGCTACAAGCACCCTTCAGGTAGTTGTAGAGGGCAATGAGGTCACCCCTGAGCCTCCTCTTATCCCCCTCTAGTAAAACCAGACTAGACAGTTTCACTTCTGTAATTGATTTCTACTCACTTGCTTTCATGTTCTAACACCAGGATTAAATGTTGGAAACACAGCTGGTTAAGGAAACTCCTGAGAGATGTATTTCTTACTTTCCAATGGAATTTTTCTGTGTCTGTAAGCACTTGGTAATGCTCTGTTTTAAACACTTATTTTGTTTTACTAATGCACTTAAAAAAAAACAACAGCCGTTGCCTTTTGAGTCCAAATGGTCTCAATCTCTTGTACATTATAACTCAGTTCCTAAATGCTCTGTGCATGCAAGTATGTATATTATCAGCTTGTAAATAACAGAGAAATTTTTGTTGCTGCAAAGAGGGAAGTAAAATGAGGCCATTCTCTTTTATAAAGCAGTATCATGCAGAGCATTTCAGAGTCTTGAAAAAAATGCTCCATTGTTCCTAGGCATAAGGCTCACATGTCTGATGGGAAGCTAGTGTGCTTTTTCATGTCATTGAAAATCCAAAGCTTGTGTAACCTGCTGGCTTCTCCAGTGAGGAAGAGTCTTGCAGCGGTTCTTCATGTTGCTCATCTTGTATGGAACTATGCTAAGAGTTCTTGGTTTTCTTTACATTCTCCTATAAAAGGTTGCCCTCCAGACTTCAGCTTGAAAGATGGGATGTTGCTACTGCTCTCTCAAAGAGCCAGCATTGAGTGTGACGGAATTCAAGTTTCACCCTGGTGCTAGAGATTTGTGATGGCTTTCACTACCACTAAACAAAAAATACTGGTTCTGTGTAATTATAAAAGGCTTTCCAACTGTAAGACCTCGATGCTTTAAAATGAAGGACCACTTGATTTGTAAGCAGTTACCCTATTTAATTACTTTTCTAGGAATCTTTAGCTTCCAGCCTTATAAAACAAAGTGTGTTTTCCTTCTGCTGTCATTGAAAGAAATAGAAAGTAGGTCCAGGAGTCTTAAGTGCTCTGATATTTGAGACCTTTCTTCCAACACCCAATATGTCTGTGACCGGTTGATTTTTGTGCCAGTGATGTTTCACTGTTGTTAGAGGCAGCAGTTCCCCCTCTTGCTTGCGTTCACTGTCCCGCTGTATGAGCCAACAGCTGTCATCTTCTGCCAGCCATTACTCAGACCACAATTCTTAGTCTTGCATGAAGTCTCCAGTCCTTCTGTCACTCCACTGTCCATTTTCTGTGCTATGTTTGAATGCTGAGCATGCTTGTTTAGTTTGACCTTACCATTCTGGGTGAGAATTTCCCTTTGTGCTGGAGATAGCTCTGCTCTGCATGTGTGTCCTAGTGCAACTGTATCCGACTTAGCCAAATAGTCTTGTGACCACCTAGACACCTCCATGTCTACTCTGTTCTCTCCATTCTCTGCCAGAGGTTGACCTTGAGATCCTATTAGAAATATCCTCTGTAACTACTAAATTTCATAGTTACCATTTTTTTGGTTACTTGCTTCTTCCAATGCCTCTAGCTTGCTAGAAACTCCTTGCTTTCTAAGTTGTTGCTGAAGACTCTGCATGATTGGTCTTGAGGTGGATTATTAAAAGTCATGGAGAGGTAACCTCCATCCAAGCTGACCTTTTACTTTCGGTTTTGTTATGCCCATAGCAAATTGTAGACAATTCCTCAGGTATCTTGACATCATCCATTGGTGAACTGTCTCCTAGTTATTTTGTGCATGCTACTGCATCAGACATCTTTTTGGGATCTAGGTTAACTGGACTGAATAAACTAGATCTTGTCTGTCATACCTTTTACTTTCATGCCTTTTGATAGTGTTTCCTGCTAATTCTGTTCACCTGCATAGTGTTTAGGTGACTGTGAGGTTGTCAGAATCTCCCCTTGTTATTTCTCCTATCTTAAATTTTTAATTGACAGTCTCCAATCCTGTGACAGTGTACCTTGGTTGATAGATGATAAATAGAAGCTATACTACTAGTCATGTAAATTAAAAATAAGTTCCTGGAAATGCTCATCTAGAACATCTACTGCCCACTATGTAAGCATGTGGTATTGATACATGTTGGAAATGGATTTCTTTTAGGGAAACCTGAAACTAACTAAAACATTTAGAATAGAACAGAATTAAGCAGGTTGGAAAAGACCTTCGAGATTGAGTCTAACCTATCATCCATCATCATCTAATCAACTAAACTATGGCACCAAGCACCCCATCCAGTGTCTTCTTAAACACCTCCAGTGATGGTGACTCCACCACCTCCCTGGGCAGCACGTTCCAATGGCCAATAACTCTTTCTGTGAAGAATTTCTTCCTAATGCCCAGCCTAAAGCTCCCCTGGCACAGCTTGATACTGTGTCCTCTTGTTCTGGTGCTGATTGCTTGGGAGAAAAGACCAGCCCCCACCTGCCTACAACCTCCCTTCAGGTAGCTGTAGAGAGCAATAAGGTCTCCCCTGAGCCTTCTCTTCTCCAGGCTAAGCAGCTCCAGCTCCCTCAGCCTCTCCTCTTAGGGCTTGTGCTCCAGACCTCTCACAAGCTTTGTTGCCCTTCTCTGGACATGTTCCAGCAACTCAACATCTTTCCTAAACTGAGGCTTTCATAAAAGCCTGAGTGAAATTAAAATATGTTAGAAAAATGTTAGCAGAACATGCAGCTGATCAGATTTTAAGTGGTCCTGGAAACTGCATTGAAACAGCTGACCTGTTGTGGTGTATGTTGTCTTGATGAAAACCTAGAATAGAAGAGGTGAACCTACCAGCACTGAGCTGCTTGGATGTAATATGAAGTTTGATTCTGTTTTGGGGTTTAAACTTTCTTCAGTAGTTAAGCAACACAAATGCAAATGAAATTTGTACACTTGGGGAAAAGTTGATTTATGTTTAAAATTAATGGCTTAGTGAGAAAGAGAAGGGTTATTATCTGTAGCTAGTGAACAGATGCTTATGGTTCTGGTCTTCTTCCCCCCCCAGAGCAATTACTCTCATTCCCCGGTATCCAGTTGCTTTATTATAGGTACGATGACAATAAGGTATCATATCTTTTCACTATTTAGAAGCCTTCTTAATTTTAAATATTCAACTGAACTCAGTAAGCCAGAAAGTTTAGAAAAGATTATTGGTACTTGGGAAGAAGTGAAGTCTTTTACTTGCTCTGCAAATTCAGGCTCTAGGTAGCCTGCACGTCTTTGCTCCTGGCCATTTAATGGTCTTCTGATAACACTTTTCCAGCTACATATATATTGCTTCTACATTTTTAATGGGACTGAGATTATTTTATTAGACTGCAAAGTAGGCTGATATCCATTGTATTTTCAAATACAAATTGTTTGAATAAGATCTAAAAAGACTTAAAAGTCCATTTAACTGAAAACATCATTTGAGGTTTTTTTTTCCTAATGTTTGGTTGGTTTCGACACCCCCCACCCCCCTATTTTTTTTCTGTTTTTGTTTTTTCACATTTTGCCAGTAACTGTTCTAGAGTAGCTGAATTAGGTGAAATTTTCAGGGAAGGGCTGTGCTGATGTGTAACAGCTTCATGATGCTGAAAGGGACAGCTTCTCAGCTGCTCGCTCCTGCTTCTTCAAGCTGTTCCTTGGTGAGCTGGTTTGTGTCACTAAACTAACAAAAAAAAACATGGACAGGTTTGCTACTTTTGTTATCTGTTACTTAGTTGAAATCAGTGAAGTTTTGGGTAAGACTGAAACTGGTGTAGGAGGAGTGGGAGAGTGTGAACTAGAAGAGGGGAGAGCAGGACTGCCGCTTTTGCCCGCGCTGAAGCTGTTATATCAGCTTGGCCCTCTGCAGCTCACTTGTGAAATCTCACAGGTAGGATCACTCGTGTTATATAAAAGCATGTGAAGTGCACTGCAAGTGGTTTGAAGGAAGATGGATTACTGTCTGTAGAGAGCTATTGAAAGTGCATCAGATTATATTTTTAGACTCTTTTTTTTTCTTCCTTCCCCCCTACTTTTCCATGTCATCTTTCACAAAACCCTGAGTAGCTTACTGGAGTCCTGGTAGCACCAGGTCAGACCTACCTTCCAAAGCAATTTCCCCACATGTTTTTCTCTGTGTAGTGGTGAGTATTCACTGATACAAATTTCTTGATGCCAGAGCAGCTGTATGCTGCTCTTTGTGAACATGGTCTTTCTTATAAATTGTATCCTACCTAACAGTGTGATAAATTTTAGGGGTGCATCTTGCCAGTGCCCTGCTTTTGACTGTAGTCCTAAGCAAATACCAGCATACAGAGTAAGTGTATACATGACTTAACCTGACTCCTTTCCCAGATCCAGCAGTTTTCATATCAGGGATTTCCTGAGTCTGGTGCAGCTTGTTTCTTCAGTCATTCTCAGCAGATGCAAGGACATGACCATTTCTTTTTCCTTTCAACTCTTATAAATGCTTTGCATCCTTAGTAAGGTCCAGAAGTTTGCTTTGAATGTTGTTCTTGATTGAAAGATCACTGTTACGTCGATGTTGCATGTCTAGACAAACCAAGTACAAAAGCAGAACTTACCTGTTCACTTGACTGTTGACTGGTGGTGGCATCTACGAAGTAAAATTGGAAGTGGCAAAATTTCCATGTGGAAGCTTTACTAAAATGCATTGTGGAGGTGTAATTTGAAATGAGTTCACAAGGTGGAGTTCAGTTTCATCACTGTACCTGATAAATTGTCCATTTCACTGAGATAAAGTGAAAGATCAGAATGGAAGAATATGAGCACTTTGGTGAGTCTGTCAGCACAAGAAGGATAAAAACCAGAGGAAACTGTCTTGGGATGAGGTCAAGCAAATGCTCCAGTTGGCAGGCTGTTACCTAAGCAAGCATTTTGCATTTCTTGTATCAACAGTTTTATTGCATTCCTCTGTGTTCTGTGAAGGAATTGTTTTGCACTACCAAGTTGACAATATTTTCTTTGTACAGACAAGGTTGCATCTTGTATCAGTTTTGGGTATTTATGTCTTCACAGTGCACACAGCTGACATAGAAATAACACTGTTAGTGTGATTGAAATTACATTTATATAGTTTCTGCAAGTTTCTCAAGCCTCCAAATATTGTCTTTTCTGTCTGTGAATGCAACTCTTATTCTGAGGAGAATCTGGTCAGGGCTGTTCTGCAAGGGAAATATTTTTAGATTGTAATTCAGGGAATCTGCCTACACCAGACTTGGAATGTCTCTGAGACTCTCTTCTGTTCTTCCCTTCCCCCAACTAGCCAATATTTAGATCATTTGTGGTTTCTGCACTGTTTTGAAACTTTTTCATAACACTTGCACCTGTTTGGTTTTCAGTAGCACAGACAGCAAAACAGATGTGTGCAGCTGCGTCAGTTCGTGTCTGCTCACTCTGTGCTGAATAGGGTACCTCCTTATTAAATTACTTTGTAGTTGCAAAGCTTTTCAGTGATGCTTTGAATTTCATTCCCCCTCTCCCCTTTTTGTTTTAGCAGACCTGACAATATTGAGAAGTATTTCTTTACATGGTTTGTCTCTAAGAACTCCTGTTTCAGCTGTTTGAAGGAAACCAAACTGTGTTCCTGGGCTGAGTTGGAATCCTAATGTCTACAAACACAGCAGCTGAGAATATCTTTATATTTTTGTATTCTAATGTAATAAAAACATGAAGTTGTGAACAGAAGTGGAGTAAATATAGGCATTGGTATGTGCTTGCTGCTCTCTAGAAGTCAAAGAAAATGCCTGTTTATTTGATCCAGTTTGATTGCTTTTGTGAGATGCAGGAAGGTGAAGAATTTGATTCTGGCTGGCTTCAGCTTTGGCATCTGGGTTCTGATTCTTGTGAGGACTTTTGTGGGGACATTGTTTGGTCTCCTCAGCTAGTCAGAGTCCTCTTGATTACATTTTCTTCTGACTGGCTATAGGATAATGATAAGTACTGCTGCCTTTTTGATCTCCTTGACAAGCTTATTGGGATGATGCCCCAAGTGTAATTCCACTAAATACTGACAGCTTGTTGAAAGTTCACTCCCTTTTTCTTCCCTCTTTTTTATTTCCCCCTCCTCTCCCTTTAATATCAATGCTGCAATTGTTTTAACTGTTTGAATACTTCTAGAAGTGCTGAACAGAGGAAAATAGTCACTTCCCTCAGGCTGTCCTTGCTAACACAGCCTGGTAGGTGCTTAGCCTTTGTAATTTACGAGTGAGCACACTTGTTCCACACTCAAAATGGGCAGGATCCAAGATATGACCCCAGATTTAGCTCCACCAGGCCCCTATGGTCCTCCTCTGCCAGATAATTTTCTCACCAGTTGGTGCAAGGCTGTGCTATTGGATTATTCTGTGATAGGTGCAAGACTTTAACTTTATCTGGTGCTTCTTGAGATTCCTGTTGGTTTACTTTGCTGCCAGGCTCATATCCTGCCTTGCACCCTTTCTACCACTGTTTCTTCTACACGTTTCATGTATTTAAAATGCGCTTTGAATGTGTATTTAATTTTTTTTCCTGCTTTCAGTCATAAACAACAAATGTTTGCTGCCTTGTCTTGTTGAAGCTTGTTTTAGACCAGATGTTGAGTCTCTATTCAGCTGAGCTTCTCTGGTTTTGAGTGGTTCCCATCACTAGATCCTGTTGTGCATTCTGCAAATTCTAAATATTTTACTGTGCTCATTTCTTACTTATGTGAATATTTTAACTTTGGTTCCTAAGTCACTCATGCCCATATTAATACTGCATCCTTTCCACTTGGCAACTCTTCTGTGTAAGGTACAGTTGTGAGGTGACAATTTAAAGTAGCTCTGACTACTTTGCTGTTCTTTGGGGCAGTTGGTAATGCACAGCAACAGGTTCAGGCTGTCTGTTGCAGTGATGTAGTCAAATCTCATAGCAAGGGAAAAGGGGAGACCTTATTGCTGCCTACAACTACCTGAGGGGAGGTTGTAGCCAGGTGGGGGTTGGTCTCTTCTCCCAGGCAACCTGTGGCAGAACAAGAGGACACAGTCTTAAGCTGCACCAGGGGAGGTTTAGGCTGGATGTTAGGAAGAAGTTCTTCCCAGAAAGAGTGATTGGCCATTGGAATGTGCTGCCTAGGGAGGTGGTGGAGTCACCATCACTGGAGGTGTGTAGGAAGAGACTGGATGGGGTGCTTGGTGCCATGGTTTAGTTGATTAGATGGTGTTGGGTGATAGGTTGGACTCGATGATCTCAAAAGTCTTTTCCAACCTGGTTAATTCTATTCTATTCTAAATATTTTAGTTAGTTTCAAGTTTCTGTAGAAGAAATCCATTTCCAACATATATCAATACCACATGCTTACATAGTGGGCAGTAGATCTTCTAGATGAACATTTCCAGGAACTTATTTTGACTAGTGGTATAGTTTCTGTTTGTCATCTATCAAACAAGGTGCACTGTCACAGGATTGGAGACTATCAATTAAAAATTTAAAGTAGGAGGGAGGTGGTGGAGTCACCATCTCTGGGGGTGTTTAGGAAGAGACTGAATGGGGCACTTGGTGCCTTGGTTTAGTTGATTAGACAGTGTTGGGTGATAGATTGGACTCGATGATCTCAAAGGTGTGTTCCAACCTGGTTAATTCTATTCTAAATGGTACATTTTAATTTTTTTTTTTTCTCTAAAGTCAGGACACTTATCCCAAAGGGTTTCACAGATAATGTTGTTGGTGGGGTGTTTTTTGTTGGTTTTCTTTGTGTGTGTGGGTTTTTTTCTCCCCACTATGAACCTACTGAGAGTCGAACAACTGCCATTTGTAACTTGTTCCCAGCATTGCTGATTCTGGATAATTACTCTTCACAAACTGGTTTGTCGCCAGTGTTGACACACCAGCCTGAAGTCCCACTAATATTTGCATTGTCCTCTTCCTTTTACTTTCCTTAAGAGTCTTGATCCTCCTGCTGTGTTATCTGGCCTGGGATTTATCATGTCATGAAGGATTTCATAATTTTCAATCTACTTAAGCCTGAGCAGGCACAGAGTTAATCCAGTGGAAAACAGACTATGTTGCAAACTGTGCTTGCTGTCCAAGAATGTTGCCCACCAAATTAGTGGTAGGAGACACTGAAGCATCTTTGCTACTGACCTGCAGTCTCTCCCTACATGGCTTAATTTGTGTGTGCTTTCATATCTTTTTTTAAATGAAGCTGTATTTGTTTTTTAGATAGCCAAGAAAAATTGTCAGAGTTATGTAAGTCAGGGCATGTAACTTAGTCCTCTTGTTGTAACAGGCTTTCAAGGTTGGCCATGTAATGGAACTGTAACTCTGCCTCATGCAGAACATATTAGTTATTTCATAATGCTGGGGTTTTTCAGCAGGTATATTTAGCTCTGTCATGTGTAACACTTAGTCTTCATGCATATGAAAACAACAGTGAGGTGCTTGTTTGCCTTTCCTTTTTTTAAGGATTGTTCAGGTATATACTTAGCTGCATTTTCAACAATGTTTTTAACTGGACTGTGGTTGGGAGTCTTCACAAACAACTATAAGTGCAAAATGCATGTGAAAATGAAATGTGAATTTACCTGGTAGACCCTTTTCTGACATCTCTTGAAATTGCCATCCTTAAGTCACTGCCCTTCACGACAAGGCTTTAATTTTCTCTCAATTCCTTCTCTAAACTTTGTTGAGCAGACCTCAATGTATCTTAACATCAAAGATTTAATAAGATGTTTACTGGTGTCACTTAAAAAAATTGTCTGCATCTTTAATGTAACAACATGAAGTATGGCTGTCTAAATTAAACCCCAGTGGTAGCTTGCCCTTTGTTGACTAAATATATGTAGGCATTCTTTTTTTCCCCTCCCCAGAATTAGCTAGTAAGATGTTTGTTTCAAACACATAGCTTTCTGTTGTCAAAGTTTTCAGCAGGTGCAAAAATGAAGCGCAGAAAATGTTGCTGAAAAAACCCAAGCCTTTCTTCAACTTCAGCAGATGTAGAGTGGGAAGAGTCAAGTAAATGAGAAATTGGTGTGATGAAATGGAATTGATGCCACATTTCAAATTTGACATCATTGGTTTGGGTCTGAAGTGAAAACAAATGAAAACAGCAGTCATGAAGTGAAAGCTACTGCCCCCAAGCCTACAAAGGTTTCTGAATTATCTTAGTAAAGATTTGTGGGGTTCTTTGTTTGTTTAAAGGGAGGGATTTTGAAGTCTTGACAAGCTTTCCTCCTCCCTTCTATTGCCTTCTGCACTTTACTCACTTGTTTTCATGAATAACAAAAAGACACTCCTACCACAGAACGCTAAGGCTTGCTCAATTTTTTCTTATATTTGCTTTCTTCTGCATATTAATGACATTGAAATGTGGTTTTATGCACCAGTGAGTACAATAGGTTTGACTGTTGACACTGGTTGCCAGGAATACACTTGATTGCTGCTTTGGGAGAGGGGATGCACACACAGAGTGATGGAGGAGCACCACCTTTACATTTCCACCTGCCTAGCTGCTAGAAAAACATCCCAGCTTGGATTAATAAATGCAGGAAAGATCAGTTATGTTAACAACCTAAGAAAAATCAAATAATGAAGCTGCTGGTGTTGAGTGAGTGAGTGAATTTGCAGTTATGTTAACAACCTAAGAAAAATCAAATAATGAAGTTGCTGGTGTTGAGTGAGTGAATTTGTTTGTTTGTTTTTTACTGGCTTTTCACAACTGGTTTGTGAGAGGTAGAAAGTATTGTGGCTGCATGACACCTGCAACTCGGTGCAGAGTCTGAATTCCGAAGTATTTTACAACTTCTTAAATCACTGTTTGTGATTATCTGCTGATCCAGTGGGTAGACACTTTACACGTCAGAGCTTGCCCAAGCTGATCCTGCAGGCCTGTGGGAAAATACTTAAAAGATTGCGTCAGAGATCCAACATTGCAACTTAAAAATAGACATTTGCTCTTCAGAAGGAATTTGCTACTCTTCCAGATTCGTTACTCACTGAGTCATGCTCTTACACACAGTTACGGTGACCTCATTGTTAACTGGATACACTTGAAGCTGTTCAAATAATTTGCATTAATTTTAGGTCTGTCAGATGCAAAAAAAAAAACCCCACCCCATGAATACATATATCTGTATTTCTGCATGTACCTTTCTTTTAAACCCAACAAGCTATTGCTGAGAACACATCATGTTTGTCATTAAAGTAGGCGGAATTACTGTACATAGAGAGTTGTGCCCAGCCTCTTAAATTAATGTGTAAAAGCTAGGTATGAAGCTCTAAACTCTAAGCAAATCCAATCTCTTTTTTTCTTTGTTTTTAAGGCTTAACAGGTAAGCCTTTTATTTCAAATGTTTATTTCCTCTAGCTCTGCTTGCATTTCTGAAATGTAATCATCTGTGTAAATAGGTTTACCGTTTGCATATCGTGTGTTGCCTTTTTGGTGGTCACTAAAAACGATTCAAAGCAGCACTCAGGTGTCTGTCATCCAGATAATTTTCATATCTCTTAATTGTTAATTTACTGCCTGAAAGTAATCCGTGGTATAAAGCCAGACCCGTGGTGTTTTAAACTTCTTGTCAGGTAAAGGCTTTGCACTCCTGTTTCACAGGTTGAACTGTCAGGAGAAAAATCAATAAATAAGATTTCTTTGGAGAATCTATGAAAGCTTCACCTGAATTTAAAAAACAAACCATTGATCATGTTTTACATCTGACTGATGGTATGATGATCCTGTAATGCTTCATTTTCTGTGGATAACTGTATGCTAGCAGTAGCTTTTTTCCAGATTATCCCTGAATCCATCTGATTTTATTAATGCCTGTGTGGAAGGTATTGTCTGGGGCTGTGCAATAAAGAATTGATGTTTTGGTTTTCTTGTGTGCCTATAGGTGAGTTGTGTAACCTCATAACGCTGGATGTAGCGCACAATCAGCTTGAACATCTTCCAGAAGAGATAGGAAGCTGCATGCAGATCACCAACCTTGACTTGCAGCACAATGAGCTCTTGGACCTGCCAGAAACCATAGGTATGTGAAAAGGCTGGAGAAGCAAAAATAAATGATGATTTCAAAGGGTTCCATAAAAGGAACAAAATTTAGAGTGAATATTTGGTTGGTGACTGTAGAATGACTGGTTTTCTGTTCAAGGCAGCTTCATCCTTGAGAGTAAAAGCAAGTTATGTGTATTACTTTAGATGTAGTTTCTAGGTCTCTGAATGACATTATTAATTCTAGCTGTGCTGCAGGGTGCAGCAGCAGCATCTGAGAATGGGAGTTACAAGGAAAAAGATCATCAATTCTAACTCTGACTTAACATGTCCTGTAGTTAGGAGTTAAAGTCTACAGATTGTCTGCCCATTCTGTGATGAAGGTGAGCATATAAAGGAACAAAAGGCTAAAAGGCTCATGTTTGAGGTGTAAGACTTAGGCAGATAATTTTAATGAATATCTTTGGCTAAATGAAAATAGAATCCCAAAGGTACCTATTTTAGATGAATGATATGTATTTTATGTTCTTTGGGAGAATGACTTGGTGCCATGGTCTAGTCATGGGGTCTGTGTTGATAGGTTGGACTCGATGATCCTCGAGGTCCTTTCCATTTCCAACCTAAGTGATACTGTGATACTGTGACTGAAAAAGCCTAAATTTTTATGCTCCAATGCCACTTAAATTGGGAATAAAGGACTGAAATAAAGACAGTCTTGCTCGATTTCAACCTCTCATCCTATAGGATGAAATAACAAAACATGACTTTTCCTAATTAATTAAATCAGTTTTAAACAGATGGCAGAGGGGGATGTATGTTGTGTTTTAAAAAGACAAAAAAGAAGGCCATCATGATTCTAAGCTCTTATTTGTCACCAGAAACTACTCAGAAGAACAAATGTTATCACTTAAACAGTATTTATATTGAGCATGCCATTAATGTACTTTAACATGTAGTAAAGTGAATGAGCACAAACCATAGGAACCATTTAACAACACTTCAGCTTTTCTTCTAGCAGTAAATTGATTGTGGAGCTACTGTGGCTTTCTGTTGAGGAAGTTTGACCTGAACAGAGTTTACATTGATGAAATATCCACTGGAGCTAAACTTCCTTCCTGAATTGATGATATTTTTAGACTTGGGACCCCGTTCCATTTGGAATTTGCAGCTAACTTACACAATTCATAAGCACAACCTTGTAGCTGTTTTGTAAATTTTGTTGAAGGTTGTTTTAAATTAAACTTGTGTAATGTACATGTCATATGTAGGAAGCAAGTTCTCTGGATAAACTGCTGATTAGGGGAAAAATTCTCTAAGCAAGGGTGAGGTTTCCATTATCAGGGCTATATAGACCTCTACTGATTCTTATGCAGAATAGTGGCACCAATTGCTAGTGACTGGCAGTCACTGAGTTTCTCAGAGGTCCACAAAAGTCTTATGATATTCTGCAAGACTGGGCTTACAGGGAAAAGTCATTGGGTAGGAGAAGCACAAAGTTACTTAAACAGCTGTGTCATTTCTGATGGATAGGAAATTGCTGACTATGCAGTCAAGATAGTTTGGTACTCATCTGTTTCTGCAGAAAGTTATTGTAAGATTACGTGGTTTGCATTGAGTCAGGTTTGTACCTGGTTGGACTGGATTTCTGTTTTGTTTATCTATTGCATTGTTTCTACAGTTTCTAGAAATGGATATAGCTATCTTCTTGCATGCTTATCTGAGCTGGACATCAGTGCTGTGTAGCTCAACAAACCACCAAGGACAGATGAATTAACAGAGAGAATTGTGCTGTCACGTCTTTAACCTTACCCTGGTTCAGTTTTTGCTCCACTAGAAAACACGTGTTGTTTGTATTGACCAGTCTGCAGTAGCTGAGCCCTTCTGTTTAGAGCAAAAACTTAAAATCAGAAATCAGTATTTGTGCCATGTGTAGTTCGCAGGCAGCCAGAATTGAATACTTAAGGGAAAAACTTTAATCTCAATCTTAAATGATAATGATCAACCTATATTTAATGCATGTTACAGGAGAGGCAGCTGTGCCAGTTTAGCAACCTTGACTTTATTTCTTAGTCATCAGAGTTTTGGTTCAACATAAAAGCAAGTTGTGGCTTGATTTTTAGATTACAGCTTGCTTTGTGGTTAGGATTGTTCAGCAAGAGACTTTGAGTACTCGGAAAAGCCCAGCGGGTAAATGGCGCGTGGCGGCCTGGCATGCGTCGCTCAGCATGGCTGCTGGACAGCCCTTCCAGCCTCCCTGTCTCACTCCCAGTTTTGTCTCTTTCCCTGCTCACAGATACCTTATCTCCTGTTTGGTACAACTGACTTTCCTTGTAACATCTTCACGCTGCTAGGTTTCACTGCACTCGGTGTGAAAGTGCTCTTAAACGTTTCCCGGTTCAGCCAAACTGGTGGGGGTCGCAGACCTGGTACAAAAAAGGCCAAGCACGTTTGCTCACTATAAATATTTAATGTACTGGGAGCCTCCTGTTATGAAACAGACTTTCCATTACTGCCAGGTCTGTACCCTCCTCCCCCATCAACACCATTTTGATGGAGGCCTGTTGTTTTGCTTGGGAGGGGTGTTTTTGTCAAGCTGAATTGAAAACCAACAGCCCCCTTCCATTTCTGTTTCTCCCACCCCTCAAAAAGACCCATTCCCTCTGCTCCTCTTCTCCCTACCCACCCCAGTACAGCAACAAAACAAACCCAAAGCAGAACAAACCAAGCCACCCTGCCCCCACAAGCAAACAAAACCGTAAAAAAGGGCAACAAAAAACCCCTCCACCCCAAACCAAGCAACCAAAATAAAACAACCCCAGCCAACCAAGCCATGCAAAATGCTGCTTAAATTCACTGCTGGGCTATCTAACCAAGTTTTAGCTTCACCACAGAAAGACTTCCAAGTCTGGTAACTTAAAAATAAAAAGGAAAAAAAATAGAAAAAGAAAGAAAGAAAAAAAGAGAGAAGAAAAGCAAAGCTTTTTTTCCATAGCTGGATCTTGCTGAAATGGGACAGAGCTGTGAGGGGAGAAGGGATGTTGGAGGGTGACATGCAGGGGAGTGACAGGGGAGGGATTATGCATCAGCAATGATACCAAGCAGAGCCAATATACCCACTCTGTAAAAAGGCAAAGTTCTTCTTTCAACCAGCACTTTATAAGCACACTTTCATGCAGTAACAAATGTTGGTTCTAGATACTGGTTGTCAGGAAGTGATCTAATGCCTTGCTTTAGAGATATTGGCTTAATACATTCATATCTGTATTTCTGTTGATTGAATACTGTGGAGTACTTTGTATGTTAGATCACTTCCTGTAAGAAAAATGAGCTTTGTAGAACAGCTTAGCACATTCCAACAGTCTTGAGTCTAGAATCAAAATTGTGGTGAGGTCTTAGTTGCTTACTGGTTTAATTCACAGAATCACAGAATCACCAAGGTTGGAAGAGACCTCAGAGATCATCAAATCCAACCTGTCACCACACACCTCATGACTAAACCATGGCACCAAGTACCACATCCAATCCCCACTTGAACACCTCCAGGGATGGGGACCCCACCACCTCCCTGGGCAGCCCATTCCAATGGCGAACGATTCTCTCTGTGAATAACTTTCCCCTCACCTCCTGCCTAAACTTCCCCTGACACAGCTTCAGACTGTGTCCTCTTGTTCTTTATTGCAGGGCTTTCCCCCCCCACCTCCATAATTTTTAAAAAATTATTATCTACTTTTATTTCCACAATGTCTTATCTCTGTAGACTTAGCTGGCACACTAAGATATCCAAAAGATACATATATAAAAGGTGAAGAACATACTGTTTGTATTGAAATTAATAACTGGGCTTTGGGGATGGAGAGAAAGCAAATTTAGGGTGGAGCAGAGTGTTTCTTTTGGACTTCAAGCCAGTTGAGAAAATGCTGCTCTGCAAATACCACATTGTGGTGTTTGAACTTTTAATTTTAGCATTCTGTACAAATCTGTTCACAATTTATTATTTAAAAGCACAGAAACAGTCACTTGAGAAAGAAATGCAGCAGAAACAGAGTTGTAGCCTTGTAAATATCAGATTCTTCATCTGCTTTGTAATTGTCTGCTTTTGGATGTACACTACGTGTGCAGTTTGGTTATAGGCAAAATGTGACATATTCATGGACATTTAAGGCAACAGACATTTTAATAAGAAAAAGAATAGTCAGTTGTAAATGTTCCAAAGTGATGCTTTAAAAGCACAAAAAATTCTGTCACTGGACACACTTTGCAGTGCCTGATGCGGCACTGTTCATAAGAGATCATTAGGAAGATGAGAGGCACATGCAAGGCCCCATGCTACACTCCTGCCCTTCACTGTGACTGATTAGCTTGGAAGCTGACATCACAGCTCTCAGGAAAGCAAGTATTGTATGGAGTAGCTTTGCTGTTTTTGCTGGTTGAAATTGTGCTACAAACTAGGCTGCTAACCTGTTCAGATCCAGTGTTACCTCTGAGAGCACTGTTGTGCTTTAAAAACCTACAGCTGATAAAATGCGAAGCGTCTTGGCCAGAACCGACCGTATGTAACTGGTACAGCCCAGGCTAGGCAAATTGTGGTTGAGAGCTTTCAGTCCCTAGAAGTCCCAGTGAAGATACTTCTGTAGAATGGTTTAGAAGCTTTAGCAAAAGCTGGAGAAGTCTTATTCTGAGCCATATGACACGTGTGTTGGTCCTGAGAGAGCCAGCAGAGTGCTTGCAGCTCCCTCAGTGCGCAGCTGTGATGTTCGTTATGTGACTGATGGCTTTGATGTTGCCAATTACTTGCCATTCTAATGGAGCAAAGTGCACAGGCTCCTGCTCCAGCTTTAATGGCAGTATTTATATTCTTAAAATTTAAGCACATGACCTGGTGCTTTTGTCTGTGAACATTTAGTACTTTGCAGGATCAAGCCTGTTTCGACAGGCTGACTTTGGGAGATCTGATCAGTGTCCAGTGCTTTGTCTAAGATTTTGTTCTTGGACGGTGCTGTTAATGAAACATTTTTAACTAGCTTCTGCTAGCATCAGGCAATTGTAATAAGCTCAGCCTTTTCTTTATCTGGTAGGAAGAAGTAGCTCCCACTCTTTTGTTCTCATCCCTTTGTTGGTTCTCCTGGTGTTCTCATGAAGGGAATGAAGCTTCTGTTTCTTTTTGGCTTTAATTCTAGACTTAGTAAATATCAAGCAGTAAAATTGGCTAGAAAATAGTGAGTGGCAGGAGAGGGTAAGTGGGAAGTGACTGCTCACTGCCTCCTCCAAGAGCAGAACGAGAGGGTTGAGGTAAAATCGAGGTGTCAACCTCACACCAGTAAAAAGCAGACTGTACTGCTTGCGATGGGTGGAGAGCGCTTGGGTGTCAGTGTTCGCACAGGTTGCTGTGGATGCTAAAAGCTCACAGGGCAATGTGACAATTATGCAGAAGAAAAATGTATCAGATGCTTCTAAATTTGGGAGGTGGCTGAGCCACACGCTGTTGAATTTTCCCTTGGCTCTTGGGGAAGTTTCAGAATGTGCTTACACGTTTTCTTCGGTTCACCTCTTAGTAGCTGCTTTGGGGCATTTATTTTTTTCTGGAGAGAAGATACCAGGTGGAGCTCTGTTCAGCATGCAGTGATTCTCACGTTCCTTCGTGAGCTAACATTATAAATGTATTTCATATAGTAGGACAGACTTAAAGAATTAAACACATCTATCACTGGGGAAAGAGTAACGTTTCTTCTTTGTTGCCAGTTAGGTATAAACCGTGCTTGTAATGTGATTTACATTGCTGTGAAAGTAAAGATTATATTACCAAGTTTTAAGTGCTCGCTTGAAAGGGAAAATAAGGCTCCCAATCAAAATGATAAATGAAATCAGTTTTAGTTGCTTTGTGTTGCTGATTTTTAGTAAAATGCAACACTTGCATTGATAGCCCCAAATAAGTCCCAGGTGTTACTTTTGACTCTGGGTTTTGGGTCTTTTTTTGTGTAATTTTCATCCCTTTTTAAAGATTTTGATTGTTTTGGTTTACTAAATCTCAAATGCAAGCAGATACTCTTTTTTTTCTTCAAAGGCTAGGCTAGCTTCTGTTGGTTTATTACTTCTGAGTTAATTGATATGTATTTATGAAAATATTTTTAAATGGTATATTTTGCATGGATATTCTTCCTGGTAAGACTAGGATGGGGACAGTTTCATGGTAGTGAATGTACATAGCATCACACAGCAATTCGATTCAGAGACCTGTATGTATAGATACAACTGCAGCTCAGCATTTTCCCAGATGATTTGTATACTGCAGAAAGAAGGAGCCAATAATCTTATTGTCTTCATGTAAGAAGCAGGCACAAAGGCAGAGTGATTCAAAGGAACACATCGGAGTCGAGGCAAGCAGGTCTGTTAGTTACATGCATTTTGCTGAATGCATGTTAAATAAAGTTGAGTTTTCACAGCTTACACAGTTCTAGACACATGTTTGTAAGAGTTTGTGCTCTCTAGGCTTATACAGGCATTGTGTGTGGTGCATGTCAGATACTTGAGTCTCCGTCACTCAGGTTTTGCCAGCATCTTGCATGCTTCTTTCACATGTGCAGCTGAAAAATAAATACCTACTGACACAGTCACACTTTAGCTTTAATCTTGAAATAATGAGGGAAGGCCTGTCTTCAGTTGGTACTCCTAGACTGAAAATAGATTTCTCTTTATCTTGAAATGGCATTTAAACCAGTAAGAGTGGTAGAGATGAATTTTTAATTAGTGTTAAATAGCTTTCTAATAGGTAATCCCTTTATGAGCATTCCTGGACTTTGTGGAAGGAGTATAATGCACCTTGGTTTGAGCAGGACGAAAAATGATAGACCCTGCTGACCTCTGTAATTTGTGAGCTTGAGTCTGCCTCCTGCATTGGCTTTGGTATATCAGGAGGCACTGGTGGCAGAAAAGGAAAATTCAAATACTCTAAAAACATCTCTGAACTGTTAAACCATTAAAATGCCAAGTGTGTATGTTAAGTTGTGTGCTGTGTTCAACGATACCTTTGTATTTGGAAGAGTGAAATTACATTTCATGTTTTGGCTTTGACAGTTGGTTGCAATGATCAGGAAAGATTCTCTTTGCTCCTCCTCTGCAGTTTTCCTGAGTGGTTGCCCTCCCACTGCCATTATCTTTTTGTCCCCATTCCAAATTTTCCTAAGACATCAGCCTTTAGCCAGAGCGAATAAAACATTAGGGATGTTGTAGCCCTGCAGGTTGTGGAAAGGATTTGACCTTCCTTGGGTGATTGATGATGTGAGTTTACATCAATACAAATCTGTAGGCTTTGGTAGCAAGGAAGTGCCCCCAGGTCAGATGAGTGTCTTGTTCTACTTTCCTCTGCAACGTGCTTGCTGATACAACCTTCATGACGAAGGACCAGTTGTTATACGCTGGCACGGTACTGGATGTTGGCAGACATCATCTTTGCTAGTGGAGGACAACAGCTGAAGGTTAAAAAGATATATCTGAAGCCTTTCATTTTAATCTACAACTATCATGGGAAATGGTTTGCTTTCTGATAAGAGATTAGATTAAACATGTCAGCAGCTTCTTTCCCCTAAAGTCTCTTGAAACTCTTCAGCAGTTGTTAGGGAGTTTGACAAACATCTGGGAAATGTATGATGTGGTAAGTACAAAATGGGACACAAGCATCTTCTGACTTACAGCTGTTTTAGGCTAGGACCTGTTGACACACATCACCACAGTGTTTAATCTCTATCTGTAGCTGCCCATCTCCAGTTTGTCTAGTCTCCCTTATACAATTTTCAACTCCATTAAGGCCCTGAGGACCCACCTGCTTTGTAAGATGCTCACTGAATCTCATCTAGAGTGACTGTTCATGCCAAAAGTTGAACTAAAACAAATGTTCAGTAACTTTCTTAGGCTGCCCATGTGTCTCAGTCAGGCTTTAGTATCGTGTTTTCAGAAGTACCAATGGATAGGGCAGCTGAGTTTACAAGGCATTTTGTAATGGGCTCCCAAAGAAAACAAATTGGAAGGGGTTTTGCATGATGCTTTTTCCTGGTAGTAAGCTGCTTTTCAGTTGTGGTTATCAAACTGTCACGTTCATGAACGTCTAGTGTTGCATTTTGTGAGAGGGGTTGTTTTAGAGGAACCACTGAGGTATGTTTTCAGTGACAAAAGTACAGCCACAAATGATCCTAAGGACTGTGTGACTGAGTTGGTCATGCTCAATTGTTTTTTACCATGCCTGATTTCTCAGACCTCACCTGACAGCACTCAGCTGAGTCCTTAATATTGTGCCATCTCAGGAACCAGTTGCTGAACTGAGGAAGATGGAGATGAATTCAGGCACTGTAAAGCAGCTCTCAGTACGAATATCAGCTAGGTAATCCTGAACTCAGGAAGTTGTAGATGGAACTATTTTTGATTGTGTAATGTGCAAGGTGTGCTATTTAGCAACTTGTAGCAGTTTCTGTTACAAACTGAAAGTTGTCACTTGGTGGGCAGAGTTGGTGAGAAGTTCTGAGCCTGTTAGCCAGCTGTCCATTGGAGCATGGAGGCAAATATTATCATTGTATTGAGTGTTCCTCAACACGAAAAGAACCAATCCAACAAACCAAAAAAAGCTATGTTTTAACACACTGAGCAGGGGAAGCACTCTAGGGATTATCCTTTTTTGTGAAGAGACAAAGATCTGGCTTGTCCAACATGTGAAGATAAAAGCTGGTGTTTCTCACTGCGACATGTGGACTCTGATGAGGGTGAAAAGCTATCTGAGTCTTGTTGCCAGAAGAATAAATGGTGATAAATGGTCTATAAATAAATAATGTTTTGAAGTGAGAAGGTTGCCCATGCTGCCTGCATCAACTGGGTACAGGACAGCTCTTCCAAGAGCAGTGGGAAAGGTGCAGCTGATAAAACTGTAACTGAAATATTGCTGGGTTTGTTCTCGGGAATAGCTGTATTTAGTGCTGTGGTGTATGTAACAGCCATAGGGAATGTGAGACATGCAGGATGTGCCTTCTGCCTTTGCGTGCCTTTCCCATAGAAGAGAAGGATACCTAGTAGAGAAACAGTGATAAAACTCTAATGAGAAATGCTACTTATGATAAGAAATTACTGGGACCTGCTATTTATGCCTCCTTTCTGATAATGCTGTGAGATAGCCAATGTGTGTCATTCTGTCTTGGAAAATCATGGTACAGTTTGACTCTCTCTGATAGCTGCCTTGTTTCATCTTTCTGAAATGCCACATTGCTAGTAGGAAGAGAGCCATATACATACAACCTGTGCTCACAATCTGGGAACTGGCATAGAGACGTATTGCTAAGCAACAGTTGGCATCATACTGTCTGCTTAAGCTGTTCCCTGTTGCTTCTCTTTGCCTGAAAAATCCAGATCAGCATCTAACTCAAGGTTTAAGTACTGAAAACCAAGAGTAGATTGATACTTTATTTTGTGTAAAGTTTGTAATTTCTTTTGTTAGTTAAAGCATTAAATAACTGTTCAGAGAAATGCAGTCAGGTTATGCTTTGTTCAATCCTAGGACAGCAAATCTTAATTGATTGATCTTGGTGAGGTCAGTTTCCTATACAGCCAGGACCAAATAGCTACCTCTCTGTACAAAAGTACATCATTTGTATGAATGGATTTTAGGATCAAAATAGATCTTAATTATTCTCTTCATTATTCTGATAAGGTCTTAAAGTGTATATTCACTGTAGGATTATTCATTGTAGGTGAAGGTTTGTGCACTGGAGAGGAATAGTGATAGCCCTGGATTTTAAATGACTTTTGTTGTCGTTAAGGACTTTCTTTGCTGCTTCTGCAAACGCTGATTGTGTACTTGCTTGGAAAGGAAGCAAGCAAGCACTTAAAAAGTATAAAGAAAAATCCCAATGGCACATACTACAAGTTACAGTATCACAGTATAACTAAGGTTGGAAAGGACCTCGAGGATCATCAAATCCAACCTATCAACACAGACCCCATGACTAGACCATGGCACCAAGTGCCACGTCCAATCCCCTCTTGAACACCTCCAGGGACGGTGACTCCACCACCTCCCTGGGCGGTGAAGAACTTCCTCCTCACCTCCAGTCTAAACCTCCCCTGGCACAGCTTGAGACTGTGTCCCCTTGTTCTGGTGCTGGTTGCCTGGGAGAAGAGGCCAACCCCTTCCTGGCTACAACCACCTTTCAGGTAGTTGTAGAGGGCAATGAGGTCACCCCTGAGCCTCCTCTTCTCCAGGCTAAACAATCCCAGCTTCCTCAGCCTCTCCTCATAGGGCTTGTGTTCAAGGCCTCTCACCAGCCTTGTTGCTGGTTAAGCAACTCTGGGTGGTTACCTGTTGTTTCCACTTTTTTTTAGTTGTTGACAATGCTAAGTGAAATTTGTTCCTATGTTTGATAGCTAAATGTCAGATAATGAGCTGAAAGTTAATTGTCTTTTCTTTCTTGATATTCTAAAACCTGGGTAATTTTTGTTCTATCACTTTTGGTGTTTTTTTGTGGTGTTAGTTTGTGGTTTGGTTTTGTTGGGGGTTTTTTGTCATTGTTTTCTGGCTTGGGGTTTTTTGTTTGGGGGTTTTGTTTGTGTTGGGGTTTTGTTGTTGTTGGGGGGGGGGGGATGTGTGTTTAACTTTCACTTCTTTTGTGAACATCCATTTGAGTAACTACAGCAAATCATAAAACATTCACAACTGGCAGTTTTCATTAGCACTGTTCCCAACTACTCAATGATGCAGGGTCATTCTTAGAGTGTATTTTGACTAAGCTCAGGAAGAAGGTATTTTGCCACCTCCTATGTTGAGACCTTGTTAGTGTTTGTATTAATTTTCATTCTCCATTTTTTTTTGTTTCATCCTTTGCTTCCAAGAGTATTTCATACACTACATTTGCTTTGCTTCTTCTTTCACTGTGCTTCAATAACCTTTGCATAAGGATGTAAAAGATGTCTGCACAGACATTAATACAGCTTTCATTTAATGATTGGTTAGACTGTACATATTAAGCTCCCTGCATATTTTTTAATGACTCTGGTTGTTCCTGCTACCATTTGCTAAATCTTATGTTTCTTTTCTAATTCATCTTTCTGGTGCTTCAGTTTGCAGAACAAATGTGTTGTGCCATGAGTGGTTCTGATGATGCATGCAGAATAGCAAATGTTTTGAGGGAACTGATTTGATTGTGTGAATCTGTTCACAAGCTCTACTGGTGTGATGTACATGTGTGCACAGAAGTGTTCTGATCGTAGGGATGAGCCAGAAGACTAAGCAATGTTTATCATACTTCACTTTTCAGTGAAGCTCAGGGTCTTGCTATACCTGCAGGAGAGTCTAAATGCTGCAGCACTCTATAGATAGAAGACTTCATTCAGGAGTTGATAATTGAGTACTTGTTAGATGCTAAAGGTTGGAACTAAAGGGAGCTTCACATGGGAAATTTTCAAGTTGCAATGTATCAGCTGGGCTGCTGGCCTGAAGTAGTCAGAAATGCTTTTGCTACTATCCACTTGGAAGTGTTCAGGAGGAGAGATGATAGGGTGCTTGGTTGCATGGTTTAGTTGATTAGGTAGGTTGGATGATAGGTTGGACACAATGATCCTGAAGGTCTTTTCCAACCTGGTCTGGTCTATTCTATTCTATTCTATTCTAATTTTTGTGGACTTTCTCCAACCTTTTCCTTCAATGTCATTCAGAAAACTTGAAAGTTTTTTGGTTTGGTTGTTTGTTTTTCCCTATCACTTTTTATAGGCTTTATTGCTTGTGGAGTATGGTAAAGGATGTTTGGTTTTTTTTCTCCCTGTAGAGGAAACTGTTTTGCCAGGATCTGAGAGCTGTGTGATATACAGCCAAGTTCTGGGAATAGGAGTCATTGCATTGAAGGGTGCTATACGTACTTTTTAAAGTCATTTTGGGGGCATCTGAAGAATTGTAGAGTGTTTTCTGTTGGTAGAAAGACATCTATAATATAACACAAGCCTTACTTGCTTACTGTATCATGCACAGTTTAAAAAGAATACTTAGTATGCACAATCTACTTCTGCATGGTTATGTGTTGGAAAGCACTGCAGTTTGTGCTTCTCCTGGGATGATACATCCTTTTCACCATATGAAAAAATGAAAGTGCAGAATGTAAGACAACAGAAAAACCAGAAGTCAGACTTTGTTCTGTGCCTTTATGTTACTCTAATGATATATTACTACTTGTTTCCTACCTGTAGGAAATCTGTCCAGTCTAAGTCGTCTTGGCCTGAGGTACAACAGGCTATCAGCAATTCCGAAGTCTTTAGCAAAATGCAGTGAACTTGATGAGCTGAACCTGGAGAACAACAACATTTCTACTTTACCTGAGGTGAGAATTAGAGGGAGTGGACTGGGGTGGGAATGTTGTTGTAAGACTGGGACTGTTTAGTCTTAAGAAGACTGAGAGGGGACCTCATCAATGTGTATAGATACCTGAGAGGTGGGTGGCAAGTGAAGGGGGCCAGTCTCTTTTTAATGATGTGAAGTAATAAGACAAGGAACAGTGGATGCAAACTTGAACATAGAAGGTTTCACCTCAACATGAGGAGAAACTTCTTTACAATGAGGGTTACAGAGCACTGGAACAGGCTGCCCAGAGAGGTTGTGGAATCTTCTGCTCTGGAGACTTTCAAAACCTGCCTGGATGCATTCCTTTGTACAGTGTCCTAGCTCTGCTTTTGGCAGAGGGTTTGGACTTGATCTCTGGAGTTCCCTTCCAACCTCTGTGACTTAGGTGTTTTGTAGAGGGATTGGACCATGTAAAACTATTTTGTCTTGCATAACTCTGGGGAATACCCTTTGTTTTAATCTACATGTGTGGAATGTGAAATACTGTAATTTGTACATATTGGGTGTATCTAACTGGTATAGAGGAACTAATGCCATACAACTTCAGTCAAAAGTGGAAGCAATACATCTAATTGTTGGCTGTCCTGTCCCTTTTGAAAACATTAATTAAGGACCTCGGGTTCCCACCATTCAAGCCAGAAAAATGTCTCCAAGTGTTTCAGTTTCATGGAAGTGAGGCAGATGTAGAAAACCCAAAAATGGGGTATCTTTTTCCCCATCTAACTGAGGCAAGAATGACCCTCAAGAGAATTAGTGAACCTTGTAAACCTTGTCACAAGTGCATTTTAATGTGGAAAACTGTGCTGTTGGTACCAACGTGATATAATCTGGCAGTTCATTGACACACTTTCCTTCAGTTATGTAAAATAATCATTTGCATAATTTTCCAGTTTCTGGTGACCCTCTGAGGATCATGGGAAAAAGGGAAAGAGAAATCTGTTTTCTTGCTTTTCATGGCTGCTGCAGTTGATTCTCATCTTGGTCTCTCTTGTTCCAAGCTTTGTGTGGGACCTACGAAAATGTCCGTAGTTAGAAGTTCTGGAGCCACCTTGTCAGTCTCTTCAATTAGCACATTCTTTGAACAGAGTGTTTGCTAGTCTGGGGTGAAGAGCAGAAGGTCCTATTTCCCCATGCATCTGTATATTTTTCTATACTCCTTCTTTAGAGCTGTCTGAAACATACCCCTGTGGATTTGACTCCAGTTTTACAGTCCTGGACAGCTGGACCTGCTTACAGACCAGTTTTTAAATACAGCTGTTTAAAATGTTTAAACTGCTGGGTTATACTTTTAAACCTTTAAGTTTTCCTAATTTCTTGATGCTACTAAAGCAGCAGAGTGTGAGAGGCTGAGCTGCATACTGTATACTTTTGATGCTAGTAAACATTTAGAGACACATACTTGATTTGACATATTAGTGCACAGGAAGAATTGCTCTGGTGACAAAAAAAGCTGATGTGATTGATTCTTATTTTGGATATTTTTTCCATTGCTTCAGAACCTTTTGAGATGAAGGCTTCAGGACACCATATTCTGTTTATTGATACTATTATATTTATATTATTGATATATTATTATATTCTGTTTTAGTGATGGTTCAGACTGCTTTGCTGAGCTGTTATTTCCACCTAGCAACACCATCCACCCCTAACTGTAGTTTAAAATGTGTTAAAATGTTATCTAAAGAGGTATGTGGGAAACTGTACATAGAAAAAAGGAAGGAAGGAAGAGAGAGAAAGAAAGAGAGAAAGAGAAAGGAAGAAAGAAAGGAAGAAAGACAGACAACCACCCAAACTGACAACAACAAAACCAACAAACAAATAAAACAAAGAAGAATTTGGTGCTGGCCATGGTGGTGTTAGGTTGATGATTGGACTCAATCTTAGAAATACTTCTGTGATTCTACTTAGGCAAAGTACTCACAGGAGCAGAGTGGAGGAAGTAACTATTTCCCTTCAAATACATTTCTGAACTCAGCAATGATATGCTGAAAGCAGTGAAAATGCTGTTGACTGAAAGGTACTGGTCTGATTTTAAGATGAGAGCTAAGACAGCCCACCCCACCCAGATATATTAGAAAAGCAACTATGATTATAATAGCAAAAAGCTTATGTGAGGGGTGATTACTTGCTTTAAAAGATGTTCAGTCATTATGCAGAACTCCTTGTGACTGTGCTGCCTTCTTAATGTATGTTTGCCGATAATATGTTGATGCTTAAGCCACTACCTCGCAGAAGTATATAGTTTATCCTGTAATCTGTTTGAAGTAAAAGGATTCTGTGTTGTGGTACAAAGAGCTGTATTTGTTGAAGAAACTTCTGAATTTCAAAACATAGCTGAAGCTGCTGACTCAGTGCCTGATAAATATTTTATCTTAAAAGGATGGGCTGGGAGAAGACAGCACTGCCACAGCTCTTGCAGATATAAGAGTATTGTTTTCTTTTAATGTCAAAGCTCTCTTGCTTCCCTTCAAATGTGTTTAATTACTTTAGGCTATTAGAGTGTATTAGCTAACATTTTTTTTTCCCTTTTAATATGAAAGCAGACTTCAAAAATGGCATTTTGGAATGCCAAGATCCATTTGAAGCAATAAAGTGTGTTTGTAACAGAGCTGAGGGACTGCCTAACCCTAGGACAAAGAATATCTGTTAATTAATGTATAGCTAGAAGCAGTATTTCCTAATCGAAGATTATTGTAGTTAATGATTAGGTTAGATGAATACTGATTTGGAGATCCATTATTTTGTCTTCAGGGGGAATATTGCTTCACTGATACTTGTCAAGATGCCCCCAGAATTGTATTTCAGTGCTTAAAGTTTTAGCCGCGACTTGTGGGCAAGTCTCTGTTTAATCCCAGTGTATTTACAACGATGTTAAACTGTGTAGAAAAGTAGCCAAAGAAAACACCAGCAGAGAAACAGCAAAGCCACGTTCTTAAAGCTTTTACAGTGAATATAGCACTGAAATGGCACTCCAGAAATACTGACATTAAGAGTATGGTTGGCATCATTATCTTGTTAGCGCTTGTTCCTGATTGCAGATGTTGCATTATTTATAGCGTGTAGCGCCATGCATAAATCTCCAATTTCTGTAATACTTAAGAAAATAGGGCTGAATGCAAGTTGGCATAGTAATAAGCAAAGGTGATACTTCAGCAGTAATTTTGATCTCATTATTCATCCCCACAGTTCCAGCAACGTGCTTGGCACACAACGAACAGATAAACTCTGAGCTCCGTACTGCTGAGATTTTGGAATCTAATTAGCTTGTGAAGTGAAACGAGACTGGATTCGAGGGGCAGCTATCATGATCCAGTTTAACTCCAGGCCTCTTGCTTTTCATTTCTTAGGGGGAGAAAGGGAAAAAAAATAAAAAAACAACCAAACAACTGGTGGTGGAGTAATAACTGTTTAGGAATAAATTTGGAATTTCCAAATGCTTCCCTTGGGTTTGTTTTTGTGTGGCTTTTTTTGGCTGTATGTAAGGGGAAAGGGGGAAAAACAAGGTAAAGGCTGATGACTGTGAAGAGAGATTGTTGCTGATGGAAGTTTTATCAAATTTTACACTGGTTTGTGTGTTGCAACACTTACTTAGAGGATGGACTTGAGGGGGGAAAATGGTTTCAATTACACCCATGAGGGAAAAGACATGTATTCATAAATCTGTCCTAAGTTCCTGGGTGGTTTTCTTCTCTCTACAGGGTCTTTTATCCAGCCTTGTCAAACTGACTAGTTTAACACTGGCCAGGAACTGCTTCCAGTCCTATCCTGTGGGTGGCCCGTCCCAGTTCTCCACAATCTACTCTCTCAATATGGAGCACAACCGCATCAATAAAATCCCCTTCGGAATTTTCTCTAGAGCTAAAGTATTAAGCAAGCTGAACATGAAGGTGAGGCACAGAAACATGCTAGTGTGTGTAAAATCAATGAGGGGCACTGTTTGCTGCTCCACAAATTCTGGCAAATGTAATGATGCTGGGAATGAATTTATCATGCTGAAGTGGACCCTCCTGCTGTCACATACAGAAACACTTCTCTATTGGTTTACAAATGTACTCTCAAGATGCTGTTGATTTGTCTTCATTTTTGTTAGTTAAGCTTTTGTCACATTTGTGTGAGTTTGAACACTGAAAATAAGGAAGTTGGTTACAAAGCTCTTGAATGGATGCATGAGATACAAGCATATGTAGTTGCTTCTTTTTCCCCCTCCCCTGTACTGTTACAGTTTAGGTTATAAAACAAAACTATGTAAAATATGTATACTATATATATAAAATATTTCCCCCTCCTTTGTATTGTTACAGTTTAGATTATAAACAAATATATATCTCTCTATATATGTATCTATGTCTGTATCTCTCTATATATAGATACAGATATATTTTAATATACTCTTTGAACACCTAGGTTTTGAGTCTTTCCTCAGTAGTTGTAAAGCACAGAAAAAGAACCTTAAGTCTGTGCTACCTACACTGAGTAAAGAGAACTGGAGAAAAGAGCTGGTGTTTTTCTTATCAGTGGGTTTATTTCAGGTACCTAAAGTGTTTAAAAAAGAAAATGTTTGAACAGTAGCTAAGGTCTAGAATATCTTAGAATATGTTTTAGCACCAATAGATTCTCAGTTTGTGTTGAGACAGTGTTAATCACATTTGTAGCTTGGCTTGTTTGCCAGGACTTTCTATGACCTGTGGGGTTGTTGTTTTGTTTATTTGGGTTTTTTTGTAGGGGGTGTTTCTTTTTTTTTTGTTTGTTTTTTGATTTTGTGGTGTCTGGTCGAGATCAAATTTTGTATCAACATTTTAAGCAGTTAAGATGTTCAGGTTAATTTCAGATGCTTTGACTCTGAGCCATTGAGATACATTCTTTGAGGTCTTTTCCAACCTTATTGATTCTGTGATTTATTTTCCTTGTGTACTTGGGGTTATTTTTTAGCTTGCTCTTTTTATGTAGGGTTTTTGGTTGTTGTTTGTTTATTCATTTATTTTACAAACCATATACTTCTAGGATTCCAGCATTGCTGGTATCACCTTCTGTAAGTTATAGTGAGTTTTGTGTTCTCTTTCCTCCCCTCCCTCCACTGTGTGCAACCAAGAAAGGACACACACACACACACAAAGAGATTCAACTACTGGGACGTGTGAAATCTTGAGAACTATGTACTTTTAATTTTTCCACTTCAGTTCATATGAGTAATGCAAAACCAATTCTGTAGCTCTAGGTTGGGACTCCTTATTTGGAGGAACTGAACAAACATTTGGCCAATTATCGGCGTTTTATTCGGATTTAATTACAGGCTGTTTTGTTACAAAGTATTTTGTAAGCACTTTGCCTAAGCTCTCAGATGCTGTGCCAGCTTCTTGCAAGCACGGACCCTAAATCTTTGATATGTTAAATCACAGGACAATCAGCTGACCTCTCTCC
Source organism: Melanerpes formicivorus (assembly GCF_026170545.1). Classification (NCBI taxonomy): domain Eukaryota; kingdom Metazoa; phylum Chordata; class Aves; order Piciformes; family Picidae; genus Melanerpes; species Melanerpes formicivorus. The sequence goes on along the minus strand of NW_027142358.1, from coordinate 4,213,926 downwards.
CCTTGGACTTCGGGACTTGGACTAGTATGGTAGAACTGAACTTAGCGACTAATCAGCTCACGAAAATCCCAGAGGATGTATCTGGCCTTGTTTCTCTTGAGGTGAGAAGAGTATAAATGAACAGCCAAGTGAATCTCTACAAATCTGGTGCTCTCTGCTTCACGTTTAAGTAACATGTTGAAGCCATGGTTTAGTAGTCATGAGGTCTTGGGTGACAGGTTGAGCTTGATGATCTTTGAGGTTGTTTTCAACCTTAGTGATTCTATGATTCTGTGACTTGGGGGTCAAATAAAGCCACATAAGTACATGTACATATGCTTTCAAATGAGATGGTTGTTGTCAGCAGCTTTTTGAATATTGTTCTTCTTTAGGCTCTAGATGAGTGTCTCTTCACAAAGGCCTGGGTACATGCATATTTGTAACTATTTAGCATATGTTTTTCTCAACAGAAAGTTAGTGGTGTAACTCAGTTCAATTCCTGGAGAGACCAGCATGGAAACAGCAGGGAATCTGAAAACTGGAATTTTTCCAGGCAGCCTGATCTAGTTGAGGATGCCCCTGCTTACTGCAGGGGGGCTTGGACTAAGTGACCTTCAGAGGTCCCTTCCAACCCAGACCATTCTATGAATTACAGCCAGAGTTGACTCGAACCAGGCAGCTGGGTGGGAATGATTTGAGGGCCTAGAACTTGTAAGTTGAAGCCATGAACTAAATCTGTTGCATCCCCTAATCCTGTTTCCCAAGGTACAATTAGCAGAGACAGACTTAATCATGTTGAAGGGACATAAAGGTAGATGTTCAGGCAATTGGGAGGACTTCATAACTCCTGTAAGTTGGTGGGAAAAACCTGAAGTACAATAGCAAGTGGCATATTAAAGTTGCGAATTCCCAGTGTGTCTGCTGCTCTGAATAATTAATGATTCCTGTGGTTTAAGGTGATGATGACATGGCTGAGTAAGAGCTGTTCAGTGGCCCAGTTCCCTTTAAGTTAAGGGTGTGATCATTAGGATTGAGAAGTTACTAACCTCTAACAGCTGGATTTGCTGGTGGTCTGCTGGCTGCCACAGCTGGAGAGCTGCGTGGTCTGTGGAGCCCTTAGCATTATTTTTCTCTGTAATAAAAGAATCAAATACAAAGAACTGTCTGGGCAGTGTTTACACAAAAGTGAAGTTTCCCACAGCAGTGCTAAGTCAAGTGCATTGCATGTGGGTAATATTTTCTGTTCCTGCCTTTGTTTCTTGATATGTGATTAAAACATTACTATTCTTACCCTGTGTATATTGTAGTGCATAAAGGAAGGCCACCAAAATACTGCTTATGCTAATGCTTAGACTTTGGCTTTTACTCATTTTGGTTTTCACTTTGATTTTAACCTGGTTTTCTATTCTGTTCCTGCCTTTGGTGTTTCCATGTTACGTGAAGCTAGCAGGAGTTGGGGCTGGTAGAAGTTGGCTGACTCAGCTGGGAGTTGTCTAGCTAGGATGAGGGTCCACACTGGGTGCTCTTGTATATACTTATGTTAGATAGCATATACTACCATCCTAGATAATAGCTTTACTTTATCAGTAATTACATTACTACTTACTGTGTTGTTACCAGGCTTGGTTACTTGTTAGGACTGCAAGACTTCTCTGGGGGAAAAATGGTATAGTTGTGTAACCCCTGTTAACTTGCTTGTGGTATAATGAATAACTCTGTTAAACTGACATTGCAAATAGGGATGCAGTTTTTGAACCTAGTATTTCTAAGTCAACTGAGAAAGGAGATGAAAAACAAGTGGATTATGCTGTAGTAGAGGCAGTTGTGTGATAGGAGACCACTGTTACTGGTATTTTCTTCGGTGTATTTAATAAGCCAGCACTGAGGCTAAGATAGGTATTGTTAAAGTAGGGAGAAACAGAAAAAACAGAAGTCACCCCTTTGCAGCTCTGGAAGTAGTGATGATGTGGTGAAGCCCTGGAATGGGTTGTCCAGGGAGGAGGTTGAGGCCCCATCCCTGGAGGTGTTTAAGACCAGGCTGGATGAGGCTCTGGCCAGCCTGACCTAGCGTGAGGTATCCCTACCCATGGCAGCGGGGTTGGAGCTAGATGATCCTTGTGGTCCCTTCCAACCCTGACCAATTCTATGATTCTATGATTTTGGAAAGCCAGTGGATGCCTAAGCAGTGTTCTGCTTGGGTGCACTAATCTGTGTGTTTACTGGTAGTTTTCCTAACCAATGGACATAGGTCTGAAGAGGAAATGCTAAACTTTTTCAGAAGGACTTGGCAAGCACAGCAAATAATGTAAAGGTTGATTATGAGAGAGCTATAAGGAAGTGTAATAAAGTAATAGGGAAGTCCAAGAAGGGTTTTTGCTTTTGTTTGTTCATTTTAAGAAATAAGGTTGTCTTTGGTTTTGTTCTGCATTTATTAATGTATAAAATAATATTTAAAAGAATTCTGTTATGGATCTATGTATGTAGCTCATTAAAGACATGTAAAGAAAAAGTTAATCATGGATTTGTTTTTTATCCATTAAAAAAACCCCACTCTTCATTTCGCTTCCATCATTTAAAGCGTAGGCTAATCTGGGACATCATTACTTGAAAATATAAAAAGATCCTGTCTTAATTTGCTCTTTACCTACTGTGTTGCTGAAATTCTGTGTGTTCTGTTGTTTTTTGATTTGTGGTGGTTGTTTTTTTGAAGGTTCTGATCTTGTCAAACAATCTACTAAAGAAACTTCCGCATGGAATCGGCAATCTACGGAAGCTCCGAGAGTTAGATCTGGAGGAAAACAAACTGGAATCCTTGCCAAACGAAATAGCTTACCTCAAGGATCTGCAGGTGAAACAAGAACTGGCCAAGATAAACATCTGATGTCCTTTATTTACACCATACTTATTTAATTACATCTGGTTTGTTGAGGAGAGCTTTGTGGGACTGGACATAGCACCACAAAGTTAATAACCTTGTGCAACTTCATCCGTAATCTGTCCCGACTAATTCTTGCCCGGATTTAGCAGTTCATACTGAACAAACACGTTTTGAAGAGTTTGGCTGTTGTACTATCAGTACAGAAATAGCTTCTGATTTCAGTCATGTTCATGCAATCTTTCATTTTTAGGTACATGTTTTACTAGGCACAATTTTGTTCTTATGTTTAGTGATGCTTAAGAGATGCCTGAAATGTTGTTGAAGGATAGGGAATTTTTTGTTGGCTGGAAAGCAGCCCTGAGGAGAGAGGCTTGGGGGTGCTGGTGGACGAGAAGCTCAACATGAGCTCTCAATGTGCACTTGCAGCCAGGAAAGCCAATCAGATCCTGGGCTGCATGAAGAGAAGTGTGGCCAGCAGGTCAAGGGAGGTGATTCTCCTCCTCTACTCAGCTATGGTGAGACCCCACCTGGAGTACTGTGTCCAGTTCTGGAGCCCCTGTTACAAGAGGGATATGGACATGCTGGAACGTGTCCAGAGAAGGGCCACGAGGATGATCAGAGGGCTGGAGCACCTCTCCTATGAGGACAGACTGAAAGAGTTGGGGCTGTTCAGTCTGGAGAAGAGAAGGCTCTGAGGTGACCTAATTGTGGCCTTCCAGTATCTGAAGGGGGCCTACGAGAAGGCTGGGGAAGGACTTCTCAGGATCTCAGGTAGTGACAGGACTAGGGGGAATGGAATGAAGCTGGAGGTGGGGAGATTCAGGCTGGACGTGAGGAAGAAGTTCTTCACCATGAGAGTGGTGAAGCCCTGGAATGGGTTGTCCAGGGAGGTGGTTGAGGCCCTGTCCCTGGGGATGTTTAAGCCCAGGCTGGATGAGGCTCTGGCCAGCCTGATGTAGTGTGGGGTGTCCCAGCCCGTGGCAGGGGGGTTGGAACTAGATGATCCTTGTGGTCCCTTCCAACCCTGGCTGATACTATGGTACTATGAAATGTTGGAGAGTAGAACCCATGAATTTATCAGTTAGATATCTTCTTGTCATTCACATCAGAAATCATTAAGTTTTGTATTTTTTTGTTTTAAATATGTTTTCCCTTAGAAATTGGTTCTCACTAATAATCAGTTGACCACACTTCCCAGAGGTATCGGTCACCTTACCAATCTGACGCACCTTGGGCTTGGAGAGAATCTTCTTACACACCTTCCTGAGGAAATTGGTAAGATCCCTTTTTCTGGCCTGAGCCAAACCAGTTACTGACACATAAGATAGGTATCTACCCCTGCTCATAAGCTGAGGCCACAAAATTCATTTGAAACTTCTAGATGTACACAGCCTGATGTGAAGCATGCGCCACAGGAACAGCATTGTAGTACGTGATCCTTATCTTGCTGAGCTGTGGTGAAATGAATGGCCTAGCTTTTTTCAGGTCTTCTGCAGAAAGGTACTGAACACACATTAACTTGGAATGGGGGGATTCATTTTCTTTCCAAATATCCCACACTTCTTGTGTTATCAATCAGTCAGCTTCATAAACCTGTTCTTGGAGGGAGAAAGGAAACCCACCAGTTGGTGCAGAGGCAAACCTTGTGTTAGGGGCAGATAGCAAATGTTTCTGCTCATAGTCCTCAACATACAGTTCTGTTTATAGACCATCACACTGTTTTTCACCTTGATGAGCTAAGAAAAGGTGCTGGAGAGGAGGAAATCTACAGAAAGAAAGGGAGGAGTAGGATTCTTTTGTCTACTGGAGACATTCAGAGTAAGTGATATTTGGAGCATCTGGAGCTGAAAGCCCGCATTTCTTTCATAGTTGGTCACAAGCATATAGGTCCAGACCATGATTTTGAGCCCTGAAGTTTAAATATTAAAAGCTGGAGCTTATTCTGGAGGAAAAAAATATTGTGACAAGCTACAGAAAGGAAAATGTGGTCAGAAACAGTGATGTACAGATGGGGAAGACACGGTCTGCTTCTCCTAGCATCTTTTAGTGAAGAGACATTACAGCTTTTGCTCATCATCTGTGTGTCTCCATGTGAGGAGAGCCTAAAACAGCCTAAATCTGGAGCTTTGTAATTTAGTTCATAGGTTAGTGGAGTGAGTTTGGCTGCTGTGGAAATGAGCTGTGTAATTAAAATCAGTCAGGACACTTGAAACACTCTTGTGGAAGTACAATTTGATTATTAAAGCTGGTCGTCTTAACAGATTAGAGAATAGCTAACTATTTTCAGATGTGACTGCTTGATTTATCATGCTGTCAGCTATTTCTCATTATTTCTTCTGTAGACCTTTCTTTCTGTTGGTTTAGTGTGCCTTGAGCCCTGGCTACCGCTATCTGTTGTGAAAGATTGTAGGTTATAGGAAATGTTTATGGGATATGAGATTGGAAAATGGGGGGGGATATTTTGAGGAGGACTTGTAAGTTTAGACTGTTAGTCAAAGATATGTTTTAATTTTGACTGCTGCAGAAGAATGGAGGTTTTAAAAAAGAAGTAGTTACTCTGTTAGCCAGCTTCTGGTTAATCTGTGTTGCTGTAGCTGTAGTGGAGGCAAGTTGTAAAACGTGAATTCAGGAAAATATTTTGACACAGCTTTGTTCCATTTAACAAATTTTCTGCTGTGCAGAGATGCTTCCTCCTTTCTTCCTGTGGCACATTACAGTTAAATCTTCAGGTCTCTAATACATGAGTTCTAACTGCATAGATATTTTTAAGGGGATAATAGATGCTGTATGGCATAAATATTTTCCAGACCACTCTCATTAGTTAGTTGTTCAGTTGCTTGCAAAATTGCAAAGCACTTGGCTGAACAGTTAGAGTGAAGTCTCTCTCAGGTCTCTTGTTCTGTGTCTTTGCAGTTCAGTTGTTATTTAAAGGAGTTATAGTAACGGATATTTTTACAGGGAAGCTAAAGCGAACGGGATTTTGCTTAGGCACCAGCGAAGAGAAAACTTGCTGTGCCTGAAAATAGGAATTTAGATGAGTCACTGACTCTACATAGTAAAGAAACTTCAAGTGGACTTTGAGCTTCTGTCTAAAAGATGAACTGCATGAATCAAAAAACCCACTACTCTGTATTATTTTCTTTTTACCAGGTACACTGGAGAATCTGGAAGAACTGTATTTGAATGACAACCCCAATCTGCACAGCCTTCCCTTTGAGCTGGCTCTTTGCAGCAAACTGTCAATAATGAGTATTGAGAACTGCCCACTCAGCCACCTTCCACCTCAGATTGTCGCAGGAGGACCCTCCTTCATCATCCAGTTCCTAAAAATGCAGGGACCATATCGTGCCATGGTCTGATGCTGATCGGATTGTCCAATACACTGTACAAAACACAAACTGCATTAATGTTGTAATTGTCTGTATATGTATATATAATATAATATATGTGGTTTATATTATATTATATATATATATATTAAAAAATATATATATAAATAATATAAGAAGGCAAATTTAAGACTGCATTATGTGTTTCTGCTAATAGAGGAATCATAGCCATTTAGAGGTTTTTTTTTTTTCCTTTGGTTTTGGTTTTTGGTTTGGTTTTTTGTTTTGGAAAAAATTCTGTAAAAATGCTTGTTTAAGCTTTCTTTGCTGAATTGGATGGAAGTTGTCTGAAAAAAATCTGGAGATGCCAGTTCGTTTTAAAGCAATTGCCAATGAACTCAAAAGTTTAAATTTAAGGGACAAATACGGTTCTGCTTAGATTTACTTTCAGTTAAGAGGAAGATGTATAACCTTTATATAATGAACTTTTCTGTTTTCCTCCCTTTTTTTTGTTTGGGTTTTTTTTTTTGGGGGGGTGTGGGTGGGTTGGTTTTGGTTTGGGTTGGTTTTTTTTGGGGGGTCAGAAGTGACCCAAAAAGTGACCCCTGAAGGGGTCACGTGTCCTGAGGTTGGGATTTTCTTTTAACTTATTTTGAGATTTGAAGCAAATGGTGGTTTTTTTATATTGTTTACAGTCAGAGTAAATCACTGGATTTTGTTTTATTCTGATTTGCTCTGTTTTAATCAATCATATCTTAGAATTTATATGCCTCTGCTGATGACTTTCTATCAACCGATTTGTACACTTAAAAACATCTACTTCATCAGGACAACAGGCAGGTGAAAAGGATGCAGTCAAAAGAAAAAGCAAAAGCAAAACAAAACAAAAAGCTTGAATTCCTGTAAGTCTTGCTTCCCTGAGTTATCAGTTGCAGGCATAACATATCTGAACTGAGCCTTTTGAGGTTGGTCTTTTCTAGCACAAGTAAACCTTTTCCAATCGGTAAAACCATCGAGTGTACTCGGCGAAGAGCGGTTTTCATTTCGTGAAGTAACAAGCCTGTGAGGTCTAACAGTACAGTTAAGTGGCAAGGAAATAATATATATGTACATTTTTATTACAATCTTGAGTCATAAACTACAACAGGCAATTTTAAGGATTGCTTATAGTCCTTGTACAATAAATGAATGTGTCTTACTTTTAAACACTGCAATATATGTAAGTTTTAAGGTTGGTTAACAATGTACTATGGTTTTATATCTTGACTTGCCTTGTACCTCCTTCCATTACGGAACTTCTGTGTCCAAGCACAATATCTTCACACTGTGCTGTTTTGCTGCTGAACTAAATGCACTTTTCCCCCACAGCTGGGGCACTTGCTTCAAAATATTCAGTTCAGTATCTTGATTATTCTTTCTTAACTTCATCCTATCTGTTTCAGTATTAAACCAATCTGTTAAAAAAGAGGCACCTTTTTCATTTGTGCATAGATGTTGGTAGCTCAAGAGAAATACTGTAAGTAGTGGACATTCAGTTTTATCCTGACTTTCTTGGTTGTTTAAAAGGCAGAAGATGCTTCAGGGAGATTTACACTGTTGCTGCACTTGCAGGGCCAAGTCATCCTTTTTCAGGAGGGTAGAAACTCAAAGTGGTTGCATTCCATAGTTACTCAAGAACTGTCCAGTTTATACTAATTGGAATTGCTGCTGGAGTAGTATGACTTAGAGGACTGTACCTTCTGAACAAAATCAAATCAACTGATGCCATGGAGAATCTATTTCACATGCAGAAGTTTGGGCAACATTGTTTCTGGCTTTCAGGCATGCTTAGGCATATTGCTTTGATTGATCTATTTGCATTCTGTTTCATTGTATGTCTTTTCTTTAACAAGGAGTAAGTTTAAATGGAAGGCAGGTGGAGATATAAAACCTTAGAGGGCTTAAACATGCTGTAAAACTATTGTAGATGTCACTGGATTTTACTAAGTAATGTTCTGTTCTTTCTCACACACTCTGTCTCTCTGTCTCCCCTCAGCTTTTGTTTCCCTTTTTTTTTCACATCTACTGTAGCTTTTCAGTTTAGACTTTAGTTTATGAAAGGCTAGTTCCTTACAGTTCTGCCTGAACTTATTCTTTCTCAGCATTAAGGTATTAAAATATGAAGATGCTGAAATGCTTGGTATTGAGACTGTAATCTGACTTCTGATCATATACTGCTAAGTCTGTATTCGTGCCCTCAAGTCACTACAGGAAACTGGTTTAATTAACACGGTTTCTTAAAACAAGAGTGGCGACCCCCTTGTGTTTCCAAGCATCTTGGTCTCATTCCCTGTCTGCTCCTCAATCCCATTTTTTTATAAGAGTTGACGGGATTGAATTTGTGTAGTTTGTAAATATGTTGATTATTCACCTTGTGAAGGTACATGGTTAATGACTGTATGATCGGAGCTGACCCTCTGTCACAGAACTTCTCCTTGAAGAAGATAGCTACCCAAATAGCGCTCGTTACTCTCGCTTAAAAACCCCAACGATTCTTTTCATTACACTTAGAGGAATAAATAAAGCTATGTTTTAATTCATGACTATATTAAAAACAGGATATTTTTTCAAACTATCTTTGTGCTAGTATGGTTGTTGCAATGCCAGATAATCCTGAGCCCTGTGGCAGGAGTCGTGAGTTTACACGTTCTGAGGGGGAATGCTAATTCCTTTTCAGTTGTTTTAGGAAAGGGTTGAATAAAAGCAGTGTGAGGGAAGTTCTGGCACAGGAGAAATCAGATCAGAAGAATTTCAAAAAGTCCTTCAAAATAATCCCAAAGTTCAAGTATTAAATATGTGGCATGGATTTGGAATAGATGCATATATGCACAGCTCCAGGTCATTCCAGCTGTCCTGATCATTCAGGAGAATTTTACATTCTGATACAACAGACTCTTGTGTTGCCCAGGATGCTGGATTGTGAAGTGGTGCAGTTTCTGAATTGCATTTAATGGCTGGTAACATTCAGATTGACACGTGCTGGTTTCCTTTTATTAAAGTGTGAAGGAGAAAGAACTTTGTCCTGACCAGTGTGTATATACATACATACATACATATATGTGTATCTATGTATGTATGACAGCATAGACAAGGTGGAGAAATTAGCCCTTCACAGCATCTTTGAAAACCAGGTGGAGGAACAGGTGATTCCCAGGTACTTCTCTTAAGTATTCATCCCCCTTGGCACACTGGGGAAAATAATTTACAAGGGTTGTTGGAAAATGTGACAATCTTTACTTTGGGTGAAAATCATGACGTTGATTGCTTGCCCAGAGACATAATACCCACTTTGTATGTGTTTGTGCCTGCGTGCATAAGAATATGTACGTATACACATGCCCCATTGAAGACACGCTCCTGAATCAACCTAAATTACTCTATGATAGACTATATAGTATTATATAGCATTATGGAGATCTGGCAAGGTGTGAAGCAGAGCAAAAATTTGTTAAATAATGAAAAGAAGGAACAACTGCTGTTGTGACTCTCAAGCTGGTCATCTACTGCATTTAAATTCACTAAGTAGAAAGTTGCTTGGTAATTCTTTGCAAAAAAAATGTTTGGGGTTTGGTTTCTTGTTTTTTTCAGTGTAAATCCATTAAACTTCTCTCTCTGGCTGTCCCATATTTAAGTTCACCACCAACGCTGTCCAGTATTAACGCAGTGGTTGTAAAGTTGGATCATACAGTCGTGTAATCTCCTTTGTGCCAGATGCTGTAGGAAACTTGGAAACCCATATGCAAGTTTTAGAAAGAGATTTGGGTTGTGGAGTAATTCTCTTCAGTGCTTCTCTTGGGTTTAGTTTTTTTCTCTGCAGTTTTGTCCATCTTTTGCTGATGTTGTGTGAGAAAGTGCATGTTCAGACTTCTTGAAGGTCATGTTTGCTCATGTACATAATTCAGTAAATTAGCACTCAAGCTGTCTAGCTGGTTAGCGCTTAAACTCATCGTGTCACCTGGAATTCAAGTATCATCTTTAATCCTGGGAGTATGGAAAATACCTTTTATTTAACAACTAGGAAACTTCCAAGAGGTTCTTTTTTTTTCCCTTTTTCTTTTTTTTTCCCCCTTTAAACCCCTCCCCCCCCCAAATAAATTGAAATCTCTGAATCAGTACAAACCCCTATCAGGGGAGTCTTCATATCTGTATGCAACTAAGAACTTTCGTCTATCAGTATCACGCCTTGGTTGTATCAAATCAGCATGCTGGAATAGCTTCTAATTAGAAATTAGATTAGAAACGTGCAGTTGGCAGCAATTTGCACAACACAATCTTCGAGGCACAGTAAGGACAATTACAAACAAATCATAGTATCTGCAAATGGGTTTTGTTTTTTACATTAGCAAAGATCAGAAAATTCATGTTTATTATTCTGATGTTTAGGTCTTAACCAGGACTGCACAGGACTTTTGCTGTGGAAAGATACCAGACCACGCTAATTTTGTGGTTAAAAGCTAAACAAGAGTGTAAACAGTCTACAGAAATGTACTTTTAATCTGAATTATTGTAATGTTGATTGTTATGTCTATATAAAAGATTGCCTTGCTTTTTTTATAAGAGTCATTCTGTACCAATGCATTCATTATAAATAGTATATTTGTAAATAAGCTGCCCCCGAGTCTTTTGAAAGTCTTCTAGTGTTCCTAACATTCACTTGCAGCTAAGTTGTGCTTTTTGCAGTGCCCCAAATTGTCCAGAACTGCTTTCTCATTATAGACTCCTCACTCTTCAAAAGACCTCAATTAAAGTACAAAATTTCACATAGAACAATTGCAGGAAACTTAAAAAAGTTGCACTACAGTAACTGCTTTACTCAGTCGTGTAGGCTGGGGTCAGAGTGGCTGGAGAGCAGCCAGGCAGAGAGGGACCTGGGGGTACTGGTTGATGGTAGGCTGAACATGAGCCTGCAGTGTGCCCAGGTGGCCAAGAGGGCCAATGACATCCTGGCCTGTATCAGGAACAGTGTGGCCAGCAGGAGCAGGGAGGTCATTCTGCCCCGGTACACTGCACTGGTTAGGCCACACCTTGAGTCCTGTGTCCAGTTCTGGGCCCCTCAGGTTAGGAAGGATGTTGACTTGCTGGAGTGTGTCCAGAGAAGGGCAACAAAGTTGGTGAGGGATTTGGAACACAAGCCCTATGAGGAGAGGCTGAGGGAGCTGGGGTTGCTTAGCCTGGAGAGGAGGAGGCTCAGGGGAGACCTTATTGCTCTCTACAACTACCTGAAGGGAGGCTGTAGATGGGTGGAGGTTGGTCTCTTCTCCCAGGCAAGCAGCACCAGAACAAGAGGACACAGCCTCAAGCTGTGCCAGGGGAGGTTTAGCCTGGCTGTTAGGAAGAAGTTCTTCACAGAAGGAGTAATTGGCCATTGGAATGGGCTGCCCAGGGAGGTGGTGGAGTCACCATCACTGGAGTTGTTTAGGAAGAGACTGGATGGGGTGCTTGGCGCCATGGTTTAGTTGGTTAGATGGTGTTGGGTGATAGGTTGGACTTGATGATCTTGAAGGTCTTTTCCAACCTGGTTAATTCTATTCTATTCATAGTATATTGCCAAGCTGATGTTCTGCAGCTCTAAACTGATGTCTTTTAACTCTGCCAAGTTCATTACAGCAGACACTGTTTCAAGAAGGTTATGCTTACATCATGTCCTACAAACAAAACCCCCAAAACTAGTGTTCTTTGAAGGCAGAATAAGAATGCCTCTGCAGGTTGGATATGATGAGGATGAGGAAGGCACCAGGGTACTTGCTATAGCTGGTTGCTTAAAAACGCTGTGCTGGGTTTCCTAGTGTGCAGCAATCACTTGTGTGATTATCTGAGTCTCTCTGCCCTTTCACCAGAAGTCTGCTGATTAAAATCAGTAGATGGTCAGATCAAACTGCCCAAGGCTCTGTGTTTGAGTTGCGTCAATCCCTGTTAGTGATCCAGCAATCTGCAAACGAGCCGAAGAGCCGGCCAGCCTCATCACTAGTGGCTGTCCCATGCAGTGAAGTTGGGCCACATAACATCCCTCCCCTGCTTGACAGGGCTGAGTGGCAGGTGTGTACTGAACCAACAGGCCCATGCAGTTCCTCTGGTGTACTGCTGCAGACCTGGCTAACCGGAGACTGAAGGGTTTGTGAAAAGGAAGCCCCATCTGCAGCACTGTATTCAGGAGCCCTTGACAGATTAGGGAAATTCACAGAAGAAAGTACTCGAAAGTGCTTTCTTTTGTTTGTTTGTTGTTTTTACAAAAAGTCTAAATCTCTTTGTATTTCTGGCTTCTGCAGCATCCTGCTTCTGATAATTCCACAATATAATTATGTGCTGGGTGAAAAAGTGCTTCCTTTTGTTTGCTTCAGAGCACACCACCTTATTTCATTTGGTGACTCCTAGTTCTTGGATTCTGAGAATTTTATGAACAGCCTTTTTCCTGTTCATCTGCTTTGTTACTATTCTTGAGGGTTTTGGGGGGTGTTGTAAATGGCCATGGTTTTTCTCCAAATCGTGAGTTCTCTCTTTTTTTTTTTTAATCTTCTCTCCAAACAAACCCTCTTCCATTCTGTGAGAATTCTTGCTGTAGCATGGGCGCCTTTTACCTTTCCCCGAGGGGGAGGGGAAGGCAGTTTCGCGCCTTTGTCTTCCCCCATCAAACCTCCGCTGATAGAGGTGGGGGGAAGGGGGGGTTGGAGCTCTCTGCAACAACTTCTCCATAGTTTTCTAGTCCCAGCGATGATTATTTTTTCCTAATTCATGGCCATTAACAAGCGATTTTGTTCTTTGCGTCCTAGTTTGCAGGATAAAAAGTATAATTCTGGTATGAAAACTAAAGCTGAGTGATAAAGTGTAGTCCTAAATTCCAGTGGGGATAATCCCACTAGGCAATGTTCAGACAGCAGTTTAGACTTCAGATGCAAGCTACCCACTGCAATAGCTAATCAGGGGAAGGAGTTCATTGTAATTGACTTTTGCAAGTAGGTGTGAGAAACAAACTCGATATTAAATTATCTGTAGTATGCTGATTTCAGGAACACCAGGATTTAAAATACTTTGCTCATGTTGGTAAGAGTGCATAGTTGTGGAAGATGTGATTTTGGTTATTTCAGATGGCCTTTTTAAACTACCAAAGCTCAGCATTTTCTGAAGATATTGGGAACTTTCTAGTGTGCAACAGCACTGGTTGGGATTTATTTTTCCTCCCTGAAGCCTTTACAGAAAGCTGTGGAAGACATTACCATAGGTTGTTTGTTTTGTTTAAAAAGGCAGTTTTCCAGTAGCATCCCCTGACAATAATTGGTGTCATCCAGACAGCACTCAGCAACCACTGGGGTTGAGGGAGCTTGCTGGACATGATGACTTCTTGTTGGAATGAGTGAAGTGAGTAGCATCCACAGATGAGCCTGGCGTCAGAAGAGCCGTGCATCTTGGCAGTAGTTGAGTGAAAAGTGAAGGAAATGTCTTGTTTCTGGCACTTTATGTCCTACAGGCTGTATTAAAAGCCTCAAAAATAACCATATGGCATCTTGGGAGGCTCTGGTGAGACAAACAGATTACATGGCTGTGTAATTAATCCCACCTAAGTGCTTCATGATACAGAGTCTCCCAGTGCTGCTCTCCAGTGACAAGTCCTACTTTCCACTGATGGGAAGTTGTGGATTCAGATACCAATTGTATGCTGAAGTGTTTAGTATGTAAGTATTGTATGAAATCTGGGTGCCAGCAGCTTTATAGGGTATAGGTGCTGCTCTGAAGTGTATGTGATGGCAACAGCAGGAAAAGGGTGTTAAAAGGCTAGAGGTGGTTAGCTGTGATACAACTAGAAGAGGCTGAGTGCCTTGAAAGCCAATTTGTTTTGTTTTTGCAATCCATCTCAGTCAAATAAAAAGCACCTTCTCTTTGTAGAAGCCTTGTCTCACTTAGGATTTTAAGAGTGGCAGATAATTTGGTTACCAAGATCAAATGGTGATGTTTTAGAGGAGGAGCCATCTGGAGTATTTGAGTGAGCAGCTGGCAGCCTGGGCTGCACCATTAATGGGCTGACTCTATGCCTTGCAACTATTTTTTTCTTTCCCTTTTTCCCCCCCCCCCCCCACTGCAAAACCTTTTAAGAGTCTTTAGCAATCAATCTACCCTACTGCCTCTGAGTAAGATGCTATCTACAAAATTGCACACAAGTGTTCCCTTTTAAAAGCTCTTTCCACAACACCCTCTTTCCCCCTCCCCTTTCTATTAGTAAAATATTTCTTTAAGACTCATAATGAACCCTTAATTTGCTGTAGTTTGGTAGCTGCCTCACATGACCTGGTTTGCTTTTTGTGTCCTGCATCACAACTGTGCTGCCTGAAGTGATTTCCAAACTTCATGTGGACTGTTTTAGTAGAAATACATTTTTCCATTACGATGTTAAGAGGGGTGTTTGAAAACAGCACTTGATAAGGAGAGTACAGTAAAACTCTTCTCTCTCTGTGCTCCAAGTTTTTGGGGTGCTCTTTATCTTCTTTTTGTACTTGCCAAGTATGTTAACTGAGTGGGAGGTTATAGCTGAGTGCTTGGAAGCATCTAGCCCTGCCTGAGTAGCAGAGGGCAAGAAATTCAGCTAGGTAAGGAGGTGCTGGTCAGCGAGGCAGCTCTGATTGCAGGCTTTTTAATCTTCTCCAAGTACTTTTTAGGCACTTCCCTAGAAGCTGCAGGAGGCAGCGCCCTGTGATTGTGGTACATGGAACCAGAAGAGATTGCCAGCAGTGCCATGGAGACGGAGGTTTGCCTAGAGGGGGTAAAAGGCATTGCAAGAAAGTCCCTAAAAGCAAGTTTAGCAAAGTGGTAAGTGGGTCCCTTGCGGCCAGTGTCTCCTGACTGGTGGTGTTGATAGCCTACACCCCATCTGCAGCTCCAGGGACAGTCTGCCCGGTAGGAGCAAGTGCAGCCAAGATTCTTGAGTCTGTGGCTCCACCAGATGGATGGTCCTGGAGCCAGGACACTGCTTCTTGAGAAGCTTGTGAAATCTGGGGAGGGGATGATGTCACATTACAGTAGAACTATATGTGGAAGCAGCAGAATCCTCCACGAGAAGGAGGGGCTCTCCTAGCAATGCCTGGGGTTTTTTTCCACTGTGAGCTCTTGCAGTGTCACGTCTGATCTCATCCTCTCCACTTGTGCTCTCACCTCACATCTCTCTTGACTTCAGATTTCCCTCTTTTTGCAAACAGCTTGTTACTTCACCCCAGAGCTTCCCACACTGTGCTGAGCTGAAGTGGAGAGGGGAAGGGAGAGCAAAAACACAATGTGGGACTGGTCCCTTGTGATCCATATACCTGTTGGTGTATTTGGTTCTTCTGAACTTCCTCTGTATTGGCCATGTGCCTCCTTTTTTCTGGTACAGTTGCAGAATGGAGATGCCAGGGGAAAAGCAGGATTTGGGAACAGATGGCTAGGAGAGAGGAATTTAAAAAAAGATGGATCTGCTGCATAGGACACAGCTGTGCATTGGTCTGCAGCTTCTTTGTTGGCTCCTACAGAGCCCAGCCAGGTTTTCACATTGTGTCTCAGAGTCCCTGTGAAAGGTTTTGATGTCTGAGTACTCACCAGATAAATGATTTGGCTTGGGATGTGTGTCAAGGCTTGGATAGGAATGAATTTTGATTAAATGACAATTCTGTGGCCAATCTTTGCTCCAAACCACTTAGGAATAAGGATGAGTGTTGTAGATTTTGAAGTGACACAGAGCACTTAGCAGGCCATACAAAGACTTCTGGAGTACGTGTAAGGCTTAATGATGCTGTAGAAAAGCCCACATGCTCCCACAATCAAATTGTTAATGAAATATTAATAAGAAAATGCCATTCTCATTTTATGCAGGCATTTAATTCCCCAGAAAGGTTAAAAAAGAAAAAAAGGGTATATTGTTTCTTTGAGATATTTGTTAAAGTTGCCGCAATTGGTTTTTTCCCACTCTTGGCTTCAGCTCTTCTTAAGGAAAATTGAGGTTGGATTGTAGTGAGAAATCAATGGCAATCTTCAGTGATTTCAACTCCAAAGGACTTTACTAGCCTGGCAAGATGTCCAAGTGCTCCAAGACACTGGGAGCCTTCCTCACTAGGACCTGAGCCTAGTTCCTAGCTGACTGGGTGTGGGGCTGATCCTATACACATTGCCTGCTGGGCAGTGAGGAAAGTCTCCCTGACAAAATGGTTTTGAGGGGCTGTAAATTTAAGCCAGTGGAAGTCTGCAGTGAGCTGCTGTTCTGGGGGCTATTTTTTAGCCTAGCTGAACTGAAGGTGTACTGTTAAGTCTTGAGATTTTGGTGGTGCTGTTTTCCTTCTGATGTGTCTTCACTAGGACTGTGCATCCAGTAATCCTTGGATGCTCTATGACAATTTCCACTTCTTTGCGATTGTGAACCAGCAAATGGCTTGGCCTCAACAAGTGGAAAGAAGAGTTCAAGGCAGGTTCAATACTCCCTGTTTCTAGGGGAGCTCCATTGTTTCTCACAAAGCTGCCTCCTGCCCTTGCATTTAACCAGTGCTGACAGGCTGGGTAGCAGATATATGTACATATATATATGAGGAAGTAGAAATTTCTCCTTTCCCTCCCTCCAGCTGTAGCTCCTACTGGTTGCTCTCAGAGTGACAGGGAATGTTAAAGACATCAAGGCTTGTGAGGACAGGGATGGCATCCTGTGCTGATGACAGCACTGTCCTTGCAGTACCCTTCATCTGAGTGCAAAATTAAAACTGTGACAGAATAATTTGCTACTGTTGCTCTGCACGGGGTTGAGAGTTACTTCTCAGGAAAACAAGAGAGTTTGTAGTGCCACATATTAATTCTTTTTGGTGTGTGTTCAGTTTTCTGTGACATTTTAGGGAAGACATGGATTCTATTTTGCTCTTGAATTTGGTATGGCAGAAATTTCCCTTGCTGCCCATGATGTTGCCATTGGAATGGGCTGCCCAGGGAGGTGGTGGAGTCACTGCCCCTGGAGATCTTCAAGAAGAGACTGGATGAGGCACTTAGTGCCATGTTCTAGTTGATTGGATAGGGCTGGGTGATAGGTTAGACTGGATGATCTTGGAGGTCTCTTCCAACCTGGCTGATTCTATCATTCTGTGATTCTATGATTGTGTGTTTCCAGGGAAAAGGAAAATCTGAGCTGAAAAAGCAGAAGTGGAGTTGTCTTATACCTCATCTCTCAGCATCTAGTATATCAGCCTGCCTTCTTCAGGCGCTTTGTCCTGATTACACATCATCACCCTCAGCACAGAATTTCCAGATAGGATGTTTCCAGGGGAGAGAGCTGAAAAGCAACTGATGGTGCGGAATAAGCAAATAAATCAAAAGCTGGAGCTTAAACTTAATTTGAGCCTCTTGGGGGAAAAAAAACTACATAGGGATAATTGTATTGCAGGCATCAAGGGAATGAATGCACTAATGATGATGGACTTCCCTCTGTGGCACGTTGCATGTGGATCTGCAAACCACTATGAGGATGGAAACCCTGGCTCTGGGGAGAACCTTCCCTCCTGTGCCCAGCAGATAATGAATGTTTCTGTCTCCTTTTCCACTTGCCTGACTATCATCATGTAGGCTGGGAAGGTGTTGGACCATCTGCCAGCCAGAGTTCAAGCAGAGGGCAGCCCCTGGCCCTGCTGCAAGGGCTGCACCTGCTCTGCAAGCTGTCCTCTCTGCGAAGTCCCCCACAGAGGCTGGGCCCTGCACCTTCCCTCCCACGGAGCAGATCCACCTGCAGATGTTTCTGCCATGTCCAAGTGGCAGATTGTGGCCAGGGTGTTGGAAGGGGAAGCAGGGGCTGGCCTTGGGGAAATCTCTCCTTTTGTATGGCTTGGTGGCAAAGGTGCAGCACAGGGCGAGAGCACCTCTAGAGAGCTACTGGAAGGCAAGCTCTGCCCAGCACCCCAGGTGCTCCTAACACCCAGCTGAGTCCACAGTAAAGGTTTGTCCCTGAATCTTAGTTTTGTCACTTTCCAATACTCTGCATCCTCCACCCACTGCATCCCTGGCTTCCATTTCAGCTGAAGTGGGGAAGGAAAAGTCTCAGTTCAAAAGGACTCTACACATCCTGACATATTTACCTGTGAGTGTAGTTCAGCCTGTACCTTTAGCTAAGCTGAGTTTGATCACTGGGGACTTTAGTTTACCACACCTTATGTGGCTCTTCTGCAACTGTGTTTGCTTGCTGTCCCCCTGGGAACTGGGGCTGGGGCTTCCTCAGAGAAAGCCGGGCAGTTTTTAGGGAGACGCTGGGGGCAAGAGAGTGGTGGATGCCAGTGCCTGTGAAGAGAAGTTACAGGAGCCTCTGGGCTATAGCTGGGATGGGGAAACAGCAGGGACACAGCAGCACTAGGTGGGCAGAGAGTCCTGTGATGGGAACCAGCCTGTGCAGAGAAGTCTTCATCCAGGGCTGTGATTTACAACTGGGGGGAACTTGGCAGGGCTTTGAATGCTGCCCCATGGCTCCCTCTTTGTCTCCAGCCCAGGCAGTTGTGAGGGTAAGCTCACAAGAAGCTGGAAGAGAGGTCTTCAGAGCCGGCTGCAGCTCTTGGATGGCTTCCCAGTGTTATTTGCTTTTGCCACTAGATGGTGAAACAAGTAATGAGGGAAAACTCGGAGAGCCTGGCCCTGTTCCCCAGCGGCCTGCCTCCCCGTGCCTCCATGCTGATGTGCTCTGCTTTCTGGGAACTTGGCCATTCCAGGCAATTACCCTTCGACCTTTTATACTGCCCGGCCTTCAAGAGCTGCTGCTGCTGCCACTGCGGTTCTTTGATCGTTTTAACTCTGATGCTGCTGCCCAGGATTCACATAGAGGTGACAAAGTGTGCATGGAAAGCTCTCTCCTGCTGCAGTGGCTTGCTGTGGTCTGGTTTTTGAAGGGGATGTACCACCTTCTTCCTCCACCTGAACATGCAGTGAGACCCACACATTGACAGGTGGGACCTGAAACCTTCAGTCCCTGCTTGGTTGCACTCTGTCATATCCTTTCTTTTCAGAGTACTTTGCTTTGCTGGATGTTTTGCTCTGGCTTTGCCAAAGGAGCTTGCTGGGGGCATGCAATGAACCACATGGTTGCATCTCACCTGGGGCTCTTCTGCCTTCACAAGAGGGATTGACTCTGGCCCCTGGCCCACAGGTAGCATCACTGTCTCAGATGGAGATGGTAAAGAATGGGGAGGGAAAGAACAGAGACATGCACTTGGGCCCTAGGGAGTGGAACTTGAATGAACGAGTTCCTCCTCAACTGAGTAATTTAACCTCTCCCAGTTGGGAAATTAAATGCTTTAAAGTGAGGCAGCCTCAATTTTGCCTTAAATGTGGGCCAGCTCTGCTGATGAAAGATAACTTTTTGAGCTGCAGAAACTTGATTGGCTTCATTTATGGAAGGTTACAAAGAAAGTTCATGGTGGCCAACCTTTCTTCTCTCTGAACAATGGCCTGGGTGATTCCCCTTGTGCCCAGGGCTACCTGCTCTTCCTCTGAAAGCCTGATTAGAAAATGTTGTACTGTTCTCTTAGTGGCTGGATGGAGCAGCTGATGATGGTACCCTGTTGGCCCCAGCCCTGGGAGCACAGTAGCATCCCTGGCCTTGGTTATTGCACTGCTGCAGCAGGGACCTGCCTGACTTTGCACTGGAGTGGGACACAGGAGCGGTGCATGGAGGTGAACCTCCAGGAGGGAGTGGTGTCAGAGGTGGGGAGGTATCACCTTCCCTTGCTCTGGCCAGGGCTGGAAGGACTTGGCTGTGTTTTAGCTGTGCTTTGGCTGTATGGTTGCATGTGTATGGAACAGCCCATCGTAGTTCAGATAGGGTTTTACGGCAGGCAGTAAGTCAGTCCCCTGGGTGAAGCACCAATTCTGAGCAGTATGGACAGTCCCTGTAGTGAATTAGGAATAGTCCCTAGACTGTTTTGTTTATTTTTTTTATCATGTTTCTGCCATTATTGGCTACTTTCTGTGGGATCTATCTTGAGCCAGCAGGGCAGGAAGCTTGGGGAGGGGGATGGAGTTGCTCCTCAGCACTGAGGGATACTCCTACAGGTGTTTGGTTCTGGCCACACTGCAGGATGCAAGAAGGAGGATTCCCAGATAGGGAACTGGATAAACAAAATGGGTCTGCATAAAACCCACAATGGTCTGCACTCAGCACAGAGAAATATGTGAAGGTACTCATGGGTGCTACAGAGAGAAAATGCACATTTCTCTCTCCCCTTCTCTCATAGATATGAAGTGTCTGAGAGGCAGAAGACCAGTGACACACAGACTGCCAAGGGGGCTTCTTGTTGTGCATCACTCCTGCAGAGCTGAAATGAGCCTTTAATGCCACAGAGGCCACTGTGACACCAGGCAGAAGCAAAGGAAGGAAAATAAGGAGTGAATAAACCTGAGGCTCAGCCTCAGCCCCCAGCTCTGCCACGCAATAATTTGTAGCACAGAAATGTTTCTTTTGGCTGTTGCTTTCGGGCTGTGCAATCAAACCTGGTAGTTAAAATCCTGCCAAACAGGGCAAGCAACCCCAGCGGCATCTAATGAGGAAAAGCAAGCAGAGCTTTCAAGCTGCTTGGGAAGGGAAAAAACCAAACCACCGGAGGAGCAGGTGGCCACATAGGATCCATCTTGTGCTGGTTTGAGCCAGCTCTTGCAGAGGGGGTGTAGTGAAGTGCTGCCACTGTAGGTAATATTCAGTGTGCCTCCTTTCCTTCCTCTCTGAACATCTGATACCACATCAGCATCTCTTCTGCTCACAAGGGGATTAGGTGCTAGCTCAGGCTGCTATCGCAGCTATCCGTTTCCTCCTGGTTTATTCAAATAACTCTGAAAGTACATCCAGCAGCTGGGTCCAGGCAAACTGCTGAAAAACATCGTTCTGCAGAAGCCATTGCCGGGAGATCCATGAAAAGAGCAAACCTCAGACTCAAAATGTGCAGCAACAGGTAAAGAAAGGAAGAGCTGTGGGTTTGAATGTGTGTGTAGGAGGAAAAGCGGCTGGGGTCCCAAAGTGCCTGGAGGGGTGCACAGGACAGCCACATTCCTGATGGTACTTAAAAAAAATCAGTAATTTAAAACAAAAGGAAAATACAAATAGCAGCATTTGAGACACATCACTGGAGATGGATGGTGTTCTTGCTCTATTTTTACTTTGTACTATTTTGCAGTGGCACCACCATACACCCTGCAATGCCAGGTTTGTCTGTAGAAGGTCTGTGCCTCTTTCCTGATAGCTCTTGTTCTGTTTTGCCTGCTGGGGTTAACACAGTAAAGGGGAAAAGCTTATTGTTTTGGTGTGACTTGGGTGCATCTCTGACAGCTTGCCCTAGGCCTGGAGGAAAACTGGCCAACTCAAAGCTGCCATGAAGGACTCTTCAGGCATTAGTCCCCAGGGTGACACAAATTACAGGTTTTCAGTGTGTTACCCCCAAGGGAGCCCAGTTACTAAAGCAAATCTTCCTGATAGACACCCTGCTACACCCAGCAGTATGGCCAAAACCCCACAGCTACAATGAGGGCTTCCTGCCATGGATATGCAAATATCAAGAACAGTGCAGAAATGCAAACCACAGCTCTCATAACACAAAGCAAACTGTGACTGCTGTTTACCTCGGGTTGCAGAGCACCCACAATTCCTAACTATGGCTCGTTTCTTGGATGGCTGGTGTCCATTTGGCACAGATCTGCCCTTGGAAGCTTCTGCTGAGAAGTAATTTTGGCACTTTGTTCTTTGCCCTTTCATGTGGGCCCCCAGGAGTCTGTGCTGCCATGCCTTCAGATAGCCTTAGCTTTGTCCAGCTTCTGTAACTCCACACCAGACTGTCCAAAAAGCAAGTCTGGGTCCTTCAGCAGGTCTTGTTACGTTTTTGCCCTGCCAGAATCTCAATGCTTTTCTGAAAATAAACAATTCCTGGGGCTGCTTGTTCAAAACACACACTTTACAGCCTTATTACCATAGCGATTCTTTCCAGAGATTATCTTCCTGTATGTGATTTGTTTCGTGCTGTGAGCAGCTCCAAGACCCCACGAATGTTTCTCAGCAGCTTTTCCCCAAGAAGCAGCAGGGGAGGGTGGTCCTGGCTCCCCTTGTGCTACTGGAAGTGATGCTGGAAGCGATGCCAGAGCTGATGGGCGGAAGAGATGTATAAACATGGAAGCAGTGTGCCTAATTAATGACCTGAAACCAGCCATAAAGGTCAGCTTGTTTGCGAGGGACATGCTTGAGGTTCACGTGCTGAACACAAACTTTGCTGCTGTGCCTTGGAAAGGGCATCGGTGCCCGCCTGGGACAGCAGCTCTTTTGGGGGGGAGCTGTCAGAGGAGGATCGATAGCCTTCAGCCTCACTCATTAGTGTGTACCCAGGCTGTCCCTCCTTGCCTGCTGAGCCTGGCTCCTCATGGAGCTCCGCTGAGAAACCAGTCTGCTTTCTGGGGAAAGGGCATGCTCCTGCAGCTCTTCAGTGTCTGATGCCACTGGAGAACAGGCTGTTTTCGAGGCTATCTCATCAGGCACTTGTTGACTTGAGTTTGAACTGCAGAGTTGTTATAACTCATATAAATGCTTTCAGCAACAGGCATTCAAAAATTGAGCATCTGGATGCAAATGCCAGAGGATTGACATAAAAATTTTATTTGCTAGCTGTTCTATTCCCCCTGAAGTTTCTCTCTGCAGTCTTCCAGGGGCTGCAAATTCAATTCCCCCTTCCCCCTCACCTAATTTCAGCACTCTGGGAACTGAAGCTTTAGGAATATTTCAAATTATTATCCAACATTGTACAGAGTCATAAAGACATCTGACCTGTAGGACAGAGTGCACCACAGGTTGTCATGTGGCAACTTCCAACCACCTTTAACCTCAAGAATTGTGCAGAGCTGTGAGTGCCTGCGGACAAAATAAAGGGGTGAGTTGGTATTAGCAAGTCACTTTGCAGACAGCACTGTGTGTTAGTGGTTCCAATACAATCAGAGAGATATGTGCACAGTGATGCTGGTGGTTTGAGGAAAGTGCCTTTGATGAGGCAGGTTTCCTCTCTCTCTCAGAGATGAATGCAATGCCATCCCAGCTGTCTCCCACTTGCAGTGAGCTCATTTTCCTGTGGTGTTTTGGAACACAGGCTTAGGCTGGATGTTAGGAAGGAATTCTTCACAGAAAGAGTGATTGGCCATTGGAATGTGCTGCCCAGGGAGGTGGTGGAGTCACCATCACTGGAGGTGTTTAGGAAGAGACTGGATGAGGCACTTAATGCCATGGTCTAGTTGATTGATGGTGTTGGGTGATAGGTTGGACTTGATGATCTCGAAGGTCTCTTCCAACCTGGTTAATTCTGTATTCTGTAAACCCTTTTCTTCAGGATTTTGGCTTTGCATGTTCCCCTTGTGCTTTTTGTCCCAGCAGACTCCTGATCAAAGTTCTGCTCTTTCAGCACAGTGGCTCAGGGGTAATGTTCTTGACTGGATTTAGCTTCAGGCAGACTGAGGAGGTCCACCCACAAAAAGAGACAATCCAATTAGAATAGAATAGAATAGAATAGAATAGAATAGAATAGAATAGAATAGACCAGACCAGGTTGGAAAAAACCTTTGAGTCCAACCTATCACCCAACACTGTCTAATCAACTAAACCATGGCACCAAGCACCCCATCCAGTCTCTTCCTAAACACCTCCAGTGATGGTGACTCCACCACCTCCCTGGGCAGCTGGCTGTGTTTCATTATTTAAATCTACTCTCTTCCTCTGATTTGCAGAGAGCATAGGTGCAAATGACCAAGGCGGCCTCTGCCAGGGGTGATCTCAAACCCTTGCAGACTTTCTGTCCGAGAAAGACCCTTTGCTGGGCAGAGCTACACATCCTCCAGAGTACACGGCTCCCCTTGTAACGAGCAGGAGAAGCTCATGAAGTCCAGCATCTCTTCAGCCTCCTGCTTCGCCTTCCCACAGACTTACGTGAGTTGTCTGCCTCTTTTTCCTAAGGCGAGCTTACTGCCCACCTCCTTTTCTTCTGCCCGTGGAGCTGGGGAGAGCCCCCGGGGAGCACGTGGGAGGCAACGAAGGGGCCCACGAACCGACGTACGGGGCCAGCCGCTGTGGGAACTGCGGAGCTCAGCCAACCTGCGGATCCGCATGCGGGATGGCCGCTGGAAGCTGGCCCAGCCTCTCCCTCTATTGGGATGGCTCCTCCCTTCCCTGAGCTCTTGGCCGGAGCCGGCGGAGCCGGGCGCCAGGGCTCCTCCTGACCCTTGGGGAGGAGAGGCGGGGCTCGGCCGCTGTCCGACGGCGGTGAGTGTAGTGAGGCGCCGCGGCCAGCAGGTGCCACTGCCCCCCCGCGCTGCCCGGGGCCGCCGCCCGCCACGGCTGCAGTGCCGAGCGCCCGTTCCCCTGGGGCTCTGTTTGCTGCATCCGTGCCCCTCGGCTAGCGGTAGGGTCGTGACCACCCCTTCCCCCGCGGCCAAGAGCCTGGCTCTGCTGCTCGCCTGTGGTCCTTGGTGCTCCCGGCGATCACGGGTGCGCACCCGGAGCGGAGCCTTGGCGGCGGAGCCCGTCGGTGCCCCCACGAACACGCGGGACGGGGCACCAGCTTCCAATCCCAGCGCAGCGCAAGCAGTCCGCAGATGCACCTCGCTGGGTGCCCGGAGCCCTATGGGCTCCCCATCGCTTGCAGGACGGGCATGCCCAGCCTCGCCAGGATGCACCCTGCTTCCTCTGTCTCTGCCCCGCCTCCCCCTTGCGCATCCACCCTCACGGGGCTGCTTCTCTCTCCGGAGCGGAGTGAAGCCGCTCCTGGGCGAGATGATGAGGGTCCAAGGGGAAATAGAGAAAGGGGCGAGCGGAGCGGGCAGGAGCGAGCACTGAAGGAGGTGAGTGTGCGGGGGGCGTATGTGTCCGTGCTGGGAGTGGGGAGGGGTGGCCGGGGCGGAGCGGCGAGGGGAGCGCGGGGCGTGTGTCCGTGTGTGTTTGTGTGCGCGCACCGGGGGCAGGTCCCCACGTGGGGCTGACGCGGCAGCCCCGGCCTGATCCGGGGCTATAAAGCGGCTCGGCGGCGAGCGAGACAGAGCAGCCGCCGCCGGCTGCAGCCCCAGTTCCGGCCGTGCTCCGCTTCGCGCCCCACTCCGTGGCTCCCGGTGGGCAGCGCCCCAGCATGAGCCGCGGGCCCCCGCAGCCCCTCCCTGGCGGCCGCCGCGCAGCCCCGCCCCGGCCAGCGTCGCGGTAGGAGCGCGGAGCCGCGCGGAGTAGGGCTGGGCGCGGGTGGGGCAGGGGGCGAAGGGCGGGGGTGTCCACGCAGCCGGGGTTGATGTTTAACCTGGAGCGCCCGTTCACGGAGAGGGGCCACTTCTTCTCCTCCATGGAGTACCAGCGGCAGCTGGAGGAGGAGGAGGGCTACCCTCCTCCCGGCACCAACGGGACCTTCAACGACAGCGGTGCCGGGTCGGGCTGGGGCACGCCGTACCCCGTGCACACCACCGTCACCCTCATCAGCCTGGCGGGCTTGCTCATGCTCTTCACCGTCTTCGGCAATGTCCTGGTCATCATTGCTGTCTTCACCAGCCGGGCACTCAAGGCCCCCCAGAACCTCTTCCTGGTCTCCTTAGCCTCAGCTGACATCCTGGTGGCCACGCTAGTCATCCCTTTCTCCCTGGCAAACGAGGTGATGGGGTACTGGTACTTTGGCAAAGTTTGGTGTGAGATCTACCTGGCCTTGGATGTGCTATTCTGCACCTCCTCCATCGTGCACTTGTGTGCCATCAGCCTGGACCGTTACTGGTCCATCACACAAGCCATCGAGTACAACCTCAAGCGTACCCCACGCCGCATCAAGTGCATCATCTTCATTGTCTGGATCATCTCGGCTGTCATCTCCTTCCCACCGCTCATCTCCATTGAGAAGAAGAGTGGCCAGCAGGCTGACCAGGGGGTGGCAGAGTGCAAGATCAATGATGAGAAGTGGTACATCATCTCTTCTAGCATTGGCTCCTTCTTTGCCCCCTGCCTCATCATGATCCTGGTCTATATGCGCATCTACCAGATAGCCAAGAGGCGAACCAGGGTACCCCCCAACAAGCGGGCAGAGCGTCCGGAGAAGAAGCAGAATGGCTTGACTGACAAGGAGGACCTGCCAGCCACAGCACAGCTCAATGGGGAAGAGGCAGCGGGAGGTGGTGGTGGGCAGGAGAGAGAGGTCAATGGCATAGACATGGAGGAGACCTCTTCCTCTGAGCACCAGGAGAACAACCAGTGTAAGAAGCCAGAGAGACCGTTGAGGGGAAAGACCAAGACTAAACTGAGCCAGATTAAGCCTGGGGACAGTTTACCCAGGAAAGCAGAGGAGGAGAGGAACACCAAAGGGTCACGGTGGAGGGGCAGGCAGAACCGGGAGAAACGCTTCACCTTTGTGCTGGCAGTGGTTATCGGGGTCTTTGTCATCTGTTGGTTCCCCTTCTTCTTCACCTACACGCTGACAGCTGTCTGCCAGAGCTGCTCCGTGCCCGACACCCTCTTCAAGTTCTTCTTCTGGTTCGGTTACTGCAATAGCTCCTTGAACCCCGTCATCTATACTATTTTCAACCATGACTTCAGACGGGCCTTCAAAAGGATCCTCTGCAGGATAGAGAGGAAAAGGATTGTTTGAAGCACCCTTTGCTGTGGGTGGGACTAATGCAAGACTTTGTAGGAGAGTAAGGCATGACTCTCTTGTGCTGTGCTTGCATGGGTCGGTTTCCTTCAGCTCCTGAGCAGGAAGCCTTTAACACCTGAGACGAGCCCATGGAAATGCCAGGCAGCAGCAGTGAAGAGCAGCAGGCAAGTGGAAGTCCGAGCCATGGCAATTTGGCTTTCCAGGGGAGGATGGCCTTTGACTTGCTTGGCTTATTAGCTATTTTTTTTTTTCCCTTTTATTTTTTTCTTCTTTTGCCAGAAACTCTCAGTGGATATTTTGATGATTGCTCAGTTTGACTCTTTAAAGCAACGTGCAGCTCCATGAGATGAACAACAAAGAGGGAGTATGCTACCGTGGAGGTGTTGGCTTTTGTATTTTCTTGTATATTTTATTTTTTTTTGGTAATTGTTATCCTTTTTTTCCTGTGTGTATGTAATTAATTTTAACCCCCTTGTAAAATACAGTATTGTAGCCCTGAATTTGAATGTCTTAATTTTTGTAAGGCAAGCAGCTTTGAAACTGTGAATGCTTTCATTATCTTTGACACCTTACAAGTCCCTCTCTTCCCACCCCCAAACCCACTGAACAACCAGAGCCATTCCCCCGAGCTGACAGTTTGAAAATGTTGCCAAAATTTCCAGTCAGTTTCCTGTCTTTTTTTCCTCCCCTCCATAAAGCTTAGGATCCCAGATCTCACACCAGACTGGCTAATTTACTTGTTATTTTTAGTGTCATACCTGATTCTGTTTAGTTTCTGTGTTGCCTGTGCTATAATCCAGCTGAGATGGTGACTGCCCTCACAATTATTCATTAAAGCAGACCCTGACCGAGCGGTGGCTGTGCTGTGCAGGCAGGGATGTCCTGGGTGATGGCTACTTCCCTGTGCAACGTGAGGCTTGGGATCTGGCCAAGCTCCCTACCAGTTAATCTCAGTTGGTATTTTTTTTCCACGCTGCAGCACTGAAATGTGTTTAATGTTAACTTTCTTCCCCCACCTCCAACTGTAAATAGATAACATTTCAAAGGAAAGAGCAGGGCTGTGTGTATCACGTTATCTCGTTTGTATTGACTTGTGGTGGTTTAACTCCTGTGGGTTTTCCTGCAGCAGAGGAGGGGGTGTTTGGGTCCCTCTCTTTGAATTAAGGGAGAGGAGTTCAGTTTTCAATCTGCCAGTCTGTTTTTTCCTAGGAACTGTGAAAGCATCCCTCTTTCAGGCTTACACAGGGCAAAACTGGGAAATGGGAAGCTTGAGAGACAGTTTATCCAGTATTTTGTAGTGTAATTGAGGTTAGTTGTTTGGTTTAGTTTGGTTTTGTTTAGTTTTGTTTTGTTTAGTTTTGTGTAGTGTTTAGTTCAGTGTTTAGGGTTTAGTTCAGTGTTTAGGGTTTAGTTCAGTGTTTAGGGTTTAGTGTTTAGGGTTTAGTGTTTAGGGTTTAGTGTTTAGGGTTTGTTTTATTTTGGATTAGTTTTGCTTTAGTTTTGCTTTTGTTTTGGCTTTATTTTGGTTTATTTTTGGTTTTGTTTTGGTTTTGTTTTTAAAACCCCAAACCTTAAACCCACAAACCAACAAGCAACCCAAGAAATGTGTAAATACTGTGAGACTGGAGCAGAATAGAGAGTTAATCCTGCTTTTACACTCCTTTCCTGAAATGTCTTTTCAGCTCTTTCTGCTAAAGCAAACAAACAAAAATGGACAGAACAAATCTAACATCCTTGTGCCATGAAGAAATTTCTGGACAGCATTCAAAGGGGAAAAGAAAAGAAATAATCTTTTGATTCATCACAATCAATGAGTGCAAGCCTTTTCACTTAAGGAAAAACGAGTCACAGAACTTGTGTGGAGAAAGCAAAGTTTGTGTAAGTCTTGTGTATAAGATGAATTTGCCTTCTCTGGAGTGGTGTGTGTGGTGCACAGGAAGAGACTTAAACAAAACCCATACCTTTTTACTTTGGGGAAGTGTTTTGTTGATTTTGCTCTCTCTTTTGACTTTGTAATTAAACTCCAAGGGTCCCCAGATGGATCTTGGGGACCTGGAGAGCAATGTTTACATTCACTTGCGTTTTCAGAACTGAATCCTCAAGAGGTGAGGAAAGCAGAGAAACTGTGCTTTAATGTAAAAAAAAAACCCCAAACACCCAACCAACCAAAAACCCCAAACCCTAAGCAGAAGTTGCTATAATGGATGATTATTTTTATTAAATAAAAGAGTGTTTACAGATCAAGTGTGAAAAGCCTCTGAATAATCTGTTAGTTGTTTTGTTTTGTTTTGTTGTTGTCCCCCCCCCCCCCCCCAGCTATCCACTGATTCTCTGGCAGCTTTGGTCTCGACAGTGCGTAAGGAGCACGTTTGGGAAAGCACTTTTATGTTGTGAAAGGCATTGTTACTGCAGGTAGGGAACAATGGCTCAGTTCTTTCTGCTGGGGCATAATAACACATGACTCCTTGATATTTCTTCTCCCCCCCCCCCCCAACTCCCTTTTCATGCCACAGTAAGAGCATTCATGTGTTTCTTAAAGAAAAGGGCTTAGAGTTTCCAGGGTGTGATTTGCCTCCCTGGAAATGCAGCCTGACACCATTGCTGGGGATGCCTGGCTGGTGCAGCATTCACAGCTATTAAGTTGAGGTTTTTCATAATGAGGTTGCAGATGGCATTAGAAACAATCAGGCTGCTCAGAAACATTTCTTGATATGTGCAGGAGTGTCCATCTGAGCAGGGCTTTGTTTCCAGCTCCAGAGAGCCAGCCAGCCAGGCTCGCTTGTGCTGACACCAGTGCCACTGAGACCCTTCTGTAGGATAGGCATCGAGGATTGTTCTCCCACTGAACAAAGTGCTGCCTCTGTGTGTCTAACTCCCTCCCTGAGGATGCCTAAGTCCATTCTCTATCAGCTCCAGCTGTGCTTCCTCTTTGCCATGGGTGCCAGGTAGCTCCAAAGGTGGGGGGGATACAAGGCACTGATCTTTGAGTGTTTCAGTGTGTGCTTTGTTTTTCCAAGGAGTAGCATTCAGGAGCTCTGGCTCCTGGTCTCCCCACTGTTGGCATGCTTGGAGTCACCCCGCTTCCCTGCTCTGCTTCTTATCTGGGGAGAAAATAAGTGACCAGAGCTGTTGATCTCATGGCCCTGCTCTGCTGTGATCACCACGGTTGCAGTTGGAGGTGCTCAGTGTGCTAGCAGGGGTACCAGGGCTGATAAGCAACATTGCTGTTGGGTGCAGGGCACCCAGTGGTGGCCTAGAGATGAAGAAATGAACCTCTTGATCATTTTGTGGTGATCCCCTCTGCAAACTAGGAGTGCTTAATCCAAGCATAGTATGCTACTGTCTATCTCCTGGTCTCAAGCTGGCCTTGGAGGGTTTTACTAAGCAGAGTCTGGGGCAGGAGGTAGTCCAGCAGCTATCAGTTACACTTGTCCCATCCCCCTGGCTGTCTGATGTCCTCAAGGCATCTGTACCTCTAGTACAGACATTATTTTGGTGGGTTTGGGGCTGGGGCTTTAGTGGGCTTGCAGTCAGTGAGAATGTGCACAGTTGAAATGTCCAATTGCTCCAATTTCTCCATCAGAAGTAAAACTAAGGTGCAAAACCTTGAAATTATGCCTCCAGGATTGTGACCCTCCCAAAACCTCGTGCCCTCATGGCTCAGCCCAGTCAAAGTATTCAAAGGGCTGTTTTATGCGTGGGCATTGACTCTCTGTGGCTGACATGGCAAAGATGCATGCCCATCTTCATGGCCAGTGTTTAAACTTCTACTATCCTGCTGCCTTTGCCACCTTCTAACTCAGAACTGTATTTCAGTTCCATTGAGCTGTTGGTTGTTTTGGTTTTGGCAGAGACCTAGACCCTCTACGCCTGCTGAGCATAGGCACATCCAAGCTGCAGTGGCCTCCGTGCCCCATGGGCTGTGTGATGGAAGTGCTGGGATGAAATCAATGTCTCTTTTCCTTTGGTAGGTGAGGACTGACCTGGCTGGCTGCCTCTGAGGCAGAGGTCATATTGCTGTGGGCTTCACTGGGATGCCCTGTTCTGGCTCTGCCATA
The DNA here is from genome assembly GCF_026170545.1 of Melanerpes formicivorus. Lineage (NCBI taxonomy): Eukaryota > Metazoa > Chordata > Aves > Piciformes > Picidae > Melanerpes > Melanerpes formicivorus. The sequence continues at coordinate 4,183,043 of NW_027142358.1, read as the reverse complement.
ACCATGTGCAGCTCTGCTTACCTACATGCCTGCTTCATCTAACTGTAGGGCTTAGTCCTACCGCTCAGCTCTTCCCCTTCCCCCCTTCTGAATCCCTTCCCCGCAGGAGAAAGCTGCCTCATTTCTCCCAGCTCATTCTCATGCAAATGACACATTAGGGAATGTAATGAACTTTGGTTGTTTTTTATAACCTTTTATTTCAGAGCTTAAAGGTTAACGGTGTGAGGGCAGGGAAGGGAGCTGGGAGCCCTCAGTGCTGGTACAGCAAAGAGTGGGCAGAGGTGCTACAGATGACTTTGCCCTGAGGGGAGTTTCTCCACAGCTTTCTCATGTGGGGTAACCCTGCACCCCACCCCTTGTGTGGGAGCCCCTGCAGACAACCCGAAGGTGCTGGCTCAGGGACATTCAGGAGAGGCACAGGTGAGATGGTCTGGTGTAGAAAGTGTCTTAAAATGTTTCCAGAGGTGAGCTGCATGAGCAGTAAGGTTGACCATGCAGAGACCACTGACTGCCAGCACAGGGCTTGTCCCTGATCTTCTCAGCCTACTGACACATGCATTTATTTCTGTGGGGACTTGGTCTGTATTCTCTAGGGGACAAGAAGCTGGTCACACAGAGGAGCCACTCCAACATGTTCCAGTGAGGGATGAACTTGGCACAAAATAAATTTCCCAGGCCTGAAGGAAGCTCCATGAGTTTCAGCCCATGTCCATTGGCTGTCCTGTGCCGTAAATACAAGTCCCACTCAGCATCCCCTTGCTCAGGCTTTGCTGGACCTGATGCCCTGGGATTTTCCTCTGGGTTGGGTGGTTGGTCCCACTGCTGGTGAGGCTCTCAGCAGCTGAAGCTCTTTGTTTTGTTTTATTTCTTAATATTCCCTGCTCTTTCACCATTGGAAAAGTTCAAAGTGTGCTGAAATGTCTCCTTTATTATAGCTGGTACCATGTCAGACAGCTACACTTGGAGCTGTCTCACCATCTCTGCTATGAACTGCTCTTTGCAGCTGGTTTATAGGAACATGTCTGTGATTTATTTGTAGTTGTGATTGCTGTGCCTTATCTGAAGCTGTAGAAATGGAGAGTGGGGTTAGCAGTGAGCCCACTCTCTGCATTAGCCATTAGTACTCAGCTTACAAATGCTCCAGAGCTAGAACCTGACCCCTCTGTGAGCAGAAACTGTTGTAGCCTGACCCATGGGAAGCCCAGGTGAAATTCCAGCTGGGGATCACAGTGCAGTAATGCTGCGCAAGGCCCCAGCGCACTGCCAAATGTCCTCCAGGCTGAGCAGAGTTGGAGTGAACAGGGCTGTGGGGGAGCACCATAAAACATGCCTCTCTTGGGCTGCGCCATGGCTGGTCCCAGGAGGGAGGTTCTGTTCTACATCCATTGCCCTTGTCCTGTCACAGGGTGCAACTGAGCAGAGCCTGTCCCCTGCCTCTTGACACCCAGTCCTGCTCTGGGGCAGGGCTTGTTGGGACATGTGCCATGGAGATTTTGATACCTGAGCTGGTCATTCAACATCCCTTACCTCTTGATGGACCTTCTTGCCCAGTTATCCCCTAGGAGTGCTCATTTCCCATAGAGAACCATCAGATCTATAGAGATATGAGGCGGGTCCCAACACCCAAATCCAACAAAAAGGCATGGGGATAAACCATAACAAGGAGCAGAAAGACAGCTTCCTCTCTTGAGCACAGATGCCTATCAGTGAAAGTATAAACTTTTGCTGGCTTAAACCAGCTTAAAAATGCTTGAACTGGCTCTGTTGATTTAACAGTCAGCTCTGTATTGGGCAAGTTAAAAGGGACCATCTATACTGGCTTGGCTCTAAAGTCCTGCTCTCCCTCTGTGGCTCTGAGAGTGGACTGTAGCAGATTTCAGGGAATAGGGAGGTGCAAGGACTCTTCCTGGGAGGCTCAGGAGTCATTAGGCATTCAGGGATTTCCTGGGGCCAGCGGTGTCTTTTGTGCTAATGGAGAAATTCCACCAACATGTGTTTCCCTTCAGCGATGCTCTCCATTGGGAGGTCTGGATGGCTTTCAAAAATGTGTTTGAGTCAAAAGCCAGCAGCTGAGCAGGGTTTGTCTGGAGGTGAGATGAGCTTATCTAAACATCCATGCTTCCCTGTGTACAACACTTCCAGCGTTTGGTTTGGCTACAGCCTGGGGCATTGCATTTGTAGGAGCAGCCCTGCAGTCCTCCTGAGCTGTGTGACCTGACACGGGGTTTGCTCTCAGAGATGAGAAACATGCTTTAAATCAGCTGCTACATAAAAGAACTGATTGCTCATTTGCCGATTGAAACAGTTGTGTTTTGCTGCACTGTGACTTCATGGCCCTTTTCCTGCTTGGTTTTCAATTGCTCTCCACAGAAAGAAAGAAAAAGCTTCCTACCACTTGACATCTCTGATGAAATAATTCCTGCTGAAGGCTGCTGTGCCTTCGTCTGCACGTGTGGAGCTGCTGCAAAGCGTTCATCTGAAGATGGAAACCTTAAGGTGTTACTGAAAAACTCCCTGAGTGAAAAAAATAAATGTATAGATAAATACTAAAGGCACTGCCTCCAACCTTCTGCTTTTCTGAACTGACCAAACTCTTTTTGAGTGAAATGCTGCATTCTGGCCTTTTATTGGCAGGATTGCTTTTGCCACGAGGGCAATTTGGGCAAACCATTCCTATTGCAGGCTGAAACCTGCAGGGTTAGACCTTGAGTGCAGCAGACCTGCACAGTTTGGCTGGCAGAGCTTCCCCTCTCCTAGCAATTATCCCAGCAATCATAGAGTCACAGAACCATGGAATCGTTTAAGTTGGAAAAGACCTTTAAGATCATTGAGTCCAACTGTTGACCTGGCACTGCCACATGATCCCTGGGCAATAGAGCGATAAGGCATCTCTCTGTAAAGCTAAGCTTGTTCTTGGTTTCATGATGCAGATATTTGACCTGAAATGGCTCCTTGAACAAGGTTTGCTAGAATGAGCTTCCTGTTAATTTAGGCACAGCTGTGCCTGGTGCTTTGCAGCCTTGCTGTGGTACAAACACAGCTATCTGCCTTGGCTGGCTCTGCTGTGCCATCACCCATGGAGGGCCCATTTCTACAGGGGATTCCAAATGCATTACTACAGTATCCTGTTCCCCAGGGCGGGGTACCCAAAATGCAGAACAGTGTCCCAGGGGCTTTCTAGTCTGGAGAACAGAAGAGAAGACTGAGAGGGGATTTAATAAATGTTTATCAATAGCTGAGGGCTGGGTGTCAAGAGACAGGGGACAGGCTCTGCTCAGTTGCACCCTGTGACAGGACAAGGGACAATGGATATAAATACATTACAGGAGGTTCCACCTCAACATAAGGAGGAGCTTCTTCATTGTGAGGGTCAAGAGCACCGGAGCAGGCTCACCAGAGGGGTTGTGGACTCTCTTTCTTTGGAGACTTTCAAGACTCATCTGAATGCATTCCTGTGAGACCTGTGCTAGATTCTATGGTCCTGCTCTGGCAGGGGGATTGGACTCGATGATCTCCAGAGGCCCCGTCCAGCCCCTAACATCCTGTAATGCTGTGAAATCAACCAAGTGTCCAATGTGAGAAGCCTGCAGAGTCCCCCTCTTTCTCCTGCTTATGGGTTTGACCTACAACCTAAGCACAACACACTTCAGAGTCGGTTAAAAGTAATCCTACATTTGTTAGCTGCGAAACACCTTGTGGCTTTTAAGGCAGCCTCAACATTTTGAGGGGCCAGGAGAGTTACAATGGCCAGTTTAAACTGAATGATCTGACTTGCTTACATTGAGAGATTTATCCTCACAGGGCCTTTGGTGTTGCTGTCTCAGGATAATGAAGATGCATCTGATACATTTTGAACTGCAGTATAATTCATCAGCATCGGTCAGCGTTTGGGTGAGGTGGCTTTAAAACAGTGCAGCAGAGAGGAAAAGGAAAGCTAAATGCTGCTCTGCTAAATCGAGCATGCACTGAGGAAAACAAGGTAAGTGGTGTTGCATTTAGGGCAGTCTTTCATCACTGCTGGCTCTGCTGGGGCTAATTAGAAAATGTGTTCTGGCTGGTGTGACTGGGATGAATGGGGTCTCATCCAAATAGGCTTTCCTGAAGTAAAACAAGACAGTTGTAGCAGCAGATGCAATGGAAATGCATCCTTTACAGTGGAAATGGTCTGTTCCTATTGTAGCTGCCCAGGGGGGTTGTGAAGTCTTCCTCTCTGGAGATATTCAAAACTCACTTGGAGGGGTTCCTATGTAATCTGGTGTAGGTGATCCTGCTCTGGCAGGGGGCTTGGACTAGATGATCTTTCGAGGTCCCTTCCAGCCCCTGAAATTCTGTGATTCTGTTTCTCCTTGTCCCCAGAAGTGCCTTTTCCTGGCTGTGCTGCTGGATGATGAGCTGGGCTGGGCTGAGGTGTGCAGCTGTGTCAGGAGGGAGGACCAGGAACTGGGAAACGATTCACACTGGGAAACGATTCACACCAGTCACATCAACCCATGAGGGGACTGGGTTTTATTTCCCCTTGGGGGAAAAAGCTTTTCCTACAATTTTAGCTTCATGGATTCCTATGGCTGAAGATGTAACAGTGTCAAGGGCTGGGACACGGACACATAGTTGTGGGAATACAAGTGAAGTCCATGGAAGAAGAGAAGGCTCCAAGGAGACCTTATTGTGGCCTTCCAATATCTGAAGGCGGCCTGCAAAAAAGCTGGTGAGGAACTTTTTAGGGTGTCAGGTAGTGATAGGACTAGGGGGAATGGATCTGAGCTAGAGGAGGGGAGATTCAGATTAGATGTTAGGAAGAAGTTCTTCCCCGTGAGGGTGGTGAGACACTGGAACAGGTTCCCTAGGGAGGTGGTGGAAGCCTCATCCCTGGAGGTTTTTAAGGCCAGGCTGGATGTGACTCTGAGCAACCTGATCTAGTGTGAGGTGTCCCTGCCCATGACAGGGGGGGTTGGAAGTAGATGAGCCTTAGGGTCCCTTCCAACCCTGACAATTCTGTGAAAATAAGAGACAGAGAAGCAGGGTGTGGAAATGGTTAGTGTAAATCACATGATGCTACTGTACATCCAGCTGCAAAAAGATTCAGTCTAAAGTGCTAGAGAAGGCAAACAACCCAGCGTAGCAATTCCAGCAACTAGGAACATAAAGATGGGATCCCTCCCTTATTAATTAATTACTGTCTCAGTGGGGATGGTATGAACTGGCATGCTCAAGTGATCAGAGGTTTGGAGGAAGAGGTGAATTTTTAGCTGTTGTTTATTCAGACTGAGATTTAATTAATATTAAATAGATTAAATATTTAATGAAATAGACTGAAATTAAATATTTAGCTCCCTCTTTCCCCCCAGATAGCAGCCCCAGTAGATGCTTATGTGGGCAGTAAAGCTAGAACATCTGAATGCCAGAGTGTGTTCAAAGGCCAGAGCAACACAGGAGCATCAGCAACTAGGAATTAAATTACTCTGGGCCCCTTGTCTTTGTCAGCCTGCCTGGGATGGTTGCCCTTCCTCTGAGCTTTTTCAGCCATAACCCACTGGGACTTCAGATATTGCTTCAGTATGAGCTGGCATCCCTGCTCTCCTGCCATGCTCATCATCAACAGCTTCATGGGGAAGGGTTTTCTCCCATGATTCTCATTTATCAGAGCAGTGGGCAGGCAAACACAAACTGGGAAGCAAACAGCATTGCTTTATACAAAATAATTACATCCCACTTCTGGAAGATGAAGAAAACTTGGGGGAAAATGACATATTCCTTGAAGGAAGGCAGCAAATTCCCTACTGCTTGTGCAGGCTGGTGCCCTCAGGTGTCCCTCACCAGAGCTGGGGTGGGACAGCTGTCCCCAGGCTCTGCTGGGAGGTGAATAGGATCATCACAAGATGTTAAGGGTTGGAAGGCACCTCCAAAGATCATTCAGTCCAACCCCCCCTGCCAGAGCAGGACCATAGAATCCAGCACAGGTCTCACAGGAACACATCCAGATGGGTCCTGAAAGTCTCCAGAGAAGGAGACTCCACAGCCTCTCTGGGGAGCCCATTCCAGTACTGTTCCTGTATGGTTTGCTGTGTGTCCGCTGGGGCGAGCTGTGTGCTGGAGAAGGGCAGGGGGCTTGTTCTGTGCCCAGGAATTCCATGTGTGTCCCGCTTGTTAAAACCAAATTGTTTTAAGGATTTGGGACTTAAATCCTATTCTGTTAGTATCCCTGCCATTGCCTTTTAACCTGTGCCTCTGTTGTGAAGCAGTTGCCTTTGCAGTGAAGGGGGAAGGTCTGTGCCTGGCTCAGTGCAGCCTTCAGCAAAGGCTCAGCTGCAGGAAAGCCTCCATACATGGAGCACCTTGTGTAGAAATGTGAAGCATTTTGTTAGCCACAAGGGCAGCCATTGGGAGGCAACCCCAGCTTCCCTAAGGAAAAGTGGACATCTTTGGGCTGCAAAAAAGAAAAAAAGGCAGCAAGAGGAGACAGGTGATGTGGTTAGTGCAATGTGTGGCATGTGGAAGCACAGCCAAGAGACCTAGGGTTCTTTAGCCTGCAGAGAAGCAGGCTGGGAGGAGACCTTATTGCTCTCTAGAACTACCTGAAAGGAGGTTGTAGTGAGGTGTGGGTTGGTCTCTTCTCCCAATTAACAAGCAGCAGAACAAGAGGAAAGAGCCTCCAGTTGCACCAGGGAAGGTTTAGATTGCATATTAGGAAAGCATTGTTAAGCACTGGAACAGGCTGCCTGGGGAAGTGGTTGAGTCACCATCCCTGGAGGTATTTAAAAGATGTGTGGATATGGTGCTGAGGGACATGGTTTAGTGGTGACCTGCCAGTGTTAGATTAATGACTGGATTTGATGATCTTAAAGATCTTTTCCAACCTAAACAATTCTATAATTCTGCAATCAAAGGTAGCAAAGGACATGAGAAAATATGATCAGTACATAGCCTGTGGATGGGCTGACTTGGATCTTCTTTGGCATTAGCAAAGGGAGAGAGATGGTGGCTCCTCCCACCACTGCTGGGGGAGCAGGGCCAGGGTGCTCAGGTGGTTTGTACAGCAACAAGGATGCTGTTACAATAAGCAGCTGAGATCCTGTCCTGGCTTTGGCATGCAGGAAGGAACCTGTCTGTAGGAGCTGCAGGTGCTGAGCCCATTGTTTTTGCTTGGCTTATGCCTTGTATAGGTGATGGGAGCTTAACTGGGGAAGAAAACAGATAATTGAAATTAATGAAGCTGACATTTCCTTTTTGTCAGACCTGAGGAAGAAAGCCACAGCAACACCAAGCTCTCAACCCTCAGCCCTTTGCTTGCAGCACAGTTTGAATAGGCCAGAGATAAGCCAGAATATCTGGAATGCTATTATGAATTTCGAGTACAGCCTTGTAAATGAGACATGGGCCACTTGAATCCCTGTCACCTTATCATCCTGCTCAGATTATTTATTGTCTGTGCTTTCTCTATAAAAATAAGCTTTTCTTCTCCCACAGTAGCTCAGCAAGACTCTCTTTTGGACATGGCTTGACTTGTTTTGTAGATGCTTTATAGATGGAAATACTAAGATTTTGCTTTCTGCCTTCATCATCCCTTACCCCTGCCCAAGCCTCTGTATGTAGCTGTCAGAAATCAGCTGCTTGGCCTTGGAGGTAGATACTTAACTAGAAGGAGTTTCATTTGCCAAAATCCATCTGTCTGTGAATGGAAACTAGAAAAGGGTTTGGTCACACCAAAGATCTGCTTGGAGATGAATAGAATAGAATAGAATTAACCAGGTTGGAAAAGACCTTTGAGATCATCATGTCCAACCTATCATCCAACACCATCTAATCAACTAAACCATGGCACCAAGCACCCCATCCAGTCTCTTCCTAAACACCTCCAGTGATGGTGACTCCACCACCTCCCTGGGCAGCCCATTCCAATGGCCAATCTCTCTTTCTATGTAGAACTTCTTCCTAACATCCAGCCTAAACCTCCCCTGGTGCAGCTTGGGACTGTGTCCTCTTGTTCAGGTGCTGGTTGCCTAGGAGAAGAGACTGACCTCTACCTGGCTACAACCTCCCTTCAGATAGTTGTAGATGGCAATATGGTCTCCCCTGGGCCTCCTCTTCTCCAGGCTAAGCAACCCCAGCTCCCTCAGCCTCTTCTCACAGGGCTGTGCTCCAGACCCCTCCCCAGCTTTGTTGCCCTTCTCTGGACACGTTCCAGCAAGTCAACATCCTTCCTAAACTGAGGGGCCCAGAACTGGACACAGTACTCAAGGTATGGCCTAACACAGTCTCAAGCTGCACCAGGGGAGGTTTAGGCTGGATGTTAGGAAGAAATTCTTCACAGAAAGAGTGATTTGCCATTGGAATGTGCTGCCCAGGGAGGTGGTGGAGTCACCATCACTGGAGGTGTTTAGGAAGAGACTGGATGGGGCGCTTGGTGCCATGGTTTAGTTGATTAGATAGTGTTGGGTGATAGGTTGGACTTGATGATCTCAAAGGTCTTTTCAAACCTGGTTAATTCTGTATTCTGTACCAGGTCTGTGAGGTCTCATACATTATCACACATCAGATAGCAATGTCCTTGCTCTGTAAACTCTTGCATGTCATAACAAGTGATCCATACAGCTGGGTGCTACAAAGGCAAGCAAAGATTAAAATTAGCTGGGTCTGCATACCGTGTGAATGTTGTGTGACCTCTTAAGAGGTCTTTGAGTGGCTGGGGCTGGATTTCCAGCAGGAGTATATTGATGAAGCCTCTGAGCTTTAACTCCAGCACTGATGTGGGACCACACTTTGCAGAATCATATAATGAAAGGCATTGGAAGGGACCTCTGGACACCATCAAATCCAGAAGGTTGGATAGGAAAGATTTAGGGCTGATCTGCTGGGAAGAGACTGGATTAGATTATTTCCCAAACTTCTTCTCAACCTGAAGGTTTTTATTTTTAATCCTGTATGTATGTGAAGAGAATTTTGATGGCATGAACCTTATTTATGTGTTTATGTCTCAAATATAAATCCTCAGAACTTAGTCCCAGAGCTGCCTGAGCCTCAAGACCATAGTCTCTACTCTCCTGGAACCTCTGCTTCTGCTAGCCACAGATCCCTGCCCCCACAGGTTCAGGGGCTTTCTGCCATATTCCTTGTTGGTGAGACAGGACTTCAGAGCAGCTTGCACTGCACCTGGGGAACTGGTCACATATCCAAAGGGCTACTGATGGGTGGTGATTGACACTGGAAGGAACTGCGCTGGGGATATGTTCCTTTCAATTCCCAACTTTTAGTGCTGGTGTTTGGCCCTGTCTTGGCAACAGTTGTACTTTACCCAGTGTTTATTTGCTTGGTTAGGGGCACAATAAACTTGTTTTAAAAGCATGTAAAATATCCAAGCAGGGGGTTTCTCAATAAAATTGTTATTATAAGCCAGCAATATGATCTGTATGGTTAAAGAAGACCTCCCATTAAGCATGAGAGTAAATCCAGTGCTCTAGTTATCCAGCAGACCATTTCAGTCAACCAGTATCTGAAACACTTCAGAAACAGTGGCAGACCAGTGGCTTGTTCCTCTCACCACCTCCAGCATCATCACGTAGGGATGAAGCTAGTGCAATCCATTCAGGGTGGCTAAGTGACTTGCTAGAGGTTGAGTGAAGAAAACCATGGTAAGTTAATGAAAGATGGATTTAAATAATTCAGCATGAGCCAGCTGATAAAGCTTAATAGGATCAGAAAGCTGATCTCATCCAGTTTGTTATAAAGCAGTGAGTTCCTCATCAGCCTTTCAGCAGATCTGCACTAAGGACCTCCTGGGGTCATGTTTGCCCAATGCTGTGGTCATCAGGAACCAGCAGAGAGAGAGAGAATTTGCTGCCCACCTGTGGGTTTGGTGTGGCAGCAATTGATCTCTGTGTCCTGTGTTGCCTTTAGGGTCAGGCATGGTTTCCCTTTTGGATTCCTACCCTTCCTTTTGGTTCCTGACAGCAGGCATACAGCTCTGGTGGTAGGGAAGGGCATCTCTGGTCTGGGTGGGCTGAGGGAGCCATGCTGTCCTCACTTGCCTAGGAAAGGTGGATCTGCATCTTCTTGGTGGTCTGGCAGTGAGCTCTGACTCAAGGCTGACAGGAAACCAAGGCAATGGTCATTGCTCAGAATGGATGCATTGGATACATTGCTCTGTGCTGACAGCATCACCACAGGACCACCTGCAGACATGTGGGGAATGACGTAGGGGTTCCCTGCATTACTCTGCTCTCCTGCTTCAGGAGCTGCAGGTTGCCCACAGCTCAGTGCCAGCCCATCTGCAGACACCAGTACCCCCTGCTTGCCTTGCCTCTGGATGCTGCTGCCACACTTCATTAAACTCAGGTCCTTTTTCTAGGAATCTTCTAAAAACCCCAAGCAAACCTGTCTTTGTTTCTGTGGCTCACCCCTACACTGCTCAATTGCCTCAAGCTTCTTTGCCAGCAGGCAGCAGAGCCCCCACAGCCATCAGGGATGTCTCTTCCCTCGCCCTGGCAGGCTTTCAGCAGAACTGGAAACATAGCCAGGCAGAGAAAACTGTTCCCAAAGCAGAGGTTGGCAGGTCAGCCCTTGGCAAAGTCAGCCCATGGTGGTGGCTTGCTTTTCCTTTTGATAGGTTGTATCAGACTCTTGGGCTGCAAGGGACTGGTAAGGGCAGGCTCCCCATGGTGGTGGGCAGGTCTCACGGCAGTGCATCAAGAGGAGCAGTTTCCTCAGTGGCACCATGCAAGAACCTGCTGTCACTCATATATGCCTCCCAGATTGAAGCTTCCTTGAGTGGGGAAGAGAACAAGGGTATCTCTGGGCTGATTGTGGTTTGGCTGTGTGGCACAGAGAAAGGCACAGGCAATAGGAGCCCAAAGAGAGCCTGATTAATGTGCTTCTAGAACCGGATTGTTTAATCCAAACAGCTTTAGAGATATGACTAAAGTAGGAAAAGAAACTTGGAAAAGACCCCACTTGGGATAAAAGCAACAGAGGCTATTTTTTGCAAATACCAGGATAGCTTCTTCTAAAAATACTATCTTGAATGTCTGTTAGAAAATGAGAACCAAATGTGATTGTGAACGGTCTAATGCAGCCTGTCATTTCAGAGGAGGAGGGATGGGGACCTCTCACTGGAGGCATGAAATGTACTTGCAGGCTCTCAGAGGCACAGCAAGAACCAGGCTGTGGGGAATCCAAAGCTGCCAGCTTTGGAGAGAAACGTTGGATGCAAGCAAGCAGCCTTTGCCCACAGGCTGCTGAACTGCAGGGTCACGCTTTGCCATGTTGGTGACCAGCTTCTGTCATTGTTCTGGCAGGATTTTTGAGAGTATGTTGGAGTTTCTAAGAACCAGGAGAATCATAGAATCATTCCAATCATTTTGGTCATGAGATATCCTTCTGCCTTCACTCTAGGAATATGTCATTACCAGGTCTAAAGGGATTAATAGGACTTAGCATTTTCTTAGGGGGAAGGGGAGGGAATCTTTTCTATTTTTCATTCTGCATCCTGAAATGTCACAAAGGAGCCCAAGCTCCTTCCTGTTTGTGCTTTGGTCAAACGTCTTGCTGCATGTAACATGAAATATCACAACCAAGATAGTTCATGCAATTACCTTGCCCTGCATGCAGTCTGTGACAAAGTGGGATAATAATCACAGAATTGTCAGAGTTGGAAGGGACCTCAAAGGTCATCCACTTCCAAACCCCCTGCCATGGGCAAGGACACCTCACACTAGATCAGGTTGCTCAGAGCCACATCCAGCCCGGCCTTAAAAACCTCCAGGGATGAGGCTTCCACCACCTCCCTGGGCAACCTGTTCCAGTGTCTCACCACCTGCATGGTGAAGAACTTCTTCCCAACACCCAATCTGAATCTACCCACTTCTAGTTTTGTTCCATTCCCCCTAGTCCTGTCACTACCTGACACCCTAAAAAGTCCCTCCCCAGCTTTCTTGTAGCCCCCTTCAGATATTGGAAGGTCACAATAAGGTCTACTTGGAGCCTTCTCTTCTCCAGACTGAACAGCCCAACTCTCTCAGTCTGTGCTCATAGGAGAGGAGCTCCAGCCCCCTGATCATCCTGTGGCCCTTCCCTGGGCACACTCCAGCACCTCCAGATTCTTCCTGTAATAGGGGCTCCAGAACTGGATGCAGTACTCCAGGCGGGGTCTCACAGAGCAGAGTAAAGGGGGAGAATCTCCTCCCTCGACCTGCTGGCTATGCTTCTCTTAATGCAGCCCAGGATCTGATTTGCTTTCTGGGCTGCAAGTGCACACTGGTGGCTCATGTTGAGCTTCTCATCTACCAGCACCCCCAAGCAATAGGAATACTCAAGAGGAGGAGTCACAAATTGTTAGCCTCTGGTTTATTTTGCTTTATTGTTTACACAAGAAGGGATGGGGCAGAAGAAGAAATGGTCCTTGCATGAGAGGCCGTATCAGAGCTGCCTTTCTGCTCAACTCTTGAAAGCCCTTTTTTTGCTGTCCTTGCCTCTCTGGTGCATTGTTCCCGAGAATCTTGCAGAAGCTATGAGGTAGGTTTGGTTTATCTCCTTTTTACATGTGTCTTTGCCTCAGCCTCCCAGGCAGTTTCTTTCTTAAGCCAATAGCTGCAACGGCTGCTGGGAACACTGTGTTCAAAGTGACTTCAGATTACAAACATCAATGCTGGTGCCAAAGGCCTGTGAATGATTGAAAACCTTCAGGATGCCCTTCGGTACTAACTCAGACAGCAAACAAGTGATTTTGGAGTGCTTGCCATCTAAACTAATATTAAGTTCTGCTCCAAGTTTGCCCTTTCCAAGCAGTGATCCAGCAGTCCTCTGGCCCTCTTTCTACAAGCATGCAGGAGGTCTTTCTGTTTCCTTTGGAGGTGATGAATGTGAACGTGCTTTATTCGAAACATACTGTTCAGAGCACTCCACCGTGGGCAGCAGTGCAGGAACATGCACCTTACAGACTGCACCCTTCTCCTGCCCTCCCTGATGATTTCACCTCATCTTTGCAATGTAGGTCAGGGAAAGGCCTGCCTGTAACCTTGAAGATCAGAGTTTGTGGAGAACTGGAGTGCAAAGAAGGCACTGAGGCCACCAGCCTGCAGAGTGTTTGATTGGATGTCGCAGGAGGCTTCCCTAAGTATGGACCAGAGTATGTCTCAAGAGGGAAATTTTTCTCTTGAATCTGCGTGATAGGATTTGGTTCATCTGCCTCTGCCTGTGTGAAAATGTGGATGATGTCATGATGGGACTGAGAGGTCACACTCGCATCAGGAGTCAGCAATGTGTGATGTAATGGAGAAGGTCAGTAGGTGTCAGCTGCATTTCCCTGTGGGGCTTCTAGGGGACTCAACTGTTTCCACCTTTGTTATCCGTTAAGCCCATTACACAAATCCTTTGGTATGCCTAAGACTAAGGGAGCTGTGAGGTGGCACGGGGAGGGCCAGGCAGTCAAGTCCACCAAGTCCCTTGGGCTCAGGGAGGTGAACAAGCTCTTCACCTTGCAAGCTTGATTAGAGGGCTGGAGAACCTGTCCTGTGAGGACAGACTGAGAGAGTTGGGGCTGCTCAGTCTGGAGAAGAGAAGGCTCTGAGGAGACCTTATTGTGGCCTTCCAGTATCTTAAGGGGGCCTACAAGAAAGCTGGGGAGGGATGTTTTAGGGTGTCAGGTAATGATAGGAGTAGGGGGAATGGAAAAAAAGAGAAATGGGTGGATTCATCTTGGATGTTAGGAAGAAATTCTTCCCCTTGAGGGTGATGAGACATTGGAACAGGTTGCCCAGGGAGGTGGTGGAAGCCTCATCCCTGGAGGTTTTTAAGACCAGGCTGGATGTGACTCTGAGTGACCTGTTCTAGGTTGAGGTGTCCCTGACCATGGCAGGGGGTTTGGAACTAGATGATCCTTGAGGTCCCTTCCAACCCTAACAATTCTATGATTCTATAATTCTTTTTGGCATTGCCTGGTAGGTTTATCTCCAAGACGGCAATCCCAGGAATGTATAACCTTCAGGGGACTTAACAGATCTTGTAAACTGGATGGCTTCAAGTGAAGTCTTCATTACTAAAGAGTATAGCTATTTCAGTCCAAACCATGCCTGATCACTATCATAGGGAAAGAGCTGCAATATTTCTTTGGGCTGTTTTAAACTGATCAAATTACTGATGGGACTTCTGGGAGCTTTTCGGAACCCAACTGAGATGCATCCTTCTCCCCCCACAAAAAAAACCAACCCAATCAACAGCAAAAAAATGACACCAGAAGTTGTTTTTGTTGTGACATATTTTGATTCTATCACTGTATGTATTTTTTGTGATCACTTTGTTTTGCCTGACTGTGTTGCTCTGGGCATGATGGGGAGGAAAATCCATCTTTCGGTAAATACTCCTCAACCCACCTGCTGTCACAGCAAATTGCTGTGTGTCTCTCTATTCCCAGAGAACAAAACCGTTGCAAGTCTGAGATTTGAGGCCATATTGCATACCTGCTGCTAGCCTGATCCACCTCACAGCACAAAGATTTCAGCAGCCTTTGGATGCAGCTCTTACAGCATTAAACAGCCTCAATAAAGAACATGAGCTTCCCATGCAAAGGCTCCCAGGTTCCAGGCTGGAGGAATCCTTCAGCAAAAACACTTTTGCAAGTCCTTACTTTTTGTCTCTCTCAGACACTGCCAGCAGGAGGAGAGACTTCCACACTTGCCTGGGAAGAACTGGGGCATAGTGCACTAAGTGCTCCCACCTACACTGACATCTTAACCCTTTTGCCACGGTACACAAATTGTGTGTGTGTTTCCATGCTCAGCTGCATTAAGAGCCTTTGGAGGCTTTTTATTTACACTCTAGGTTTCCTCTCTTCTGGGTCCCTACTGTCTAGCCTTGCTCTGCAAAAACAGGGACTAGAAACATTCTCCTGAGCTTCTCAGTGACTGTATCTATGTATGAAGCATCTGGCTTTGTAGGCTAACGTTTACCCATCTTGATAACTGTCGCAGCTTATTAATGTGTGGCATGACCGCAACGCATCTGGACACAGCCCAGCACTAACTGCTTGCTTCCTGGCCCTGTCACCCAGTCCTTGTGCCAGGTTGTCTCCACTTCATATCTGCTTTCTTGTGGATGTAATTTTTTTTTAAAGTGACAGTACCCTCAAGGATTTTGTCAAAGAAGAGGAAAATTGAAAGAAATGTTACTGGCAGAACCTATTCTTCTGATGCAGCAGCAGCTGCTGTGGAAGAGAACCAACAGCAGGGATCCTCTTTGGGCGAGTTAAAGGCTGAGGATCAGATCTTGTTCTTCCCTCCTTGCTTGGTAGCACATGCTGCCGCCCTGCAGAGAATGGTGATGGCCAAATCAAGCCTGAAATGTGACATTCACAGCTTTAAATTAGACATACACAGTTTCACTTTGTCTCCTGAATCTAAGCCAAGCAGATGATGGTCTTCCAAGGTTTCACAACAGATGGCTTAGGAACCTCCCCAGTGTTGTGACCGGGCAATCCAGGACTCAATGAATTCACCCCTGCATTAAGGTGAGCTGAATACCCCTGTACTCAGTACTTGTTAGACCACACCTTGAGTCCTGTGTCCAGTTGTGGGCACCTCAGTTCAAGAAAGATGTTGAGTTGCTGGAATGTGTCCAGAAAAGGGCAACAAAGCTGGTGAGAGGTTTGGAGCACAAGCCCTGTGAGGAGGGGCTGAGGGGAGCTGGGGTTGCTTAGCCTGGAGGGGAGGAGGCTCAAAGGAGATCTTATTGCTGTCTACAACTACCAGAAGGGAGGTTGTAGCCAGGTGGGGGCTGGTCTCTTCTCCCAGGCAACCAGCACCAGAACAAGAGGACACAGTCTCAAGCTGTGCCAGGGGAGGTTTAGGCTGGATGTTAGGAAGAAGTTCTTCATGGAAAGAGTGATTGGCCATTGGAATGTGCTGCCCAGGGAGGTGTTGGATTCACCATCCCTGGAGGTGTTTAGGAAGAGACTGGATGAGGCATTTAGTGCCATGGTCTAGTTGATTAGCTGGTGTTGGGTGATAGGTTGGACTTGATGATCTCAAAGGTCTTTTCCAACTTGGTTAATTCTGTATTCTGAATCACCTTGAGTGTGCACTTTCTCTCCGTTGGCAGTGAAGGGAACTTGCTGGCTGGTTCTAGGGGGATTCTGGCTCTTTGGTGCTGCAAAGGTTGGAGAGAGAAGTCTGGTTAAGGAGGGAATAATGTGCTTTACTTTGACATTTTGTCCTGGTAGGTTCCATCCAAATTTGCTGCAATAGGCTGACCATTTGCAGCTCTTCATAATTTATTAAGCCTTTAATGAATATTTTAATAAGCACATCCACAATGGAAAAAGAGAAAAGCTTGGCAGGCATTTCTCATGCTCTTAATGTTTGGATATGTAAATTTGGAGTGGAGCTCTGGCCAGGGACTGGAATGAGACCACAGAAGGTGACAGCAGTGGATCATGCACTAGTCTGTATTTCATGAACTGAGGAAGCTCACACCTGCGAGTGCAGGATGCTCTCAAGGCTTTGCTCACTTGCTCTGATGAGCTAAAAAGCCACGTGTAGGTTTTAAGGAAAGGTCTTTTTCCTTCATCTTCCCATCTCCTTCCTTTCCCCATTTCACACTGTTAATCACACTGGCAGGATGCCTTCCAGGCTGAGACTATTCTGAGAGCAGGGCGAGAGGAGGGTGCTGAGAGGGAACAGCAGGCTGTGCATTTTCCTTCTCTAGCATCATTTGACCATGATTAATACACATGGAAAATAATCAGCACATCCAGCCTAATTGTGCAGAATTATTAATGTGATGATGGCAAGGGGAGGAAAGATACTTTGCTGCTTTAATTCCATTTTTAGGAAGGAGGTCAGGTATTGTGTGAACATGGTCAGGTGACACCAGGCATCTCCTGTATAAGACTGGAAGCAGAATTTGTCCTGTTTGTGTATTTATTTTTCCCTGGGAAAAAAAATAAATCAGTGCTAGTCTGAGCTTTGGAGATCTGTTACTTCCCTAAACAGTATCAGAAGTTGCTCATTCCTCTATAAACCAACACAGTATGTAATAGAGGGAAGAAGGACTTTAACTGGTGAGTCTTAGACAAATGGGATTATTATGCCTTCCTCTCCTCTGGTGATCCCTTCACCCCTCCTTTCCACATGCTCTCCAGCCATTAATGCCACTGGGGATGAGCAGAGCAAATTGCTGCTGGTTCCTGAGGAAAATACACTGAGCAGCAGCTGACTCAGGCAGGCAGCTAGGAGCTGAGGGCATTGCAGCAACATGGTGCCTTTCTTCCTTGCACATATCACCAGAGCTTCAAACTTCACTCAGATATAGCTACCTGTGGCGTCTCCACATGTCCAACAAGAGCTGACCGTTTCTGATGCTGGCAAGGTCACCATTTGCTGGCCTGATCTTTGTCCTGTTAAGAGGGATTTATTTATTTACTTATTTTAAAAAATAAGCTGGAAGTTTTAGAATGGAATAGAATGGAATAGAATGGAATAGGATAGGATAGGATAGAATAGAATAGACCAGACCAGGTTGGAAGAGACCTTCAAGATCATCGCGTCCAACCCATCAACCAATCCAACCCACCCAAACAACTAACCCATGGCACCAAGCACCCCATCAAGTCTCCTCCTGAACACCTCCAATGACGATGACTCCACCACCTCCCCAGGCAGCCCATTCCAATGGGCAATCACTCTCTGTATAGAGAACTTCTTCCTAACATCCAGCCTAAACCTCCCCTGGTGCATCCTGAGACTGTGTCCTCTTGTTCTGGTGCTGGCTGCCTGGGAGAAGATTCCTTTCTCCTTACATCCCTGAAATGAAATAGTAAGACATTGATTTGCTGGAGAGATTGTAATATTTTCTCTGGAGTTCACAATGCATTAAATGAAAGACATAGTCTCAAGCTGTGCCAGGAGAGGTTTAGGCTGGATGTTAGGAAGAAGTTCGTCACAGAAAGAGTGATTGCCCATTGAAATGGGCTGCCTAGGGAGGTGGTGGAGTCACCATCACTGGAAGTGTTTAGGAAGAGACTGGATGGGGTGCTTGGTGCCATGGTTTAGTTGATTAGCTGGTGTTGGGTGATAAGTTGGACTTGATGATCTCAAAGGTCTTTTCCAACCTGGTCTGGTTCGGTTCGGTTCGGTTCGGTTCGGTTCGGTTCGGTTCTGTTCTATTCTATTCTATTCTATTCTATTCTATTCTATTCTATTCTATTCTATTCTATTCTATTCTATTCTATTCTATTCTATTCTATTCTATTCTATTCTATTCTATTCTATTCTATATTTGAGGTCTTTTCCAACCGTATTGATTCTATGAATCAAGCTGTAAAGAGCAATTAGGTGCTGTGACATTTAATGGTCAGGCTCATGCGTGTTGCCCCACTGCAGCTGAGTGCAAGGTTGAAGATGCCTCCTGCTTTGCTGAGAGCTAGTGGTGGTGTGGGAGTCCTGTTGCCATTTGGGGCCATTGGAAGCAAAGGGTGCATGAGACTGCAGTGCATGGTAAAGCCTTGGGAGTGGGACATCAAGGGATTATGTGGGTAGGAATTGGAGGTGGCACTGATGGTGGTACCTGAGGATGTGGCCGGCCCAGGGGGCCAGAGAACAATGCAAACCCTATCAGGGTTGTGGTGCTGGGGGCAGAGACTGGCCTGGAGCTCTCCTATTTCATTGTCCCATTTTAGGGGGGAGTTTCAGGGCTTAGCTTCTTAAAGGCAATGCCCTGCAGCTCAAGTGTGCAGCACTGGGGAGTCTCTGCCCCTTGGTCAAGGTAACTGTGCAAAAAATAGACCAAAAGTGCTCACAGTGGGTGGATGGAGGAAAGTGAGAAGAGATTGATAAAGAGAGGGGTCTGCACACACCCACACTCCATGCCCTGTGGAATGACACTATCTTCACTGGCAGTTGTGCAGCTCAGATGACAGACCCCATGAACTACAGCAATGCTGGACGAGGGTTCACTCAGCACCTTGTGTGGGCATCACGATCTCCATGCTGAGTGAAAGGCACCAGAGTCCTCCCTCAGTGGCTGCAATGGCAGAGGCAGGGTTTCTCTGGGTGCTGAAGGAAATGGGAACAGTTCCTCACCACCCTAAAACCTTGGTGCTGGTGGCCTGTGGCCTGAAGAAAGGTCAAATGAGCTGCAAACCTCTGCAGTCTTTGGAAAGGTACCAGGACAGGAATCATTTATCACTGATAGCTTAGAAATTGACTCCTGTCAGGTCAGCTTCAGGAAGATGCTGTAGTTAGGGGAATTAAAATGGAGATTATAGCTAATAATTTAAAGCTTTAGGATATAAAAACTAAGCCTATGCTGACCAGACCTGAAAAGCCTGGACTATGTGGATAATCCCATGGCCATTGCTATGTGACTGTCTTGGGAAGTCAAAGTTGTTCAATAGCTCAGGAACGAGGAGCGGGATTCACAGATTGCATTGGGCTGGAAGGGACCCCTGGGGATGTTTTCAAGGGCTCCACCATTGGTGTTCTTTTGCCCAGACTGACAGCAATGAGCTACTAAGTGCTCCAAATGAAGCACCTCAGTGCTCCTTGCCGGAGATAGGTTGGGCCAGTGGTGAAAGCATTCGTGAGATCTCTGCAAAGAGACCACATGGAGAGAGACAGTGGACTACTGCTGCAGACTTAGGGCCTTGACACAAGAGAAGGGCTGGGGTTGGTCCTGCAGCTGCTTTTCAAATGACTGAATGTCTGCTGTCCCCGCAGGGCATGTTAGTCTGGTCCTTGCCCAATGTATTTGAAAGGAGACTTGGCTTTCTTTTTTTTCAATGGTTGTAAGCTGCCCCTGCAGAATAAAGCCCCTGACTTTTCCTCTTCCATAAGCACAAGAGCCTGCAGTGGTCACAAGACCACTTGAGCAGCATCCTGACTCAAGCAGCTTGTTGTGTTGTTTGTAGAAGTTCAATTTTCTTTTTGAGGAAAGTCAATACAGCTCATTACTTAGCTGAGAAAAGATCCCTGTGTCAGGCAGCTGCTCATTCCACTGGAGGGCAGCCCCCGAGCAGGCTCAGCCGCTTTTTCCTAAGCTGGACAACAGACTGATGGCCTTTCTCTTAAATGATCCCTTCTGAAGTAAAACTGCCCCACTGAGAAGTCCAATCAGCTTCCCGCAGACCAGCAAAGAGCTGCTCAACAAGTGAACACCACTAGCCTTGGGCAGATATGTACTGGAAAAAGAAACCAACACAAAAGACCTCCCCCCCCACGCCCCGCCATAGCTGTTCTAATTACTGCTAGTTCTCATGCTGCTTCTGTGTTAAGTCCTGGCTCTGGCTACCTCATTAAGCTTTTGTTTTGTTTTGTTTCAGTGCTAGGATGTGACATCAAGAACTACAAGGCTGACTAATAGCCAAGTATTCTTTGTCTAGCCTCCCTGGAGTGATGAGATGGAGCTCAGGTGCTCAGTCCAAACTTATGGTCAGTTTAAGACCTTTATGCAGGTGTGTAAGATGTTTTAAAGCAGGTTTGGTGTCTAAGAAGGGTTGAGGCATTGTGGCTGCTGGGTGAAGGAGGCAGTGCCTTTGCCTGCTTCATGTGTGTATGGCCTTGGGGACAGCACTATTGGTCACTGTGTTTATGCAAGACCTGGCTTGGGGGTAATGCTTGTTCTAGAGGGACATGCTTGTTCTAGTCTCTCTTGTTTTTCTGTTTGACCTTGGTCCAGAGCCTCTGTTTACCTTCCTGACTTTTCTATTTAACACCCTTTGAGCAGTAAATGCCTCTTGCCCTTTGTGCCCATTACTTACATCACTTTTCTTCTCCAGTAAATAATACTTCATATGTGAAGTGAAAATTGTTCCTTCACACAGGCTGTCTTCAGGATCCAGAACTCCAGTCACTTGTTAGAGGTTTACTAGTTGAGAAAGTTGGAGGAGAAATTGCTCCAGTATGAAATAGAGAATGAGGGGAAATATGCACATTGTAGCTGCTGGGTATTTGGGAGTAAATAGTTACGATTGTTTGTTTTGAGATCTGAAAAAGGCTGCTGAAACATTAGCAAAGACTTTTCACTGCAGTAAGTTAAGTGAGAAGGTCAGTGAGATAAAGGGGCCAGTGCATGAAGAATTAAGAAGAAAGCTGTCTAGGGGTTAGGGCACATACACAGCGAACCAGGAAGACCTATAAAGAAGGATACAGAGCTGGGAGAGCCTGTTAAATAGATTCTCTGTTTTGACAGTTCACAGGCTGCTCCAAACCTAGAGTGGATAACAAAAGGACTAATGAGGAGTATTTTAAGAGAGCCATTGGCCAATAGATCTCCATTCTCTCTCCAGATCACTGCTCCAGCCCTTTACAGTAGTTGCTTTCAAGAGCAGGTTTTGGATCGCAGGAGTGCTGATGGGCTTGACCCTCCTCTCCCAATCTGTTCTCCATAAGGCAGGGCAGTAAAGGGCTGCTCCCCACCTTGTACCCCGCGGTGAGCAGGATACTCAGGGCCAGGGGGATGTGTCCTCACAGCGAGGAGCAGAGCAATGCCTTTGACAGAATTTTGCAGTGTGCTGGCCTTGAGACCTCCTTCTGTCTACACATGTGCAGGACCCGGTCAGGAAGACTACAGATGAAAGCGATTGACATTCTTGTTACCACACACCTGCTGCAAAACCTTATTTGTTTTGAACTCCATTGACTGGTCTTTTCCACAGTTTTTCTCTGTACTGAGACCTTAATCTCATGAGCTGTCTTTAAGAATCTATTCCAGATTGTAGATTACTTCAGGCTGCAGAGACTGTGAAGAGACAGTGTTGCTTGTACTACCAGACTCCTCTGGTGTTTGATGACAGCTATGATTGCAGTGCATATAACATTATGATTTGACTGCAATTACAATAGCATGGGTGGTGTTATGCCTGACTAGCTGATTAATCATCTGGAGCAATGAATGTATCTCCCCCTCTTTTATGGTAATTAATATGTAGAGCTGGATCGCAGTTGGCTGAGCAAGTGTGGAAGTGATGAAGGTGAAGGGAGAGGTATTGGGCAACTTCATGCTGCAGAAAGGACAAACACATGAAGCTTTTAGAATAGAATAGGATAGAATAGAATAGGATAGAATAGAATTAACCAGGTTGGAAAAGACCTTTGAGATCACTGAGTCCAACCTATCATCCAACACCATCTAATCAACTAAACCATGGCACCACACACCCCATCCAGTCTCTTCCTAAACACCTCCAGTGATGGTGACTCCACCACCTCCCTGGGCAGCCCACTCCAATGCCCAATCTCTCTTTATGTGAAGAACTTCTTCCTAACATTCAGTCTGAACCTCCCCTGGTGCAGCTTGAGACTGTGTCCTCTTCTTCTGTTGCTGGTTGCCTGGGAGAAGAGACCAGCCCCCGCCTGTCTACAACCTCCCTTCAGGTAGTAGTAGACAGCAATAAGGTCTCCTCTGAGCCTCCTCTTCTCCAGGCTAAGCAACCCCAGCTCCTTCAGCCTCTCCTCATAGGGCTTGTGCTCCAAACCCCTCACCAGCTTTGTTGCCCTACTGGGACAGTTATTCCACCCCTGATATGGGCACTGGCTTGAGGCAGCTCTGCTCTACCTCAGGGAGCTGCATTTCAGTGGTAGGTGGCCAAACTGCTAAACACAGGTTGGTCCACTCAGAGTTAGAAGGAGATATTTCAGTGTGTAGGGATGCTCAGTAATGCCTTGCCCTCCCTTTCCTTCTTCAGGTTCCTGCTAGGTGATGCTTCTGTTTTTCTCCCATCACAGGTAGGATGTGGCTCATTTTTTAGGGGTACCAGATACCTAAAGGAGGCAGTGGAGGCTGAGTGGATTTATAGGGATTTGGTTTGCTTTATTGAAGGATTTACATGGGATGGACTACCTTGTGTATGTATATCCTTAGTGTAGAAAGCATGCTTGTTCTAGTCTGTCTCTTTTTTTCCTGTTTGACCTTGGTCCAGAGCCTCTGTTTACCTTCCTGTCTTTTCTATTCAACACTGTAAAGCTTTTGAGCAGTAAATGCCTCTTCCCCTGTTTGTGCACATTACTGACACCAGCCATAACTGAAACCCATGTTTAAAAGGTCTGGCTTTGAGGATGGAGCCATTTAGGATTCTGGGATGTAAAGCTCTTTCCTTCTTCCAGTGGGTAACCAGAGAATCCTGAGCCAGTATGTCTGTAGATACCCAGGAGTGCAAGGAGGAGGGAAATTCATTAGTACAATTGGATTAAATACCTTCTGTGCTGGGCACCTGCCATGGTGGCTTAGTGCCACTGTTGTCTCCAAGCAGGTGGAGTGACTTTCTGGCTCTCCCTACAATCTGGGTCATATACATTCAGGCAACAGCAGTACAGATTATCTGGAAGTAACTCAATGTTTTGCTTGTGAGAATTTGCAATTCAAATCCAGAGAAGTTTCAGCCTCTCTCTCCCTCATAGGGTGATTTTCTTTACTCTCCTAATACAGCAAAGATGAAATATTAAATGTCCTCCACAATGTAATTGTGTCTTGCTGGTTGTAATCAATTCCCTCTGCCTCATGTATTTTGCTACTGCTTCTCCCTTCCCTTCATGCAAAAGACATGGGGCTGATTCTCATCTCCCCTGTGGGCTGGAAAGGAGATGCTACCAGCTCCCACATGGACCCACCAGTTTAACAGGAACAACTTACAATCATAGAACAGTCCAGGCCAGAAGGGACCTTCAAAGGTCATCCAGTCCAACCTCCTTGCAGTCAGCAGGGACATCCCCAACTAGATCAGGCTGCCCAGGGCCTCGTTGAGCCTCACCCTGAATATCTCCAGGGAAGGGGCCTCAACCATTTCCCTGGGCAACCTGTTCCAGTGTTCCACCACCCTCATAGTGAAGAATTTATTCCTGGTATCCAATGTAAATCTGCCCTTCTCTGCTTTGAAGCCATTGCCCCTCATCCTGTCACCGCAGACCTTTCTAAACAGTCTCTCTCCATCCTTCCTGTAGGCCCCCTTCAGGTACTGAAAGACTGCCATTAGGTCTCCCTGGAGCCTCCTCCAGGCTGAACACCCCCAGCTCCCTCAGCCTGTGCTCCAACCTCTGATCATCATTGTGGTCCTCCTCTGGACACTCTCAATCATGTTCATGTCCTTTCCAGGGCTTGTGAAAATGAATCCTTAAGAAAAGCCTCAAGCATTGCACAGTTTGTTGCTGACAGACTGGACTCTAGTTTTCATAGAGCCCTGGGAGATGCTTTATCTGCTAGGCTACAATTAAATTGTGGTGTTCAATGCTCAGCCTATTCTAGCCAAGTGTCCAGGAGATCTTCCATCCACCACTCCTGTGATGCAGGTGTATTACAATAACAACACATGCAAAAATGTGTAGACCTTCTCCACACATTGGTCTTTGCCTTGTCTGTTGGAGCCTTTGATTTATGTGCTGCTGCTCCCACTGCTAATGTGGCTTTGTTTATGATGCAAAAGAAAATGTGTCATTTTTGGTTGGTTGGTTTCTGATTGCTAGCATTACTTCTCTTCTTTTACATTCCTTCCCACACCCCCCATCAATCTAAAGGACCAGAGATAACTCAGATGAAAAGGAGTCAATTATGTGGTGCCTGGGATACTAGAAGTCTAGACTTTATGTCCCAGGAAGTTTCTATCTGGACCATGCTCCAAATTTGTTGGATTATTTTTTTCTCTTTAATATCAACAAATAACATATCTGCAGTCAACAATATTCACATTATTGGCAGGAAATGACTCAGAAGCTACTATATGTCTGTGGCTTTTGAGGTTTCTATCTCTCTGCCATCTCCCTCTCATCTTTCTCATCTCTCTCATCTCTTTCTTTCATCTCTCTCATCTCGTACTCCCATCTCTCTCATCTCATTCTCCCATCTCTCTCATCTCATACTCCCATGTCTCTCATCTCTTTCTCCCATGTCTCTCATCTCTTTCTCCCATCTCTTTCTCCCATCTCTTTCTCCCATCTCTTTCTCCCATCTCTTTCTCCCATCTCTTTCTCCCATCTCTTCCTCCCATCTCTTCCTCCCATCTCTTTCCTCTCTCCCATCTCTCCTCTCTCTCCTCTCCCCCCTCTCTCCCCTCTCTCTCCCCTCTCTCTCCCCCCCTCTCCCCCCTCTCTCCCCCCCTCTCCCCCTTCTCTCCCCCCTCTCTCCCCCCTCTCTCCCCCTTCTCTCCCCCCTCTCTCCCCCCTCTCTCCCCCCTCTCTCCCCCCTCTCTCCCCTCTCTCTCCCCTCTCTCTCCCCCTCTCTCCCCTCTCTCTCCCCCTCTCTCCCCTCTCTCTCCCCCCTCTCCCCCCTCTCTCCTCTCCCCCTCTCTCCTCTCCCACTCTCTCCTCTCCCCTCTCTCCTCTCCCCTCTCTCCTCTCTCCTCTCCCCTCTCCCCTCTCTCCTCTCCCCCTCTCTCCTCTCCCCCTCTCTCCTCTCCCCTCTCTCCTCTCTCCTCTCCCCTCTCTCCTCTCTCCTCTCCCCTCTCCCCTCTCTCCTCTCCCCCCTCTCTCCTCTCCCCCCTCTCCCCTCCCCCCTCTCTCCCATCCCCCCCCATCCCCCTCCCTCCCATGCCCCTCCCTCCAATCTCTCTCCCCTCCCTCTCTCTCCCTCTCTCTCCTCTCCTTCTCTCTCCTCTCTCCTCTCTCTCTGTTTTATTTTCCCCCCATCAGCTAGGAGTACCTTTTTGTCTTTTAATTTCTTGTTTTTTTCTTTCCTTTTCTTCAGCACTTGAACATTTGCTGACACTACATTTTGGGACAGCTTCTGGAGTGAACCCAAGCTAGAGATTTTATATTGTTTCCTATTTGCATGATGTTGTGTTCCAAAGCTTTCCTTCCCACTTCATCCTTGATTTGCACTGATATGGACAGGAGAAGAAATGGGTCAGTGCTGAGTCCTTGGGAACACTGTACCAGGAATGCCAAACTAGTGATGCAGTAGATTAAATTCACCAATGATATATTACCATTGTCTTCAGGGAGATCTACACCTTGGACAAATATCTCGTCTTAGAGTGCCTGCAATGCTCAAGGTCCTCCCTTCTGAGCAGCTTTCTGTCTCAAATGGCAAGTGGCCAAGCAATAGTGGCTGCTCTTAGGTGACTTTTAAATTTGTGTTTTTCTGTCTATTTTTTTTTAAAGGTGAACAGAAGCTTATAAAATTCAGTCTTAGAATGTATTGAGAAGCAGAAGGTTTGAAGTAAAGTCACTATCCATTTTGAACAAGTCTTAAGACACTAGGTGCAGGCACCTTGTAGGGGCAAGAATGTGCCTGGTTGGAAAGTACTAGAGAACTAAATCTCTTTTCCATTAAGTTTGGTTCCCAAACAGTTGAAGCCTCAGTGAAACATCTTATCTATTGTGCAGTATATAGCTATATATTGCATGGTTTCAGTACCAGACAGCAGTGTACAAAAGTAGTGTTCCCTCTCTTATAGAATAGAATAGAATTAACCAGGTTGGAAAAGACCTTTCAGATCGTTGAGTCCAACCTATCATCCAACACTATCTAATCAACTAAACCATGGCACTAAATGCCTCATCCAGTCTCTTCCTAAACACTTCCAGTGATGGTGACTCCACCACCTCCCTGGGCAGCACATTCCAATGGCCAATCACTCTTTCTATGTAGAACTTCTTCTTAACATCCAGCCTAAACCTCTGCTGGCACAGCTTGAGACTGTGCCCTCTTGTTTTGCTGCTGGTTGCCTGGGAGAAGAGGCCAACCCCCACCTGGCTACAGCCTCCCTTCTGGTAGTTGCAGACAGCAATTAGGTCTTCTCTGAGCCTCCTCTTCTCCGGGCTAAGCAACCCCAGCTCCCTCAGCCTCTCCTCATAGGGCTGTGCTCCAAACCCCTCCCCAGCTTTGTTGCCCTTCTCTGGACACATTCCAGCAACTCAACTTCTTTGAGAGAGGATTGCTTATTCCTTGTTATTTATACATTTGTTTTTACTTGTCAGAAGGGTCATTCTGAATTGCCCTGCTTGCAGTGAATTGCTCATATATCTTTGCCCAGGCCTGGCACTGATGGAAGGGTTAGGACCTGGTCCTGGAGCTGGTGGAAGCACCTCACCTTCTTTTTAAGGACTGCATCCTTTGCCCGCTGTCCTTCCTGGGGATCAATGTGAGAGCACTGCTTGAGGGATATCTGGTGTG
The DNA here is from genome assembly GCF_026170545.1 of Melanerpes formicivorus. Classification (NCBI taxonomy): domain Eukaryota; kingdom Metazoa; phylum Chordata; class Aves; order Piciformes; family Picidae; genus Melanerpes; species Melanerpes formicivorus. Next base: position 4,155,959 of record NW_027142358.1, on the reverse strand, counting down.
CAGATGTGGGTCTGCAGGCTCCAGGGTGTTTACCCTGACTTCACCAGAAGGATAATCTGCTTAAGAAAGGAATTCTGAATAATGCAAACACAGGCCACAAAACAGAAGGATAGCCCTAAAAACTTTAAGGGACCTGAAAATCCTCTCACTGCAGCATGCCATTTTAAGCAGAGTCATTCTGATTTATCTTCTTTTAATATATAGTCAGAAAAAACCCATCCCATACCTCTGATGACCTGTATCCAGGAGACAGAGAAAGCCCTATGAGGAGAGGCTGAGGGAGCTGGGGTTGTTTAACCTGGAGAAGAGGAGGCTCAGGGGAGACCTTATTGCTCTTTACAGCTTCCTGAAAGGAGGTTGTAGACAGGTGGGGATTGGTCTCTTCTCCCAGGCAAGCAGCACCAGAACAAGAGGACACAGTCTCAAGCTGTACCAGGGGAAGTTTAGGCTTGAGGTGAGGAGAAAGTTCTTCACAGAAAGAGAGATTGGCCATTGGAATGTGCTGCCCAGGGAGGTGGTGGAGTCACCCTCCCTGGAGGTGTTAAAAAAAGGGTTGGATGTGGCACTTGAAGCCATGGTTTAGTTGTCATGAGGTGTTGGGTGATAGGTAATAGGTTGGACTTGATGATCTCTGAGGTATTTTCCAACCTGGCTGATTCTATGAATCTATGATTTAAAGAAAGATAGTCATTGCAATCTGGTAGAAATAAAGTCCTGAAAGCAGGAATTGATCAAGGTGGAGAGTGGTAGGTAAATGTAGCACAAATACCTGCTCTAAAAGCATTGGATGCAGTCATTCCTGGGGACATCAAGAAACTGTTAGCTGATTGGGCAGGGATGTGCTGTATGCTTCACTGTCATGTGAAAATTGAAACAAAAGAGAAAATCTCTAAGGAGACAGTCAGCAGGTGACAAATGTTCATGCTGGGGCTCTCTGGAAGAGGGGAAAGCCATGGCCAGTGCTGTGACTCATTCCTGAACAAGCTGGGCTAAATGGCACTGAGGAAGCTGCTGCCTTAGTTTCATGAAGGGACCGGCCACGTGGCCATGGCATCCACTCCAGGCCAGCCTGGTGCTGCCAGAGAGCTTACTTAGCAGTGCCAGCAGAGCAGGTTTTGAAGAGCCCGACTGGTCTGCTTCGAGGCAGCTCTCTCCCACTGCCAGGAAGTACAGTAAACACAGGAGAATGTTTGCAGAGAACTCTTCTGCTTTGGCAGGCAGGAGACCAGGCTTAGCATGACCCTGCTGGGAGCTGAGCAGGTCCCAGAGATGCCAGGTGTCCTCTGCAAGGCTGGAGGAGCTCCATGACCAGCAGACTTTACTGTAACCAAAGGAGCAGAAAATGACAATAGTTTATGCTTCACCTAGGGACAACCCACCAGGTGTTAAACAATTTTCTGGGAGAAATCATGTGCAACTCACATCATGGGCCACTGCTCCTGCATAGTCCCTCCTCAGCATGAGGAGGAACTTCTTCACTGTGAGGGTCACAGAGCACTGGAACAGGCTGCCCAGAGAGGTTGTGAAGTCTTCTCTGGAGACTTCCAAGACCCATCTGGATGTGTTCCTGTGAGACCTGTGCTAGATTCTATGGTCCTGCTCTGGCAGGGGGTTTGGACTTGATGACTTCCAGAGGTCCCTTCCGATCCCTAATATCCTGTGAACTGTATGTACGTTTGATGACTACTTTTCCCAGTCCACCCCCCTTTACCCCTCACATCCCACCCCCCAATGTATTGTGGAGGTTATATTATACTCATGGAATCATAGAATCAACAAGGTTGGAAAAGACCTCAAAGATCCTCAAGTCCAACCTGTCACACAAGACCTCATGACTACCAGATCATGGCATCAAGTGCCACGTCCAATCCCCTCTTGAACACCTCCAGGGATGGTGACTCCACCACCTACCTGGGCAGCCCCTTCCAATGGCCAACAACTCTCTCAGTGAAGAAATTTCTCCTCACCTATGTAGAGACTGTCGCACAGATTATGCTTTATTCTGGCTGTGTTATAAACTGTGTTTTCTACAGATTCATAGATCCATAGGATGGTTTGGGTTGGAAGAGACTTTAAGGATCATTTAGTTCCAACCCCATAGGTGGGGATACCTTCCACTAGACCAGGTTGCTCAAGGCCTTGAACACCTTCAAGGAGGTGACCTCCCTGTGCAATCTGTTCCAGTGCCTCTTCACCCTCACTGTAAAGAATTTCTAATGTCCAGTCTAATTCTACCCTTCTCAGATCAAGAAGTGCCCCCAAGTGCTGAAGCACAATCCCTGTCTCACCAGTGTTATGGACTAAGAGCACGATAAGATGGGGTAAAATCATCTCCTTGCTCATTACTACTCACTAAGCTTCTTTCCTCTTCAATTCTGTCGTTTAGCTGTGCAAGCACTGGCACCTCTAGGACTCTCTTTATGCTGGTTCAACTCACTAATCTGACAGAAAAAAACTACTACAGCAGAAAAAAAAAAGAGGTGGTTGATTTATTTTATTTTTCTTTTGTGCTGAGTTAATGACCTGAACTCACCCCAGCTTTGGTGGCATAGATGAGGTGGAAATCTCCTTCCCCAGTGGGGATGGGGCTAATTCTAGTCTCCAATTTTAGCTGACCTCCTGAATCATTCTTTTCTAGATTTCTTTTTGATGCAGGTAGGTAACTTGCCAAATGGACGTTGTGTGTTTTGCCTCCTCTGCCTGGAAAAGTGTTTTTGTTGCTACAGGTGGGCTGCCCAGGGAGGTCACCAACACTGGAAGTGTTTAAAAAGAGACTGGACGAGGCACTTGGTGCCATGGTTTAGTTGATTAGATGGTGTTGGGTGGTAGGTTGGACTCGATGATCTCAAAGGTCTTTTCCAACCTGGTTAATTCTGTATTCTGTAAAGGTGGAGCCAGAGAACATTCTCTCCCCAGCACCATGTGGAGCTGGGCTTCAGGGATGCAAGCTGCTTGGGAAGTGGAAGAGATGCACAGTGCAGTAAGTGTAAGAGAAGGGCAAAACAGTGGTTAAGTAATGAGATAATTTTTGTGTGTGTCTGATAGCAAGGGACTGGCTGTCTGTTAGGCTGGGCACCAGTAGGTTATTTTTTCCTTTCCTTTAGATTTGTATCTCCCAAAGCTGGTTTATTATTTTTTTTACTTTAAGTAATTACATGTCAGTGTACTGTATTTGAAATATGCCTCCTGCATGAGTGCTGGTCTGGTCTTGTGGTGCAGGGAAAAGCCTTCCCTGGAGGGCAGATTCTCTGCCCCACCCTCTGGTCTGCCCCAGCCTTGCTGTAGGGCTTAGCCCCTGTGGGGAGGTGTCAGGGTTTGGTGTGCTCAAGCAGGACTTAGGCAGGGAAACAGCTCTGTCAGCATGCAGCTGCAGCTGCTTCTCTCGGAAGTGTCTTGAGAGCATGGTAAAAGGGACTGCTGCTTGATGTTAGGACACTTGACTTCCGGGCTGTGGAAAAGTTCATGACAGTGAAAGTGGCTGCTTTCTCTTTGTTCAGACCTCAGCAGTTCCTTCTCTCTGCTACCAAACCTTTTTCTTCCTCCTGCCTGAAGCCTCTCTGAAAAAGTACCTAGAATTATGTGCCCCCCTTCCCACATTCAGCCTTCATCTCTCTGCAGAGATGCCTGAAGCTAACTGCTTCTCTTGGACTGCAGCCCATGGACCCACCTACAACCTGATTCAGGTGCAGTCATTAAAGACTAATGATGTTCCATTGTCTTGAATGATATCTATATTGCACAGTGTAGTAGAAGGCTATCAAAATAACTATACATTTTTATGTAGTCAGCCCAGTAAGCAGTTTAGCCAAGCTACGATGGGGCTCCTACAGGGATAATTCATCCCCTCTAGGAGAGGATCAGCAGAGACAGATCTTAATATGTTAGGTGTAATTAAGATGTTAATCCAAAATTCAAACTGAGCTACACTGTCTGGAAGAAACCAAAACAATATCCTGAGTAAATCCATAGGCTGGAGGAAAACATAATGAAGAGAAGACTCTTGGTTTAAAATTTCCATTTTATTCATCCCAGTGCTAAAAAGATGCTTTGCGTCTGTTTAATCAGCAGATGCTATTCACTGTGGGCACACAGATGCAATAAAGCCAGTCCAGTATTAGAGATAGGAGTCTCACTTGCAGAGGAGGGAGCACCAGAAGCAACTTTTCCTAAGGAAAGATGCATATGTGTGAGCAGCACTCAGCTGGACAGGCCTCAGCGCATGGCCAGGTTGTGGGAGGAACTACATGTGTTCATGACTGCAAAAGCAAGCAACTCTGTTCAACAGCCTGAGAGGTATCACAGTATCACACAGTATCGCTAAGGTTGGAAGAGACCTCGAGGATCATCGAGTCCAACCTGTCACCCAAGACCTCATGACTAGACCATGGCACCAAGTGCCACGTCCAATCCACTCTTGAACACCTCCAGGGATGGGGACTCCACCACCTCCCTGGGCAGCACATTCCAATGGTGAATGACTCTCTCAGTGAAGAACTTTCTCCTCACCTTGAGCCTAAACTTCCCCTGGTGCAGCTTGAGACTGTGTCCCCTTGTTCTGGTGCTGGTTGCCTGGGAGAAGAGGACCAACCCCTTCCTGGCTACAACCACCTTTCAGGTAGTTGTAGAGGGCAATGAGGTCACCCCTGAGCCTCCTCTTCTCCAGGCTAAACAATCCC